>NW_024746240.1:0-405000 GCF_018991925.1 Homarus americanus
AATTTCCCGTTTTCTATGATTAGTAGATTACCAACTTTCCCAGAAAGTAGATATTTGCCATTTTCTGTTATACAAATTTCCCGTTTTCTGTGATAATCTACTTCGAAAAATTAGGTAATATTTCCCAAAAAGTCGATAATCCACTTTCCCAAAGAGTAGATAATCGATTTTTCGGGAAAGTAGATAACCAACTTTCCCGTTAAGTATATATTTCCCATTTTCTATAGATATTTTTCGTTTTATATATATATATATATATATATATATATATATATATATATATATATATATATATATATATATATATATATATATATATATATATATATATATATTGAAAGTGGTATAGAAATAAAACAGTGGGTTCATCTTATTGTAGCAAGGTTATATTCACACAAATAAAATAGCCTATGGCGTTGTACAGTACAGTAAGTTATCACACTAACTTGGGATTCAATAACAAAGATTATTTACCATTGTTCGAGCTATGGTTACATGTTTTTACTTATGTTTAAAGAGTTTTCTTTGCTGAAGGCATCAAAGCAAATTACATCGGTAAGTGACTATAGATGACTGAAGAAAAACAATACAATACCATTATGTTCATAAACCATTAAAATACATATACAGAAAAATCATCTTTTTCTCCAATTTCCTTTCCATTTGTTCACGTTGGACTTCACAAAGTCCATTCCAGTTGATAGAGGAGGAGGGCAAAGATAAGAAAAAAAAGGGGAGTCCCTGAACCTGGCTGATGCCAGGTCCGAGGGCCAGGGTTCTCCCCCAAGAGGATCCTGACTCCTGGAACCACTGGACAAACAAGCATGCTGGTCCAAAAGCCATTTACCTCTTGGAAGAAGCCTCCTAACCCCAGCTCAAAAGGCTACCCAATTTCAGGACCGGCTCCCCTTGTCCTAGGTTCGGCACATCCTTGGATGAGGAATTTCAAATCCCAAAAAAAAAAAAAAAGGATCCAGGCTAACGCTGACTGAGACACAGACACAGGGGAGGGGAGGGGGAGCAGGTGGGGGGGTGGAAGGGGATGGAGAGGAGGTGGAAGGATAGGGAGGAGGAAGAGAGGTAGAAGGAGACGGGGGTTTCGGAAGAGAGGGAGGGGTGGAGGGAGAGGGAAGAGGAGGTGGAAGGAGAAAGGTGGAAAGAGACTGGGTGGGTGAGATGGGGAGGGAGGGGGAGGTGGAGGAGAGGGGAAGGGTGAACGGGAGGGGTGGAGGGAGAGGGGGAGGATGGAGGAGTAGAAAGAGGGCTGTTGGAAGAGGGAAAATGGTGGGAGAGAGGGTTGGGGAGACGAAAGGAGGTGGGGTGAAAAGGAGAGGAAGTGGAAGGATAGGGGAGGAGCGCAGGAGAGGTGGAAGGAGAGGGGGAGGGGTGGAGAGAGTGGGAGGGGTGGAGGGAGAAGAGGATGGGTGGATGGAGAAGAGGAGGGTGGAAGGAGGAGAAGAGGGTGGAAGGAAAGGGAGAGTGGAGAGGAGATGGAGATGGAAGGAGAGGGAGAGAGGAAGGAAGGGAGGGGAGGAAAAGAGGGGTAGAAGGAGAGGGGGTGGAGGAGACAGGAGGGGTGGAGGAAGAGGGAGAGGGGAGGGAGGGAGGGGAAGGAGAAGGGGAGGTGAGAAAGAGACTGGGTGGGGGAGACGGGGATGGGTGAAGGGGAGGGGTGGAAGGAGAGGGGAAGGGGGGGGAAGGATAGGGAGTGGGAGGAAGAGAGGGGTAGAAGGAGAGGGGGGTGGAGGAGACAGGAGGGGTGGAGAGGAAGAGAGAGAGGGAAGGAGGGAGAGGAAGAGGAGGGTGAGAAGAAGAGAGGGGTAGGGGAGGTAGGGGGAGTGGGTGAGGGGAGGGGTGGAAGGGAGGGGAGGGGAGAGGAGAGGGGGAGGGTGGAAGTGGGGAGGGGTGGAGGAAGAGAGGGGTAGAAGGAGAGGGGGTTGAAGGAAACAGGAGGGGTGTAGGGAAGAGAGGGAGGGGTGAGGAAGAGAGGGGGAGGGAGAGAGCGTGGGAGGATGGAGGGAGAGAGGGGTGGATGGAGAAGAGGAGGGGTAAGAGAGAGGGGTGGAAGGAAAGGGAGAGGTGTGGATGGAGATGGAGAGGAGGTGGAAGGAGAGGGAGAGCAGGTGGAAGGAGAGGAGATGGAAGGATAGGGAGAGGCGGTGGGAAGAAGAGGGGTGGGGGGTATTGGCAGGGGGAGGGGAAAGGGTGGAAGGAGGAGGGAAAGGGGTGGAAGGAGAGGGAAAGGGGTGGAGGGGGAGGGGTTGAGGTAGAGGGGAATGAGAGAGAAGGAGTAGGGGTGGAAGGAGGCAGAGGAGGTGGGATGGAGAGGGTGATTTGGTGGAAAGAGGAGGGGAGAGGGGGAAAGGGGGGGGAGGTGGGAAGAGAGGGAGAGGGGGGGGAAAGAGAGGGGAGGGGTGGAAGTAGAGGGGATGAGGGGGAATGAGAGGGAGAGGTGGTGGAAGGTGAGAAAAAGGAGGTGGAAGGGGAGGGGTGGAGGGGAGGGGAGGAGGTGGAGGGGAGGGGGGAGAGGGGAAGGAGGGGGAAGGGTGGATGGAGAGGTGGGGTGGAAGGAGAGGGAGGGGTGGAGGGGAGAGGGGGAGGGAGGGGAGAGGGGGAGGGGGGAGGGAGAGGGGAGGGTGGAGGGGGGAGGTGGAGGGAGCGGGAGAAGGAGTGAGGAGAGGTGGTGGAGAGGTGGTGGTAGGAGAGGGAGAGGGGGTCTAAGGAGAAGGGTAGGGGTGGTGGGAGAGGTGCTGGGAAACATGGAAATTATGATAATTAATCAAAATATACAATAGTAAGTAAAAATACAGACTGTACATGATATAAAATACACATTAGATAAAATAGAAATGCACATGATAAAAAGCAACAATAAAGTAATGATAAGACAACATTGTCACTGGGTTACCAAGTTCCCCGAGACTGGAATTAAACTGCTACATGTATCAGAGCAGGGTAGGTAGTAGGAGACTTTGTACCTTCTACTACAGTACTGACTGTACGGCTAACTTTCAAAATCGCCGCCTTAAGTACATCCCAATAATCAAGAGAATCAACGTGGTCATCACAGCTGTCACTACACTTCTACAGAAGAAGTCAGTGTGGGATGGTTTACACTGTCAATAAAGTTTACGGGTCACCAAACAGGTACAGTTTCCCTCAGTACTTCCTTTACATAGGCGAGGTTCTCAATTTCAGATGCAGGCTTTATCTTCTGCACCTTTACAACACGAGCGCGGATGGGTTTCCTTAGAATAGTTGATGTGTTATGAAGTGTTGCTTCCAAGATTGTCCAAAGGCTTGAGGACAAAGACCATTCTCGGGGTAGACCATACCGTCCCTGACCCACAGTGCAGCTTGGCGGCTCAGTAGGACAGGCTACACTCACAGGAACTTCCTGGGGGAAATACAAACAGTATCAAGTGAAAGTATATGAAAGTAAGAGCTAATATAACGCTGTATCCATAAGCGTAAGTAACAGCATGTGTGCTTGGCCGCGCCCTGCACAGGGAAAGAAGGTACAGGATCCTTTGTATGTTAGTGATGAACATTTAATTTGTTACTCTTGATTTCCTCGCCAAGAAATTTCATGGTTGTGCGAGGAGACAGGACCACTTTACAATGTCGAACAAGGAGACCTTGCGCCATCCCATACACAGGCAGATTTTGGTGACTTTATGCTTCTACAGCAGTGCAAGTTTTCAAAGTGTCGTTGAAAATAATGAGGTCTTGTTTTCTGCCTCACTTCCTAATTCTTGCTTCCAGTTAGTAAGCACTGGGAATGCCACATACATGACAAAAAATAGTCCATGTAAACCTATCTGAACTAGTCCCAAGCTAAGATTTGCCTTTTCTTTCAAAATTTCTCTTACCTCCTAGACGAACATTGTACTTGGGTCTGGTACACCCTTAACTGGATCACATCTCAACATAGCCCAAAGCTGTCCAACTCGTGTCCGATATATTGTGGAAACGCAAAGCAGGGTAGTTCAGCTGTGAAGGCAGCGTCGTTGGTTGGACGGATGGGTTGGCTTTCAAGGACACGGCACGGCCTGGAATATTGCTAAAATTAGACATTTTCCTATATTATTCATCTTAACACATGTGTGGGTGGAGTTGATTACATGTGACGTAATCCACAGGCATTCAAAAACTGTATTGAAACGGAATGGCTACCCGACGGGCTGGCAGGTAAGTTGACCGTTCCCCTCAAATGTTACTAACACGTAATTTTAATGCTTACAACTCGGTTATATGAATTACTCCCAAAAAAGTTTTTATTTGCGTTTCCTGACTTTAATCTACCCTTTTGTAGTTTTTATATTGTATCTCTAAACAGTGCCATTTTGAGCTGGATTTTTAGTCCTGATAAGTATAAATAGGCCAAGCCTTATCACATAATCCTCACTAGCATGAACACTATATGCACGGCAACTCACTTGACTGAAGTTGGTTGGTTTCCTCTGACAGTGATGTTCAACAATAGTGTGTTACATATGTTTATACATTTACATAGCATTAAGATGTATGCCGTTTCTTCATTTTGTATCAGTCACCATTGTTAAGGCTGTTTTCTATGAAGCAAATATGAAAGCTGTATATTCTTTGTAATAATTAGTTTATTTTTTACATTGGATGTGAATAATATTGGTTCTATATAATTTCAAATATTTTGTAATCATATAATATGTACTTACATAAAGAAATTTTGAGTTTTGAATATTCAAATTGTAAAAATGTGAGCTTTCTTCGTCTACATTTTGAGTCGTCTTCCTCTGGGATACGGTAGCATAGATGTGCTATCAGGAAAGTAACTGTAAACTTATTCCATCCATTGTTCATCTTATATTTTTGGAATGATTTACCCATCAGTATTATGAGTGAATGTTAGGTGATACTTTTATGAACAAAGGAAGAACCGTGTTATAGGATTAAGGTAGATAAATTACTGGAGTCACACGACCATACACAGTTATTGTCTGTATTATTGTGTTACTGTAAATACAATACGTGTTAATTGTTTTAAGTTGTTACCTCTCTGATTCTTGATTCACTTTGCATAATTCAAGGAATGGTTTCCTTGGATGTAACTTAATTAAATTTTACTAAATGTCACCCTCGACTGTCAGCCAGAGGTAGCAAGATTCGTCTGTATGATTCTGATCTGTTAACCAAAGCTGTTATTTCGGGATAAAAGTCTGATTAATGGACCTAGAAGTTGAGATACTGTTCAGAGAAGACAGTTATTCATTAGTGGCCGTGACAAATGTTAGTGACGATTTCCAAAATAGTCACTCCAGTATTTTACTTCACTCCGTTAATGTAAGTAATCTGACTTCACTTCAATGTCTTTTTTGTAAACATGTAACTGTCCTCTTCGTGTTTAGGTTCTTCTCTACTTTACTATTTTTAGTTCATTAAAATCCTCACCCACCTAAATATTTTTATTTTCACTTCACTAACTTGTTTTTCTGCCTAGATATTCGCTCCGTCCTCATTCCTCACAAAACAGAAGCTCATGGTTTATTAGTATGAGTGTGTGCCATTGTCCCGGCCCTGCTGATTACATCAATTATTATGGTGGGGCGCCACTGATCCCTTTGACAACACAAGACTATTCTTGTCCAACTTCTCTGTCCGGCCATTTTCATCAACTCTCTCAGGCCAGATGTTATCAAATTAACAGAGACAGTGACACACACACACACTAAGACACCAACATAGACAGAGATACACATCACAGAAATAAATACGAGTATTTATTCGACAAAGGCGTGGATCAGTTCCGGATGATATACAATGACAAATAATAAAAGCTTAAGACAAGTGACCCTGTGTATGGGTGACTTTATCTCTCGTCACACTGTCCTCGGTGATGTCCAGTGTAACTCTAATGGGAGGGTGTTCGTGAATTACATCAATAATCATAATATCACTGTATACGACACAGACAAAGTGACACATCTGATGGGGGGCAGACTTGATTATGTGATTGGGTATAACCTAGTAGACAGTAATGTCAAGGCTAAGATGTAGTCAGTGTGAACCCCATCCTAAGCTCAGAATTAACATCCCAGATAATCTTAAACTGCACTTCAAGGCCTACATCCACAGATGGTATGCTGGATATACTGTACAGTGTACACCTGGGTCAGTGGATGAATTTTGCTGTGATCTTGGAAATGTCATTACCACATATTATACCACCTGGGTTAAGTCAAGGAAGAAGGGGGGTAGCACTAAACCACCTGTGGACACATGACCCCATCCTCACCAAAGAAGGAGAGAAGGTAGAACAGCTTGCCAACACTTATAAGCAAAATAAAACTAGTGATAACCTCTTGGCATTCCTCAAAGCTAACAGAGAATTTCGTGAACTCAAAAGTCAGGTGAGAAACACCTATTGGGAACAATTCTTACAGGGGATTAATAGAACAACCACTCTAGCAGAAGTGTGCAACAAAATTAGACCCATTACCAAGACACCCACCCCAGTCCAGCTTCATCACAGCCCTGCAGAATATGCTGACATGCTATTATACCAATGGTCTAGTGTGTCACAAATCACTTCCCTGCCTCCTGACATACAGCAATATCTTAAAACCAGACACATTAATAGGGGTTTCAATATTGAAATAGTTTGTTCCTCACCAGACCTTACCGACCAGTTTCCTATAACGCACCACGAACTAACAACAGCACTAATAAAAGGTGAGTCATCCTCCCCTGGTGAGGATGCCATAACCTATAACACCCTGAGATTGTTGAATGAGATCCCTAACCATCCACTGCTTGACCTGTATCAAATGACCCTCACACAGGGTATTCTGCCTAAGACATGGACTCAAGGAAACATAGTACCAATCCCAAAAGCTAACTCACCAAACTTCAGGCCAATTTCACTCACATCCTCTACAGGTATGTGTAAAGTCCTTGAAAGAGTTGTTCTCAACCGTCTCATGTTTCAAGTCAAAGACAAACTGGCCCCTAATCTGTACACACATGCTTTGCAGAATATCTTGTTCACTCAAAAGATAAGACACAAACAGCCTTCATAGACCATAAATCAGCCTTTGATGTAGCCAATAGAGACATAATACTTGAGCAACTAGCTAATTTTGGCATCCAAGGTAACCTCCTGACATGGATAAAGGGTTACCTGTCCAACAGGTATGCCAGTGTTCTGTTTAGGGGAGTTGAAAGTGCCAGACATTATACACTATACAGACTATGATAAATTTCACACAGCAGCAATCGTCACTCGTTTTGGGGACTCGTAGACTTGGGCTTAAAGATGACCGCCTAAACACTTTCATCAAAACGTACTGCAGTCACAGAACCTGATACAGTGGCGACACGTTTTACGAGACGTGGTACCTCTGTGTTTGTGTCGGTGTTTGTAAAATTACCAAAATAGCCATAAGAAACCTTGTAATACTAGTTAAACTAAGCATTCCACCACTATCTCGGGATGCTAATATGTCTTGCATGGGTATAGTTTTAAAAAAAATTGCCAAATTCAATGTCACTGACGAGATGCGGTCCAACGAATTACCCAAAAGTACCCAAAAGTATATTAAATCAGGGTAAAATCTTAACGAATACATGTTTTACATCAATAAAACCTGATTAATAATGTTTTCATTGAAATGTAGTCAAAATAATGAAATAATAAACAGCGAAAAACGCTAAATTCCAAAGAGTCACCTATCCAAAATGGAGATATAATTACCGATGTTTCTGTTACTTTGGGGTATTTAACATAGCCGTAGGATTTACTTTTTCGTTAGGTTAGGTTAGGTTAGGTTAGCGAAGTGCATCACGATGGATCTGAGTTATCTCCCTTGTTCACGAACTCTTTGGAATTTAGCGCTCGCCAATACTGAAAGTTTTTCGCTGTTTATTATTTCATCTTACAAATTATTTTTACAAAATTACACTAAAAATATTATTAGACATGTTTTTTGTATGTATACTTTTGGGTACGTTTGGGTAATTTTGGGTAATTCGTTGGACCCACGAGATGTGATGTAAAGGGAGGGAGGGATATCGTGGGTGGGGGGTGGGTGGGGGGGGGTCTCTCTGCCGGGTTGAGGGTGAATGCTGATATTTTTCGTGTGTTTTAGGTAATGTTGAGATAAACCAATAAAAGGTTCGGTTAGGTGTACTGTAGATAACGGCTACCACCAGAAGTTGTTTGTTGATTGTCTTTCTTTTTGCTGTACTTATTGTTTTGATGATTTTAAGTATATTAAAAGAAACGACAATTTTCTATTATGATTTTAAGTATTTTTATGTTTTTATTTACTCTATCCCGCTTCACAATTCTCCTCCAGGCGCCATTTTTGTTGTTTACCTCACTGAATCCCTCTTCAAGAGACGTTTCCTATAAATGATGAACACTTCCACGAATTCCTCCTCGCCATTGCTGATGTACATGAACCTCAATATTAAATTAAGTTGTTTAACACATAAATTAACACGATAAAGCATAGAACCTAATACAACCTGACCTAACATACCCAACCTATGGGTATATTAGGTTGTATGCATCGTCGTTTCCATTTTTGTGTTTAATATCATATTAGTGTGTAGAAAACATTTCAATCAAATCAGACAATTCCTTCAGGTGGGAGCCGTTATCTACACCTTTTGTATTATGCCAGAAAACAATCATATTCATGTTAACTTTGTGCCAATCCTGGGGGCAGAAATTTTATTTATATGCGTTTGTTGTATGCAAGAATAATGAAAAGTGATGATGCTAATACGTCGCGTAAGTCATATACAGTTAAGGGGTAAAATGGATGACATGACCCGCAGTTAATTGGGTTTGTTCAATTTTCATAATGTGGCCGAAAAATATTATGCCTAGTCTAAAATGCTAGGTGGATTAAGTACCTCGGTAGTGATTGGCTGATTACAAAATGTTAGCTGATGTATGGTTGGCTGCCGTGATGACGCTCATGTCTATATCATTCAATAGTATATAATTATTAGTAGTATTATTATTTAACATTACAAAACTACTATGAGAGTTAGAATATAGAAATTACACTTGGACGTTGTCATAGTATTCAGTCCTAATACATGATCAAGCCAAACTACGTATTGTTGTAACCTATTAACTGTACTCATTGTCTGTTCCAACTAGTCTCAATCTAGGTCCACTGAGTGTGACGCCACGACACCACCTATACGCATGATATACAGTACGTCTGAAATTTTGTTGCTCTCTGACCCTACCATCCTCACGAGACAAAATTATGCACGGGGAAAATAAATAATGTTAAAATTAAATTGAAAATTACTTCTCTATTCCTCATATCATATTATTCTACTAAGCAACCTAACAAGACATATGAACGAAAGATAAACTTAGCGATCTGTGTAGAGGTGGTGGCGTCGAGTCGTGAAGGCAGCTCCAGTAATGGCCGCCTCCTTTGTGATGACTGCTTCGGGTATTCAATTACTACCACCGTTCCTCGGCTTTCACTGATGTTCTTGTACACTAACTTCAGTTGTACACAGTGAAGTTTTCCGTAGATTAGTTGTTAGTATTACAAGTGTGAATTACTGAAAAGCTTGACACTCGAAACTTGACAAAAAATTGCGTTGGAGACGTCAGAATCGAACTTAAGATAGTGCTGAGTCACTGACCCAATCCAGAACTGGAACAGTCGTCTGCTATACCCAGTCAACGTCTGCCGTCTAATTCTCAGATCCACACAAAAGCTAACTCTAATATTAATAAATGTTAATATGTATATATATAATTAATTTGAATAGTAGTTAACTTGTAAATTACACGTTTTTACAAGAATGAAACATACAAAATAATATGATCCCTTTACCTAAGTGTCAACACACCCCGACCCGACCTCAGGGGCACCCGGGTACGTGCACCAGGGTGGAAAGTTTCTCACACATATGATTAATTGCATTATTGTATGATATAGTGTATCAGGTAATATATTGAGAGAGGCAAATCCGATAAGCCATCATTATAAACCGCATGTGACTTTGGCTTAAATGCAGAGGGTTTTGGTTTTTTTAACCACCAGGTGTGTTGAGGCAACTCGTTCTCAGAGTCGTCACCCGGATCCCAGTTTGGTTTTAATTGAGAGTGAACCTGAAGAACGCAATAGCGATTTGGATCTTAGCTGTGATTTCACACACCAGTTGATTCTTTACGTCAAACTCATTCTCACTGCGTTTTAGTAGGCCTATATGAACTAATATCCACAGACGGGGCAGATGTATTGTATCTGAAAATGATTACGCCACAGCAAAATGAATCAATAGGTGTGAATACGTTATATGTAATAAATTTATCATTTGTATGTACGTACAGTAACTAAAACAACTATCTGTGCATACTTTGTGGGAAACAATATGAGACCATGGACGATAAATATTGGTATATGAGGGCTATCACTAGTCACACGTAAAATTTCGGAGCATATCGACTGCCACCTGCACAGATAGTTGTTTTAGCTACTGTACCTACATATTGTTCTCGCAAGACATAATTATTATTTCTTCCATTAAATTGGCAAAACATAACTTATTCATTCGTGTGGACATACTTCGATATAGACACAAACACAAATATGAGCTGCCACCACAAAGTCCAAATCTTGCCACCTGGTATTACTGGTAGAGCCGTGGCCGACTGTACATACGTAAATTATAATTGCAATAATAATGAAAATATACATTAAGCTATTTGAACTATCCTCAAATCCCAAATGTATTAAAAATGAAGAAAAACGGTGAAATATAAGCGGGAGTGATCATGACTCACACTTGGTGAGTCATGCTTTGTGTACGAGTATTGTACACCACTAAATCTCAGCCTGGAATTTCAGGCAAGCGAATTTAACTGCTATTCATACGCTGTTTTACCTAACAGTATCTTCATCTGTAATTTCACGTTATTCTGATTTTCTTGATAATGATGATGAATACAGAGCATTCACAACATGATAGACGCCATCTTTGTTTACGTGCGACGTTATATTTGAGCCTGGGTTAAGTCCAGACTCAAGTTTATAGCATGACAGGAATAACCACTGGACTTGAGCCAGCCTCAAGCTAGAGTACGACAAACACCCGGCTTTCGTGTCACCTGCACCTTAATGAGGGTCTCCGTGATTTTTTTTTTCTTTTGCGTTAATTCCAAAGATCGTGTAAATAACTTGTGGGTTTCCAAAACATTCATAACATGTCGCATTATTAGTTTGTCCTGGAAATCGATTCTCATGGTAGCAGCAAAGTCTCGTCTCTTCTTCGCACTCGTTGTTGTTCCTGATCTGGTGCTACAGATGTGGAGGCATGTCTGATTATTTTATGAACACTAATAAGACCAAACAATTCATCAAAGTGCCGAAAACCAGAGGCAAACGTGTTACAAGCTCTGTAACACTACACGCTATAGAGCCACACAAAGATCTGAGCACACACAAGCTCGCTTCACCTCAAAAATTATACAATAAAGAACTTTAATTTTTATTTAGGTAATTTGATCCCGATTAGATGGATGATTGTCTCAGAGATGAAGCTGCGATCGTTGGCGTGTCGTCAGTTTGTTTAAATTTTTTGCTCTTCACATGAGCTAGAAGGCGTGGCGGCAGTTATACAGTAAACATGACCCCAAACGCCGGACGCCGTTGTGTTTTTTTGTGGGAAAAACATTTCTTCCTAAAATATAAGAAAAGTTAGGTCCATACGATGACACTTGAAGCCCCTGTTACTCAGACCCACTAGCCTTTCTTAACCCCCACAGTTTCCTTCCATATAACATAGTAGTAATCGTGATTGCGTTTGACCAATTGTTTCACATTGTTTAGAATATACATTGTCGACCATAGGTGTGACGGAATTTAAAGACGACTAAGTAAAAAAGTCTTAGGGTTTTGGCAGTACTATCTCAGGTCGTTTACATACAGCTAACTTTACCTTTCATTTTCTTAGATAAACTTTTATGACTCTTGGAAAACTATATGGAATCAGCTGAAAATATAATCATAACCGAGCCAACATGAAGAGATCAGAACCAATGTTAAAGTAACTTGTATCTATGTCGGTTGACGCTTAAGGTTGGCTGCAAGAGGGAGAGGTGAACTGTGCATAAAATCAACAAGGCGAAATGCATGTTACGAAATCTCTGATATGGCGGAACAAGTCGTTCATCTTATCAATGACTCGAACCCGAGCTTTGTGCGTCGTCATGAACAGAGCTTCCAGTACAGCCAACTTGCTGATAAGACCAAGAGGACCTCAGGATAATATAAACTTTAGAAGAATTAGATAAAGCTGAGGACAAGAGCACCTCAAAGATAACAAAAACATCAAAGGAACTGGTCGAAGGATTTGGGGAGGTACGGCCGAGAGGACTTCAGACCTGCATAAACATCAGCGGAACTAACTGAAGGATGGGGATAAGTTTGGACGGGACAGAGACGTTAGTACTGTATGATTGTTACTCATACGATAGCTTCCTCTCGGTTCACCATCCACCTTACACAATCATCTTCTATCAAACTCATTAAGTACAACAAAAGCAATTGTGACAATAACAAGAGTACAAACAGCAATAAGTGAAATACGATACAACAACATTATGAATATAGCACAACCTAGGGCCAATGATTATTGATTAATGAACAACAGGGAAGTGAGAAAATAACCATTAAAGAGTACACTTATCTGTTCTTGTCTTATCCTCTCCTCAATACCTACCTTCTCTCCCTTTCCTTCCTTCTCTCCTCTCCCTTTCCCTCCCCCTTCCATACTATCCCTCAATTATCCCTTCTAGTCTATTTGCCTAATCTCAGCCATTAACCTCTTCTCCACTCCTATCCACATTCTTCCCCTCACCCATCTAACCCCCTTCAACCTATCCACTCGTCTTTTTTTCTTTCCTACTTGCTCCATCATTTCTTTCCATCCACTCCTCCTGTGTTCCAATATAAGGTGATAAAAGGGTCAGGCTCCCCACTATCTACATCCTGGTGAAGGAGGAAATTGTTCTTCCCTTCACACATGATTAATACACTCCAGCAGCCACTCCCCTGGTTCACACACACACACGCGCACGCACGCACGCACGCACGCACGCACGCACGCACGCACGCACGCACGCACACACACACACACACGAGCTATCTTAAGAAAGTAAGTTGTATGGAGTCTTTGATATTAGCTCAAATACTCAAGGAAGAACTTATTGAAAAGAACTTGAGGAATCTTAGGAATTTTCTTTCATTTATATAACTTGAAGATGAAAGTCTGTAGAAATGATTAATAAGTATTTTTTTTTAGGTCGGTGATATCATCATATTTTATGCTAAACTTATGAGCGAAAGGATGACGAAGGAAACACGGAAAATTTATAGTCACCAAAATTTCCTTTTAAGTTTGACAAAAAATAAACGTATGCTCCTTCGGTGTTTCTATATTCAATTTTTCCATAGACTAGATTAACGTTGTAAGAGGTTAGTTAATTAAGAAGACATTGAATATTTACACCGTTTTTACGTATTTTCCTTGAAGGCCAAAATTGCATACTGGATGTACAGTAGATGGTAGACGCCTCAATGAGTTCCTCTACCCCTTGTGATGTTTACATAGACGTCATCTACCTATTAATTGTACCTTTACATATACTTTAACCCGTACTGTTCCTGTACTGATGTTTCTGAATAGACAAAATGTAGTTGAGCCAAAAAAATAAATCTAATGACAGTGCTGTAGGGAACGTTACCAGGTAGGGCGAAGGTGAGTGAAAGGTTGGAAATGTTAGTGTGGACGGTGGGTGGGTGGGCAAGGGGAGCAAGATTAATGGTGCTCCCTGATGAATGGCCAGAGAATTACTTTATCTCGGTAACATATATTAAAGTGTTGTGCCTGGCATAACGTCAAGTGTGGCTGTAGAGAAAACACTGGTAGAGGGGAAGAAGAAGGTAGAGAAAAAGAGAGAGAGAGAGAGGGAAGGGGGGTAAGTGAATTGAGATTGATAGATTGATAAAGAAAATTACTGTCAGGGAAGGAGAGAGAAGGGAAGATGTCCCCACTGTTCCCTCGTAAAGTTGTCATATTTCCACCCAGTTATTATAGAATCAGTGATATTTTAAAAGAATATCATTAATGGTCTATTTGAATTGTAAATAAGATAGACTGATGTCCTGTGTCTCTCGCCTTGATAAATGAGCAGGACGCGGAGGTGTGTACAGGAGTAAAAGTGGTGGCCTCTCAGGGTGAGCACGAGGGAATAAACACCATCATTACAGGAGAAGGTTGGCTGAAGGGAGTGAGAGAATGTTCAGAATATTAATCAAGAGAAAGGGAGAGATGAGAGGGGCCAGGAGAATGATAGAGGATGAGGAGAGGAATTTAATATAAGGGAGAGAGGTGAAGCTTGGACCCCAGTATGAGTGTGAAGCGTATTGGTGCAAGATGAGGAGAGTTACTGATGAGTAAGATGACTGGGTATTGTTGAGGGTGATGGTGATAATTACAGTGTGTGTGAAGAGAGTCAGTAACTGGAGACACACGTAGATGGAGAGGTGTTAGAGGAGGGAGGTTCAAGTGCAGTGGAAGTTGTGGTGTAGATCAGGATTGTACGGGCCAGTATTGTGGTCAACTATTTACAGTGTTCCAAGAGTTCACAGTGTATTGTGTATTGTGAGGATCTTATATATATTATTAAAATTAACTAGTCATAATTACCTTAGTTTACCTTTTCATTAAACAGGTAAATAATTAAAACATGGGAATAAGATCACAGAGGTGTGTCAGACCTCCAGGGAATAAATCAAGAAAATAATATTGGTCATCTAAGTTAATCTTTTCATATAAATCTTCATCATTACCTTGAACGTCAATCTCAACCAATGTCTCAGGTACTAAGATCAACTTCTCCTTTACCACATCAATCTCTACCACTACAGGGATCATGGTAGTCTGAACCACCCACTCACCACATCAATCTCCACCAACACAAGGACACGCTAGTCTTAACCAATTTAGCCCCATCAGTCTTAATCTTTACCATCGACCCAAGAGGAAACGTTGCCGTGTTTACTATATCATATATCTTAACTGATAAATAGAATCTTAAGCTTAGACTATACTGAGACAGAATGGAAGTTAAACACGTTATAGTAGAATGGTGTGTCTTTATATCGCCATGCAAAATGTGTTGATGTAGTAGCACTGTAGTCCACCACTCTTTGTTGATGTGATAGGTGGTTACAAAACGACATTCTCCAACAGTACTCGTAACTAACAATGATTCCTCTGTTATATGAATGTGATCACTGATAGTAGTACCTGATGTTTAACGGTGATGACAAGAACAACAGTTGATAATAAGATAACTCCAATATTTATCATAATTATCAAAGTCGAAAAAGAATGCTTATAGGGCCAGTGTGTGGGGTGTATATTTAATCCAGAGGTCACGACAATAAAAGGGAAGTAACTGCTAGTAATTCAGGCCAGCAAGTAAAACAGATAGACCTATTGGAGTGATACACAAAAGATCAGATAAGTGATAGACAAAGTAAGTTGATGACATTAACATTAAAGCAATCATTGTTCTTCTGCCTGAGACTATTCAATAATCTTATGAGAAATTGTACTCAGAAATATCAATATAATGACAGTGATTCCCAGAGAGTAGCACTACTAGCTATAATGCCGATAGTGCGCTCCATTATCTGATTAATCTGTGTTCTGTTACTATATTCCAAAATGAAGGAATAGTTCCCACACCTAGAAATGATACCTAAAGGACTCTTGAAACTGCCAACACAACCATTTGTAGTGGAATATGAAGCGTCAAAGAGAAGAGACGATAAAGTATTCAACATACATATGGATGTGGGGGTCGACCTGCTTCAGCTCTCAGAGTGGCAGGTGGAGCAAATATACCTGGCTTTACCCAGTGTAGGAATGAGGGACGGGGCAGGGTGATGCTGGATTGTGACGGAAATGTCATGTTTTGTTTTTCTAGTTCCTCTGTCCTGTTTTCTACGTAAAGTAACACAAGATAATGGAAATTAATTAACACGACCAGAAAATGTTAAAAGGATTGATGAGAAAGTTATATAAAAATAAAAAGAGAGAGAGAGAAAGAGAGAGAACTACTGAATTTTGGGATTTATTACTTGCGTGTTGACGTCGGTGTTAAGGTGCACTGAGTCACTTACTCAGTAGGTGATGCAGAGATGGAGGAGGGAGGGCGGAAAGTGCTGGAAATATTGAGAGGGGAGTTCAGGTAAAGTTGGGACAAACTGAAAGTTGGGAATGTTATTTTGTTTGGCGGTGGAGGATGACAAGAAAACACTTTGGAGTACAGGGAAGATATTTGTTGCTTTTCATCCCTTAAAATTTGGAGAACGTGAAAGCATATTTTGGACTAAATTTGTCAATAGCGTATTTTAAGTACTTATCAGCGTGACTCAGGGCTCTTGTAAGGCTGACAGGATCAAAGCAAATACTCATTAAAGAAGCTTCCTGGAAGAACTGGTGTCTGACCTATTTCCCTTCATCAGGAGTGAGTGAGTGAGTGTGCGCACGCGTGTGTTTGTGTGTGTGTGGGGGGGGAGGGTGAGTGTGTGTGTGTACCTCAGCATGTTAGTGTCAAAATTCTTAACCAGAACTACTGTACGTCAAGAACACCGGACCGTCCCCGTGGTACTTTATAATTCGTGTTTGTATTTCCCTCATTCATCCTCCACCTTGTTCTCGGCCTCCTGGTATTAGTTCAACTGTAACCCACATAGTTTATGGTTATTTGCGATATACACACGTAGATACATAGATTACAGACCATTTCAGTCGCTTCAGTTTATACGTTATGGCTTCGTATATATTAAATATTTTGTTTTGCTTACAGTATGAGGGCGTGAATGGTAAATAAGGGAACAATACTAACATACATGGGAAAAAAGGAGGTAGTGTATCCTGGGTGAGGGAACATAAGAAACAAGATAGAGAAGAATATAGACGTGTAGGGCACAAACAGGTCAATGATCGACAAGTTTCAAATTTAATATACGGGAGATTAAGACGTCTGTGTCATGTGTGTTGTAATGTCAGGCCATCCCAGGTGCAATAATAATAACTCAGGGGGGTGCTGTAAGTTCCGTATACAAAGGCTATTCGGTTGAACCTGATGGCCAAAGCAGTGACAATTAACTTTATGCATTGGATATAAAAAGAAGGGGAGCTTCCTACAGGGGCATGAGAGCTCTGGTAAAACGAGACAGACAGTGTGAGTGAGGTAAGACGAAGTAAATATTTTGTTCCACCAACACATAACACACACAGCCAAGACCATGACCGAGGAGACTGAACCATCAAGAGGGGGAGAAGAGTAGCATTAACCTGAAGTGTTCTGCTGTACACGAGGGTCGAGGTCTTACACAGGCACAGTTCATGAATGTGGCTTCGAGCGTTTGTGTCCCCAGCCCAACACTCCCGACCAGGCTAAAGATTCTCATCTATTCTTACGGTCAATTTTCTGACATAACTAAAGGTGATAAGACCCATCCTATTACGGTAAGGCCTCTGTGCATCTTTGATAACATTTTGGTCGACGGCTTTGTGTTGTAGTTTATTAAGTCAATCAGCTGCGTTCTTTCATCTTCAATTAGGGTGAAAATCTAAAGTACGAATCGTTGAGAGAGAGAGAGAGAGAGAGAGAGAGAGAGAGAGAGAGAGTCTTTCCTCCCTCCCTCCAAAAACAATCAACGAGAATTAATCCAAATTATATACCTGACCTCCCCCCCCCGCCACTGCAATTTTCCTCACATGTTTTGAAGAGTCAGCAAATGTTATCAACGTGAACAAAACAAACGAAACGCGCGGGAGTCAGCAGGTTAAAACGAAAAAATTATGACGAGGTTAGTATTAATAATATGCTTTGTCATTATGACTAAGCGGTTTTTGCATCGCTGCAGTCATAAAGAAAAAATCTTTAGAGAAAGGAAAAAAAAAAGATGGTAAAACTGGGCCATGTAGATTATTAAGCTGTTGGTCGTGGGCGAGTGGAAATGAATGAAGTTGATTCACTAATTAAGTTGCGTTTTACTATTCTACTGCTGAGGTAAGAGAGGGAGGGAAGAACAGACAGACAGGGTCGTTAGTCTGTCTCGTTCAGTAACCTTATGACTTTCATCAGTAATACTGAACTTGAACGACTGAGTGTACTTAATGTTACAACACTTTAACCTCTTAATTACGTGACGTCATCGTATAATGTCTTTGTCAAATACTCTTTTTTTGCTTGGTCAATCTTTCCCATTGTAATTTTACTTGGAAACTCTTGAAACTAGATCAAGCTAACAAAAAGAACCTTAAATCAAATTAAACCCATCCCAATTCAATATAAACTAGACCACACTAAATAACACCTGGCTTAATATAGCCGAACCAAACTCAATATCACTATACAAAACAAAACAAAACAACCTAACCTAACCCAACCTAACCTAACCTAACTCTAACCTTACATTACACAACGGAATCACCTTAATATAACCTTAATTGCAGAAACTCCATCTAAAATTCATTAATCAATTCGTAACTCATCAATACGTATCATCAAGGGCTTCCACTAAGGAATCAAATACACATAGGAGAAACTAATCAATCTTGCAAAACATATTAACCAACTGGAGGTTATTGAACTGGGGTGCGTCTCCCTACCACCACCAAAGCCCCTATCTTTCTCACTACCACCACCATCAGCACCATCTTCCTCACTACCACTATTTTCCTCTTCATCGCCACCATCTTCCTCACATAGTCACTAGCTCCATCTATCTCACCCCCCACCATCCTCCCCAAGGTCTGACTTCTTACTAAACTCGCGGAGGAAGACGACTTAAACTTAGTTAGCTGAGCCATGGTACGCTACTATACAGCTGATCAGTCAAGTCTTCTTCCCGTCGTTGTCACCATCCCTCTCACTCCACTTAGTGTCTCTTTCTTTCCTACTCTTTCCCTCTCCATTTAGCGCCACTTAGATTTGCTACATTCATTTCATTTTCCTTCTAAAAGGTTCTCAACTTCACATCCCGGGCGGCCCCTCACACCCTCTGCTCCTTCTTTACACATCACTGTTATTTAGTTTCTCTCCTTTGCCCTGTCAGGATCAAGGGTTGACACTGACGCCTCCCCCATGAGTGACGGGAGGAGGTCACAGGGATTGAGCACTTCTGGTGTGTTTATTCGTCTTTGTCTCTCACCTACTCTTGACCCCTATGGTTGTCACTCAAAGCCCCTCAAGTGTAATACATCCCTATGACACTCACACACTTTTATCCCTATTGGCTTTCACTCGGAGTCCTTCTAGTGCAACATCTCTCTATTACCAGTCATATACTCTATCCCTTCCTAGTTGTCATTCAGAGCCTTACTAGTTTAATTTGTCACCCAACTCACTTTCTACAACTCAAGCGGTCACATGGATGAGGTGGAGTCAGTCTCAGTAAAATTTTAATGTTATTTATACTCATACAATTTACCTTCCAAATCCATTGATGTGACTTTTTCCACCTTTACTTACAAATATCTATCATACTTGGAGAATCTAATCCCAAGCTCTCACTGGACCGTTGTTGAAACATGTTATGAATCCCTTTGTAAGAGAATGGAATAAAGAGAACAAGAGATGGAGATAAAACAGTCTTTGAATTGTATTTATTCCCAACACGATTAAGATACGTAACAATAATAAGAAAGAGAAGAAAGAGAGAGAGAGAGAGTCCAATGTGTGTGTTTAGAGTCTGAGAAAAAATTTATGAATGCTATTGGTGAAAGGATCCAGAGAAGAGCGTATGGTCTCTCTCTCTCTCTCTCTCTCTCTCTCTCTCTCTCTCTCTCTCTCTCTCTCTCTCTTTCTTTCTCTCTCTCTCATACACACACAATGAGACGTCGGCGGGCAGTGAAGAAAACTCCGAATTTCAAATATTTTAGGATCCCTTTTTATTGAGGATGAGGGACTGCTGACTCAGATACCGGGGAGTGTTGTGAAGTTGTGATGAGTTACTGGTGGTGCTCTGAGGAACGTGGTGAGTTACTGGTGGTGCTCTGAGGAACGTGGTGAGTTACTGGTGGTGCTCTGAGGAACGTGGTGAGTTACTGGTGGTGCTCTGAGGAACGTGGTGAGTTACTGGTGGTGCTGTGAGGAACATGCTGAGTTACTGGTGGTGCTTTGAGGAACGTGCTGAGTTACTGGTGGTGCTCTGAGGAACGTGCTGAGTTACTGGTGGTGCTCTGAGGAACGTGGTGAGTTACTGGTGGTGCTCTGAGGAATGTGGTGAGTTACTGGTAGTACTCTGAGGAACGTGGTGAGTTTCTTGTGAGTTACCTAACCTAACCTAATTAAAAAGAAAAAAAATACAGGAAACACGCACAAATTTCCCCTAATTGCAGTAACTATTGTGGCAGAATCGTTTAAATTCATCTGTGTTTGTAAAGATAACATTTATAGTATGTGTCAATGGTCCTAAAAATAAGCTTTATATAAATCCCTGTACAAAAACCTACGTCAAGGGAGATCAATGGTAAAACTAAACCCTTGATCTCACCACTTTAAAGGGTAAGGATATATTTAGCTTTAACTATCAAGTCTCTGTTTACGTTTTGTTTTTCATTTGTTTGTCCTTCAGTCATCATTCATTAGTTCAATGTATAATTTACGTGTAAGTTTGATTTCATAAGTAATCACCTTTTAAGATACACTGTCTGAGTAGTGAACTGATGCTTTTAACTTGATGACTCTCACGCCAGATGTGGATCGGTAAGTGTGCTGTGACCGTCGCCTTCAATGTGTGTGTGTTTGTTGTGTGTGTTTGTTGTGTGTGTGTGTTGTTGTGTGTGTGTGTTGTGTGTGTGTGTGTGTGTGTGGACAATTACCAGAAAATAGAGTGATGTGAATACTAACAAAGGGTATTTGTTCTCAACCTTTCATTTACTCAAAGCCTTAATTTCCATGTCATTGTCTAACAGCCAACGCAACGCACTGGGTGAGAGCCAACAAACAAACTGCACTTTCAATGAACAGACAGAAGTTTGAGATGCGTTTATTTTCACACAAAATTATTAAAGAGATTGTGAGGATTATACCAAAAAAAAATGGGAGATTAACAAGTGATCTCATTTACTAAAATACCCAAAAGAGCGAATTACACCCATTGTTTTTACCTGATTATTTAAGTCATATGTCGAATAATTATTACTGGGATGATGAAGAATGACAACAGTGTATGATAGAAAGTTTCAATACAACTCTATATTTTCCCAACCAAACACTTATTGGGTTAGTGAATCGTAAATGCGGTAAAAAGTCATTGTTTTGTTGTCATTCTTCGTAAGATGTAGCGAAGAGGATCACAGCTTCTCTTGACATTGGATCATGACAGACAGCGAGTATGACGGGTAATAGAAACATTATCGCCTTTATAATAGGAAAAAAATAGTCAAAACATACTAGAAAAAAAAGAGAGAGAGAGAGAGAGAGAGAGAGAGAGAGAGCTATCACGCCAAAACCTAAACTTACCTATTTCCTGAGAGGTTTATTGTCCATAGTGTCATCGAAAACTTACCATATTGAGATCATAGACGTATAATATTATCGACTTATTACCTGAATCTCTAAAACAGTTTACATATCTATAATTTGCAAACTTTCGTAGAACACATTTCCGTATACGCTCCTTAACAATGAAAAGCAAAGCAAATATAAATGAGACAGTCACTGCTAGCTAAATATTTCTTTCTGTATTTAATCTCTCATGATGACTAATCTGTGAGATATTAAGGATTTCTGTTGTTTTTCCTAGATGCTGTGATGGTGGTTGGTGACTCAGTATGAAAGTGAAGCTCTGGGGTTAATATTGGCTAATACAGATGACAGGAATGTGAAAGGAATTTTGATATCATTATTATTATCTTATTTCATTATATTGTATTTGTTATTATTTTTTTTTCAGTTTGACGCTATAATATTAATCTGGATGGGTTTTATAAAATAGGTAATTAGTTTTCTTTACAACTATGCCAGGATAAATTTACAATTACTGTATCTAATATTTGTAACAGAATAAAATTACCTTTCCATTTGGCAACAATTATTTATATTCAGATGACGAAAGACATGTAGTCAGTAACCTAGTAACTATTTTGAACAACCACTCATCCTAAAATTCAGATACAATCTTCACCAAGACACTTTTGGCTGCTTCTGACACCCCTCTCTCTCCCATTTCATCATCTTAAGAGCTTGATGGGGTGACTCTCCTACGTCGAGTTGGGAAGAGAACCAGACCTTTACATCTTGCCTGAGAACGAGTTACTCAGCTTTAATGGAAAGTTTGTGGTCTTGTTGTAAAAAAAAAAAAATGCATATATACAAATATGTTTCTAGGATTCCAGGAAAGAGAAACGTCTTCATATTAATGTGAAGAGGTATAAACAGCGAAGTCGAGTTGGTGGAAAATTTACATTATGATCTTTCCAGGAAATTCACACAACGCTGGTGAGAAAAACATCAACACTGTTTATATCTCTGAAACATCGGCCAAGACTTGAATGTTTGATCTCAGTTTAAAATTGGCGACAATGAAGGTGTTTCATGGTAAGGGAAATGCCGAGGTCATGTTTTTCTATCTCATTTCTGACTTTTGTGTTTATCAATGAACCCGAGACTATATTTTCCTTCACAGATGTTACACACCAAAAGTGACTTGTGAATAAATTATGATTCTAACGCAATAAACAGCCACTACCTAGAGGTACACACACCCACATATACACACATACGCCCCCCCCCCACATATACACACATACGCCCCCTCCACATATACACACATACGCCTCCCCCCCCACACACGCATTTTCTTTCTCTAGTCTCCTCCAGGTACAGACATTTGGCCACCAGGAACACACCAGAGAAACTCGGCTATGTGTACATAACAACAGGACCAAATATTAAGTCATATTTACCATCCAAATATAACAAGACAACTACATTATTGCGTTCAGCCTCGAGTTCTCTCCCACCTGGTCTAGTTATTGTTTTCCCTCTCTCTTCTTCACACCTTTTCTTCTTTTTCCTCGTATACTCCTCTTTCGCTTTGTCTTTCTCTATCTCTCTAACTGGCACCAAGCACCGAGAGTCGTGACGGTTGGTAATTGGAAATCCTTCAAGGAGTTCCTCCAAACTCTTAAACAAACGAAAACAACTTGTCTTAAAAAAACAAAACAATAGTGGTCATTATCTGGGATGAGTAAATCTTCGTTTTCTTTAATGGATAAATTAATTATTCGTGTTAATGTGAGTTATTCATCGATGTAAATGTCAACTTTAACCTGTGTGTTAGACTGTATTTTAACCGTGACGTCTGTTAGTGTTAGTAGCTTTATCCATTCCTGATTAAAGCTATGATAATGCCTTTTACGATGACCCAATCTCTTGAGAACTAACCTCGACCTTAACCAAAATTCTGAATCGAGATTTAACCTTATCAACAGAATAGATCTTATCTTCAATAGACTTTCTCCCGTTAATGAAAGCCTTGACCTTTATACACCCATATATGATAGTACTGTTTTGACCTTAACCTGATTCTCATCTTGACCTTGAATTTGGCCTTGACTGGGACTAAGCTCAAATTGCTAAAAAATACTCCAGAAAAGTTGTCAGTGGAGCATTTTGAATGATTCTGGAGTTTAGTGTTAATGATGTAAGTTTTGAAGCTGAGGATTTTTATACGACAACGGCGGTGACTCAACTTCTTAATATAATCTGAAAGAAATTTTGATACTTTTTCCCAGCTGTATTAAATTCCAACCCCCCTCTCTCTCTCTCTCTCTCTCAGCTTTGTACCTCGAATAACTGTAGATAAATCCTAATTACCCAAAGCTTGTGACTAAAAAGCTAGCGCCCCTAATTCACCCATCTGTGAATGGGCACCTGACTCTGCCGTTGAGGAAATGTAGGTTGGTGTGTGCAGTGCTGGCGAAATTCCCTCTTTGTGTGCCGAAAAATGGGGCTTATATTCAGTGTGTTGTATCCGCACACACACACACACACACACACACACACACACACACACACACACACACACACACACACACACACACACACACACACACACACACACACACACACACACACACACACACACACACACACACACACAGAGTATCGCGCCACCTTTGAGCCGCTATAATGACCTCTGAAGACACTCCCTCCAGGAGGTTAATGGCAGCGGCAGTGTTTAACATCACTCTGGTCTCCGTCGCTTCCTGTAATCAAGAGATTTACCACAACTGAGACGTAAGAATAACTACCGCTGATTATCTCACTAAACAACTATAAGATTTGTTTTCCCATATTTACGAACAAAATAGTTTAATCATTTTACTCTGGAGTTTTACTATTTCTCGACTCTGTAATCTTCCCCCAAGTCAGTAGATTAATGCATTTGTGTAATGTAGTATATATCAACTGAGTCTGTTAGTTATGGCAACAGGGTAAAATGTCATCCTGTCACCCCTTCCCCTACTCCCTCCCCCTCCCTTAGCCTTAGACTTTGGAGAGAAAAGATCTCAGTTGCTTCTGAAGTTTAACGTCGATTAAGACTTACAATATTACTGAGGATTTTTATTTTATGGGATTCGTTTATCACTAGAGAGTAGCGTTTGTTTCGTAATATCTGTGTACGAAGAGAGGCTCTCTCTCTCTCTCTTTAACCCCCCCCCTCTCTCTCTCTCACACATACTAAGTCAAACATATTAGCTGGAGTCTTACACACTATCCCTTCAAGGTAAGAGTGTCGCTTCTGGTGAAACCTTATCTCGTCAGTAACTTAACACAAGCTGCCACTCACCAGACTCTACCTTTATCTTATACTACATTTCTACGTCCTAATATATAATGTCATGTATTACTATGTGTATAAATTTGTAAGTTACATATATCAACGTGTTTCTATACAATTTCTTCAGCGTTTTTTCCTGTAATACAGTTTATAGAAAGATGTTTACGTGTTTTCTATGTTTTGAGTCTATATATAAAGTAGCCTTGTTTGTTTATTTACGTGATATGTAAACTTATATAACCAAAATATTTAACATTTTTAATTTCCAGGAAATGTATAAACTGTAAGTAGTTGTGTAAAGTGACCATGTTATCCTTAGGCAGTGTTGTTACTTACGTTAACTTATGTATTGTTCATCTGTAATTGTAATAATAATAATAATAATAATAATAATAACAATAACAATAATAATAATAATAATAATAATAATAATAATAATAATAATAATAATAATAATAATAATAATAATAATAATAATAATAATAATAATAAAAGGCAAAAGATGAAACTAAACACACAGGCTAAGTAACCAATACACCCCATCAGCTATATCTGCAGTACTAGTAACATAAATAATACAAAAATATCTCCAGAGCTCACAAGTTGCAGTAAAGTATTCAACTCGGTTAATTAAGTAGTTTATAATCTCCTTATAGACTTCTAAGTTACAGGATCTATAACTTTCAACACACACATATCACTTAAAGCCTCATTTGCATCATGTGGTTCAACTTTAGGACAATTCCAAGAACATTAACTTGACCAAAACTTCCCTCATACGACACAGTCTCTGGTGATGGTGTTTAAATTACGCTATGTCTCTTCAGTTAACATTTCTAGGCGTATTTGCAATTTGTAATTTTACGTTAGCTATGATAACAAGCTCATTATAAAGGTTGACAGTGATTTATTTCCGAGTGAGTAAGGAAAAGGTTGGAATGTGAATAGAGAGAGGGAAGGGGAGAGGGGAGAAAGGAGGGGAGGAGGGATGGAGGGTAGGAGGGAAGGAAGGATGGAGGGAGGGAGGATAAGAGGGAGAGTAGGAGGGAGGCAGAGTAGGAGGGAGGGAGGGAGAGTGAGTAACTGCAGTGAAGAGTAGGTCATTGGAGGAAGATGATAAGGGATGTAGCAAAAGTGAGATGAATTGTGGAGGAGGAAGGAAAGAGAAAAGAGGGAGAGGAAGGGAACTGACATTACTATGAGAAATATTATTAAGTGTGGTAAGAGGGGATGAGAGGGGTGTATGCCCTTCCTCTACACCCTAGGAGTGCATTTCAGGGCTCTCTTAAGCACGAACGAACGAACGAACGAACGAACGAACGCACGCACGCACGCGCCAAATTAACCTTTAATGAGTCGAAGAATGAGTACCAATCATTACTGCTGAATATTTATCTATCGAAAGAATATTTTACATTTTAGACATAGGATAAAAAGAATAATTTCCTGTTATATTTAAAACGAAACTCTAACAAAGCGTTATTTTATTTATTTAATCAGTCTAACATAATTATTTCCTTGTATACAATGGTCGCCCAGGGACACGTGTAGGAGGTAAAAACGACAGTGAAAGTGCAATGAAATTTAATGAGGAGGAAAACTAATTGTTAAAACTAAATCCTCTTTTTTATTTACTTATCATTTTCACATTAATATTTAAGTCACTCCAACAAGATACGTCATTATTTTCAACTTGTGTCTATATGACTTGTGTACAGTATATTGAAAGTTTTGGCTGAAGAATTGTATGCTAAGGATTCTTTATTCACCTATGATAAAGGTTTTTATCTAAATATTAGATACTCATAACTTATTAAACTCCTGTATAATGCGTCATCACTTAAGACATCAGTTTTTTAACCATTTTCTAATCAAGATAGTTAATAACTTCCCTTAATGGACCAGCACCTGTGTTTCCCCCTGGCAGTAGTGACCCCTCGTGACCCCGGAGATTGATCCTTGCAGTACAGGTGGTGGAGACTGTGGCCCATGGTAGAGGACTTGTATAGGGGAGTACACCGTGGCAGGGAGGGTAGGGAAGGAGAGGGACAGGGGAGAACATAATAACAGATGGAGTAAATCGACGCAGGGAGGGTAGGGAGGCAGGTGAGAGAGAGGCAGGGGGAGAACAGAATGACAGAGGAAAGACCGGACAGAGGGGCAGATGACTATAAAGGGGACAAAGGGAGGACGAAGAAGA
Organism: Homarus americanus; assembly: GCF_018991925.1. NCBI lineage: Eukaryota > Metazoa > Arthropoda > Malacostraca > Decapoda > Nephropidae > Homarus > Homarus americanus. The sequence continues at coordinate 27,103 of NW_024746240.1, forward strand.
GCATGAGTGAACGCCAAAAAAAATGGGAAGGACGGAGGAGAGAGTAAGAGAAGTACATAGCGAGAGCAAGAAAGGAAGCAGATGTGGGAAAGTGACAAAAAATACGAAGAGGAGATATAAAGGATAAGAAGAGAGATTTAATTAGAGAGGAAAGAGGAGGAGTGAATGGAAATATTTGTCGAATTTCTGAGGTATATTGTAGATAGAAAGGAAAAAAAGAGAGGAGTAAAGAAGGGGGGGGGGGAAGTGGGAAAGGAAAATGATGAAGCAAGAGTGGAGTGAAGGGGAGTATGTAGCAGCAGGGACAGGCACTTTAATCTTATCATCCTTCTATCCTTACAGACGCCAGATGTCAACAGTTAGTAGCAAATACAACATGGTTCCTACACTCAGTCCCAACCTTATAAAAACACCAAGTCCCCCCCCCCCAAAAAAAATGGACGAAGATCAGTGGCTTAATGGAACAAAACCCCTAAATTTGGCAACTTTGGTAAACTTTTAATCCTGTCAGTATGTCTGTGTGTTTGTTTGTGTGTCCCCACGAGAATCTCGGAAACTACTTTACCGATCTGTAGTGATGATGGATGGTATCATATGTAGTGATGATGGATGGTGTTATATGTAGTGATGATGGATGATGTTATATGTAGTGATGATGGGTGGTGTTATATGTAGTGATGATGGGTGGTGTTATATGTAGTGATGATGGGTGGTGTTACATGTAGTGATGATGGATGGTGTTTTATGTAGTGATGATGGGTGGTGTTACATGTAGTGATGATGGATGGTGTTATATGTAGTGATGATTAGATAATAAAATAATAACAGTTTAATGCTAAAAAAATATACTTTGCTGTACCGTTGTAGTGAAAAACATGGTGGAACTTACATACCCCGTGAATGAACTATTGATGGAAGAAGAAGTTTTGGGGACTGAACAGTGAGACAATGTGGAGCCTCCCGGAGGGTGGCGTCCTACCGTGGCCTAGCGGATGAGCCACCCGTGTGTTATTTCTATCCTTTAATCCCCTATACGTTTTTGTGTACATATTAAAAATGAATTCTGGTGGTTCAAGATAATCCTTTAACTGACGGTCGACCTCACCACAGAATACATCAATATATTTCAGTCTATTAATATGTAGTGTAAAATGTGTTGTGTATATTTCCCAGGGTGTGAATATAAGGCACGGAGCTGTACACCCAACTACCTCAGCTGTACACCCTACTACCTCAGCTGTACACCCTACTACCTCAGCTGTACACCCTACTACCTCAGCTGTACACCCTACTACCTCAGCTGTACACCCTACTACCTCAGCTGTACACCCTACTACCTCAGCTGTACACCCTACTACCTCAGCTGTACACCCTACTACCTCAGCTGTACACCCTACTACCTCAGCTGTACACCCTACTACCTCAGCTGTACACCCCACTACCTCAGCTGTACACCCTACTACCTCAGCTGTACACCCTACTACCTCAGCTGTACACCCTACTACCTCAGCTGTACACCCTACTACCTCAGCTGTACACCCTACTACCTCAGCTGTACACCCTACTACCTCAGCTGTACACCCTACTACCTCAGCTGCACACCCTACTACCTCAGCTGTACACCCTACTACCTCAGCTGTACACCCCACTACCTCAGCTGTACACCCTACTACCTCAGCTGTACTTAAACACACGAGGGATACCCAAGAGGTAAACATACCACCCAGCTACATATCTTAATGGAGCAAGATTTAATTAGATTTGTCTCTGATATAATTTCATGGCTGTCAGTTTAACTAAGGTGAACTTGAGCCTTAACTGCTTAATTACTAATTGCTATCCTTGTACGTGTCTGATATGTGTGTAGTGTGTGTGTGTGTGTGTGTGTGTGTAGTAAGTGTATGTAGTTTATTCATGTGTACTCGTATGTATTCAGGACGTGTGTGCGTGTGTACGGTCAAGGTCTTCCTTCCTTGACCAACCACAGCTAACTGACTACTCTCCTCCACCACCAAGTCAGACCATCCATTTCATAGTCAGATTGAAATTCCCATTTTATGTAAACTTTCCAGATCCATTAGCCTAAAACAGATCAAACTTGTACCTTAAAAAGTTGAGTTTTGGGGAGAAAAGAAAAAAAAAGACTCCGGTTTGCCAAGTCAATTAGTAGCAACGAAGGGGGAGTCGGGAGGCCGCCCGGAGACCAGCTGAGGGTGTGGATGAGGGGATAGTGGAGATCCAGTGGAGGTGTGGAAGTTGAGAGACCCGGGTGAAAGTGTGGATATTGGATGGTATATTGCAGGTGACAAATGAAAAAATGGGAGGCTAAATATGAGGGTGAGGTTGAGGAGGGTAAGGGTGAGGCTGAGGGTGAGGGTAAGGATGAGGGCGAGGCTGAGGGTGAGGGGTAAGGATGAGGGCGAGGCTGAGGGCGAGGCTTGGGGGGTTAGAATGGTATCTCTGAGATTGTCTGTGGGGAAAAATTTACCGAGATGAGTTACAAGGGTCACTGAAACATCTGCTCAAATTAAGAAAAGTTTTCCTCGCTAGACATTGATGTTATTGAGAGTAAGAGAGGGGGAGAAGATAATTAAGGAATATTACCGACGTATACAGTGTCATTGCTAGTCAGGTGAGAGAATTTTTTATTCCAGGAGAGATAATGGTCTCTTGAGCTGTTAAGGGTTATTATATCGGGGAAACATGTGTATCAGAACCATCGCAAAAGGGGAGAGTGCACTGAAAATTACGCTGATTGTAAGAGATATTCAGAGTGCCATGGGTGTTTTCTTAGTGTGTGATCGTGACAGAGTGAGGAAGAATGTTGACTTTTTACTTTGTTGTTATTGTTCTCACCTGAAGAATGTGTTTATTATAAATGGGCTGAGGAACAAAGCCTTAATTGTATATCAGTTTAGGGAAAATGGGAAGTGAAAATATATGTTAAAGCGAATATAACACGACGTTACTGACGTCACACATTACAAACAGGTTCTGAAATATCTTGGTCAACAAGAAAGACTTGACCAAACTTTTCAAGAGTCAAGTTGTGAGAAAGAAGTGGAATGGAGAGCAGCAGCGGCACGAGAGAGGGAAGACCATAGAGGATGAATTATATTGTGTTGTTCATTGTTACGGAGACTTGTATCATAGTAAGACATTGTATAACTTTAATAACAAACTACGTTAAGGACTGTGTATCGCCAGTATGATGGGAGGAAGGTTTAGCCTCTCGGGTCGACTGTATGTTAGCGAGTTGGTGAAAGTTGGGTAAAGAATTTGTGGCCTCGGGAAGTCGGAAGTTTTCGATGGGTTGAGACTAAATTTCAGACGCAAATTTGTTCACGATACAAAAAAAGGGGAACCACTTTTATTCATGATAACAAGCGTCAGGGGTGGAGGTGGTGAGTCAGGGTGTGGAGGTGGTGAGTCAGGGTGTGGAGGTGGTGAGTCAGGGTGTGGAGGTGGTGAGTCACGGTGTAGGAGTGATGAGTCAGGGTGTGGAGGTAGTGAGTCAGGGTGTGGGGGTGATAAGTCAGAGTGTGGAGATGGTGAGTGAGGGTGTGGGAGTGATGAGTCAGGGTGTGGGGGGATGATGAGTCACGGTGTAGGAGTGATGAGTCAGGGTGTGGAACTAGTGAGTCAGGGTGTAGAAGTGATAAGATCAGAGTGTGGAGATGGTGAGTCAGGGTGTTGAGGTGATGAGTCAGGGTGTGGGGGTGGTGAATGAGGGTGTCAATGTAAAGCCTATGACAGATCTGTCGACATGCCTTCCGACATGGGAAGTCTGTCCGACAGTCTCAATCAGGCTTGCCGAATGAGATGTACTCGTACACACCAGCCACGGTGTAGCGAGCAATGGCTCCAGTTTCGCGCGCAACAAAAACTTCTTTGTGAAGGTTATTGTGCGATAAAGAAGAAAACAGTGAAGGAAATAACATTGTGGTGCAAACAGTGATGAGTGCGATCATTCCTGAGAAATATCAAGGTATCTACGAAATACTCAAAGACAACTTCATCCTGCGTGGACATAGCAAGAGCGGGTGTACAGATAACCTCTCGCTGCAGAGCCATCCAACACACTGACAGTTCACAAACTTCACAGTTGTGGCGTCCTGATAAAAAGTGCTCGAACACAAGAAAAACAGTCATTGATCAGGCACGAACACCGGACGGCATGTCACCAGATGTGTATTAGGTTTTAACGTCGCAACACAGGCCACGCATCATACAAGTTCCTGTGGCACCTTTTCCCATAGCTTTACAAGACCAGTGTAGTGAGACACCTCAGTCACACTGCCGGGGATGGTGGCCAGGTGAGGTGAGTCTATCTCACTGTGATCACGATGTTTGTACTAAGATACTTTATATGGTGAACATGTCATAGTGAAATATCTATATGGCAGTAAGTGATATAGCAACTTTGTAGTAAGTGCTGGAATGCTGGAAAGTTTCAAAGGGAGGCTGGATAGATTCATGGATGATAGAGAGTGGTAGTAACTCTCGACAGGAGCTGCCATGCACAGGCCAACCGGCCTATTGCAGACTCCTTATTTTCTTATGTTCTTATGTTATAAAACTAATATTCTGAACCTGTTGGACTTTTTATTATGTAGAACAATTTAAAAAGTGAGAACTGCTACTAACATCTGTATAACACCTGTATCTTCCTATACAGATAATTACACGGTTATCGGTGCTATAAATCGGGTGTTTGTTATTATGTTCAGTTTCGTCATCGTCCAGAAAATAACTACAGAATTTTTTGTTTTAATAAATTTCTAAATAAATCCCTGCAATTTTAATTAGCGTCTATAACAACACCAAACATGCCAGTGATTGCACTAATTAATTGCAATGGATTTTCCTGATTGAATATTTGTGTTTGTTAATTAAATAAAGAGAGAATATTGTGCGCTGCCCGAGGTAATATTACAGTATAGTCTTAGTTACTGAGGCCCTTCTAGTTCTCAGTATATATCAACAACTGTTTTAGTAGCAGCTGTTACTGAACCATTTGTTTATTTAATAATTTAAGAGTTTATACATTAAAACTATTATCTTAGGGTGCGTCTTCATTTGAGCATTTTAGCTCGAACGAACCAAACGAGCGGACAACGCACGAACGAACCGAATGAGCAGTTCGAGTGTAAGCTTCTGTATTCTGTGTGTTCGACGGTCGCTCGTCTTAATCCCACCGTTTTCCTCACTTGAACCATGGATCTCACAGTGGCAGCAGGAAGGAGAAATCTAGGAGAGTGTGGTTAAGGCGACTATTTTCTGGACGGAAATAAATGTCCCTGTTGAGTGAAATGGATCATGTCATTTGAAAAACTCAAATGACACCAGAAGACTTTGAAACATTAAGTAACCTTGTGGGACCAAGAATTATAAAGAAGGATAAAACATTCCGAACAGCCATACCGGTCAAAGAAAGATCGCTTGGCTGCAACTCTACACTTTCTAGCCACAGGGGACTCTTATACCAGCCTGCAGTATTTATTCAAGATATCCAAGCAACGCATAAGTGTGATAATCTCATATTTATCCAGTAAGGTTAAACACTTTTTCCTGTCCTGCTCCACAACACACCGAATAGCTGGAACGGCGCGAATACCCGTCCTGACTGCGCACCAACGAACAACTGAATCCTTTTGAGCCGCACTATCTATCAACAAGCGACGGAAAACGTTTGGAGGGCTCGGTTCGGCTCGGAGACACGTCCTTACTAACCAAATTCTGCTCGGCGCGTTCTGCTCGTTTGGTACGTTCGGGCTAAAATGCTCAAGTGAAGACGCACCATTAGGAGGAAAAATGTCACTTGGCTAAACGCATTTCCATAACTTTCTCTATATATTTTTGGGTATTTTTCTGTTTGTATGTCTGCTTTTCTCTCCCCCTCTCTCTAAAACACACGCAGATATAATTTTCTTCCTAGCAGAACTAAAGATCCATATTTCTTATAGATAAAAAATCTCCTTGAAAATTTACATAAGTCTTCGAGCAGTGTAACCCAAAGGCAATTTCAGTTGATTTCTTCATCAATATTATGACATCATCAATATCACATCTCCCTGTGTTCTCCCTCACTGTTACTATATCTCCCTGTACCCTCCCTTACATTTACTATATCTCCCTATATGCTCCCTCACGTTAACTCCCACCTGTAAGTAAACATAATAGAAATAATACTTATGTTACTTATTCCAATGTTTTGCCATCATATTCGTAAATAAAAGAACAACGTAGGAGGAGTAAGAATAGTGAGAAGATTGGAGAAGATAGCTAAATGAAACAACCAATGAAGAGGAGAAACAAATGGAGAAAGAGTAAAGGAGGAACCGCAACAGGACGCATGAGGAAGTGTCGTTGTGATGAAGAGTATTATTATATACACCAGGAAGTAATATATATGTAGAGGAGGACAGTAGTTACCATCATTAATATACCCACAACACAAAACCCTCCCAAGCTGAAACACCTCCTCCTAGTCCCTTTCAAGCTGATACCCCTCCTCTTCGCCCTTCCCCAAGCTGATACCCCTCCTCTTCGTCTCTTCCAAGCTGATACATCCCTCCTCGTCCCTCCACCACCCCTCCTCCTCGCCTCCCCCCCATCTACAGTAGAGTTATTATGCCCATAAACGCATTTGTCAATAGAATCCTGTGCTGGGCTGCGTATGTCAGTCAAAATTCGTTGATTCTTGACGAAACTTGCATATTTTCTTGAAATTTTGCTGAAAGGTTATTAACAAACGTGATCCGATTAAAATTGGGGATTTGTCTTTCACGGGATCTTCATAAACAGCAAAAGTTAACTAATGAAGAACTGTGGCGGTTTAATATCACTGTCCAGGATGATGGTTTATCACAAAGGACAGATCCTGTGCTGTAGAAAGACGCTATAACTACTCTTACTCTAGTGGGGTTGAGGTCTTTCGAAAATATATCGTGAATTTGGCCAGTGGTGATTGTATACACGTGGCATACTCGTATACTGTACTGTAGTTGTTGGTGCTCTAGTCGTCTCTGTGGACCTCAGTCTTCCATCCACTTTTTGGGTAACTCTTCCACCTCCCTATTGTCTTACTCTACTTTTGATTCCACTTTCTCATCTGACTCTCCTTTAACTCTTTCTGCTAACCCAAGTGACGATGGAGGCAGTACCGTATGTCCACAGGAAGGCTTCACCAGTGATTGAAGAGTGAAAGTGGATAACACCAGAAGGTAATGGAAAACAAGATCAATGGTAAGTGTATGATCTAGTATGGTGCGAGGTTAACTTGTTCTTGGAGCGGTTATACCAAGAGTTAGGGGAGAGATTAACATATTTTCTGTAGTCATCTTGGGTATGATATGAATACTGAAAAAACTCCTGGTGGCTCTTGCCGCTCCATCACCACCAAAGAACTTCAGATCTTCATGTCGGAGCTGTGTGGCGGTACAACTAAAAGTTTTATTTTTGCTGGATGTTGTCTCAGCCTCCAGACTTCATCTGTATTGTCTCCCATATTTACTTCTTCAGGAAGCATCTTGTACATCACCAGCAGAGTATTACCTCTTAAACAAGGCTCATCATTTCCTGCCCTTTGAAAATAAATGAACAAAGATTTTTTACGTGAGTTGCCAGCTCAGGACGTTTCCTGAGCTGGACCAAGTGTTGGTAATCCACCACTGAAACACCGACACAACCTCTCATTTCTTCAGAAGTAAAGGACTGGTGTTATATATATATATATATATATATATATATATATATATATATATATATATATATATATATATATATATATATATATATATATATATATATATATATATGCAAGTAAATCACTGTAGGTGCGCGTGATCTAGGTATATGCTGATAACCACAAGGAAAGAAGAAACACGAAGTTCCCAAGCGCTTTCGTGTAATTCACATCTTCAGGGGTGAGTACAGACTAAAGAGAAATACAAACCAAGGTGTATATATACAGAGGAGGGTGAGACCAGGTCCACAATGGTCAGGTATTAGGTAATGACCCTACTAATCTTTAAATAGCACACATTAGTCTGTACTCACCCCTGAAGATGTGAATTACACGAAAGCGCTTGGGAACTTCGTGTTTTTCTTTCCTTGTGGTTATCAGCATATATATATATATATATATATATATATATATATATATATATATATATATATATATATATATATATATATATATATATATATATATATATATATATATATATATATATAGGATAACAGTTTTCCCAAGACAATTTTTGTGATTACGCCAATACAATATGTTTTCTTCCGGCATCTTGCTGGTCTCCATTCTTATCACGCCGTTCCTTGTCCTCCTTCTTTCCTCATCCACCCCTCCCCGACTCTCCACTAATATAACCACATTCTCCAGTACTCACTTTGTTCCCATCTCTCCTCCTCCTCCTCCTCCTCCTCCTCCTCCTCCTCCTCCCTCCTCCTCTTCCCTGTATTAATGACTGGGTGGTAAATGTTTCTAATACATCTGCTAAAATTTCAAATTAATTTCTAATCTTAGTCAGCAGCAAAGGAAGCACCACCTCCAAGACACATAGATGATAATTATTAAGTCTGAAAGAGAGAGAAGACTTAAAACAATGAACAAGTGTTTCATTCAGGAGTTGAGTGATATGATGATGATGATGATGATGATGATGATGATGATGATGATGATGATGGTGATGGTGATGATGATGATGATGAAGATGATGGTATCTACTAACATTAATTACAGCCCTTATACTTCCAATAAGCCTCAACATTGCACATTTACACAGCCATTTGATGTAGATGTAAATATACACTTTGATGGCTAGCTGAAGACAACGTACACACACACACACACACACACACACACACACACACACACACACACACACACACACACACACCGAGAGGGAGACGACAAAAAGACATTACTCTGAGTATCGTCAAAGCACATACAGAAAGTAGCGATGGCGGCGAGGGAGGATGGAGGTCTTAACCCCTCCCCAAGTCACAGAATACAAGTACAGGAGAGAGAGAGAGAGAGAGAGAGAGAGAGAGAGAGAGAGAGAGAGAGAGAGAGAGAGAGAGAGAGAGAGAGAGAGAGACATACTTTACATCGACAAGTAAGACACCAAATACAACACAACACATGTACTCTGAACACCACACATACCCGAGTTCGATTCTACCTGTCACCTAATACAATGCAGGTACATAACAACAATCAGCTGATGTTCCCGAGGAGGAGGAAGACTGGAATTAGTAAACACAGCGGGAGGATGGACTGGTCTAGTTACCACTGTCAACACTGTTATCCTTCCTCTCTACGTGCCCGGCATCTCATTACGGGAACTTGGGTTATTATCCCATTGACATCCTCCCAGTACACAGTGATGGCAGCCTTGATATATTACGACTATTGTTGTTTGTATTTGTCATCCATGTTAGGGTTTGCCTCAGGTTAACTCACTATAGAGCGCAGGGAATGTGAAGGCTAACTTGTGATGGATCTTAAAAACACATAATGCCGCGAGAGTCAAGGTTTTATTGACAAGGAAATGCCAGACTTTGTTAAAAATGGGTCAACAACCTTCTGAAACGACTTGCATGTATAAGTTATGCAATGTAGCCTAAACATTACCGAGGGGTCAACATAAGTAAGAAGAATGTTTAAATATATAAAATACACGAAGTTTATATACAATATAAGAGCAGAATATAATGGCAATATATCACATCTAAGAATATAATGCAGCTACACAGTATAAGAATGGTCTTATTCCACGACGTAAGAACTTTATCATTTTCTTTCACTCTATTTTTTCTCGCTAAATTACAAGGAGCTCGTAATTAATAACAAACACTGGCTGTCCCTTCGTTCGTTATCATTCATTAATCCCTACAGGTGTAAAAAAAAAAAAGTGTTATTATAAATTCCTTCCACAAAAAAGCCCAAATAAATTCACCTAACTTAACCTACCCTACCCTAACCTAACCTAACCTAACCTAACCTAACCTAACCTAACCTAACCTATCCCTGTCACTCTACACAACCTTACAGCGACCATCTGTAGGACGACCACCCCCTGGGAACCTTAAAACACACTCAGTTCCTTCACCCACCTCCTTCACCGTCTCCTGCCGTCTCCTTTATCATCTGCTCTTCTTCCTCTTACCATTATACGCTATTCACATGATCGCTGTACTACATAGTATATAACAGCTTTTATTAGTACACAATGTGAGCAGGTAAAGTGTATTAGCAAAATGTTAACAGCAGAGAACAATGAAAAAAATCTTATGGTCTGTATAGTATAGTTACAGTATGGTAGGTTACATGCTTGTTGTTAATGTACAGTAGGAGAGCATTATGTATATCTAAAAGAGAGAGAGAGAGAGAGAGAGAGAGAGAGAGAGAGAGAGAGAGAGAGAGAGAGAGAGAGAGAGAGAGAGAGAGATAATTAGCTGTACAATACTGCTAATTGGTTGTGACAGAATGGTGTTGTTAGTAGAAAATTAAGCATTTCCCTATGTAGATGGTAACACCTGGAGCAGAAAAAAACATGCTACTGGAAATTAATTGCCTTTAATTTTCAACTAGTTTCTTTTTTTTTTATAACATTGAACCAGAGGAAAGCGAGCCGGGCCACAGAGAGAGTTGGTAAGGAAACAGGAGGAGAGAAAACAAGGAGATAGGGAGGAGGAGAGGAAAGCATGGAGATAGGGGAGGAGGAGAGGAAGCATGAGAGATGGAGAAGGGAGGAGGAGAGGAAGCATGGAGATAGGGAGATAGGGGAGGAGAGGAAGGTGGAGATAGGGAGGAGGGATAGGAAGTATGGGGACACAAAAGTTGGCAAAGAATTAGTGACTGGGCAGGAGGCAGGAGGGCGTTTTTTTGTTAGGGCTTAGGAGCAGGAAGTAGGTGTGAGGCTAGGGATGGTGTGAGGGTGTATGGGTGTGAGGGGTGTGGGGATGTGTGAGGGTGGGGATGTAGGGAGTGGGGTGAGGGTGTGGGATGTGTGGGGTGGGGATGTGTGAGGGGATGTGAGGTGTGGGGATATGTGAGGGTGTAGGGATGTGTGAGGATGTGGGGATAGGTGAGGGTGTGGGATGTGTGAGGTTGGGGATGTGTGAGGGGTGTAGGGATGTGGGAGGGTGTTGAGGATGTGGAGGATGTAGGGTGTGTGGAGGGATGTGTGTGAGGGTGTGGGGATGTGTGAGGGTGTAGGGATGTGTGAGGTGGGATGTGGAGGATGGGGATATGTGAGGTGTGGGGATGTGTGAGGTTGTGGGATGTGAGGGTGTAGGGGATGTGTGAGGGTGTTGGGATGTAAGAGATGTAGGGATGTGTGAGGGGTGTAGGGATGTGAGGGTGTAGGGATGTGAGGGATGTAGGGATGTGAGGGTGGGGAGGGAGGTGTGGGGATGTGTGAGGGTGGGGATGTGGAGGGTGGGGATATGTGGAGGGTGTGGGGATATGGATGTGGGGATGTGTGAGGGTGTAGGGATGTGAGGATGTAGGGATGTGTGAGGCAGTGGGGATGAGGGTGTAGGGAATGTGTGAGGGCGGGGATGTGAGGTGTAGGGATGTAGATGATGTAGGGATGTGTGAGGATGTGGGATGTGTGATGAGGGGGTGTGTGATGTGGGGATGTGGGATGTGTGAGGTTGTGGGGATGTGAGGATGTAGGATGTGAGGGTGGGGATATGTGAGGTGTGGGATGTGACGGTGTAGGATGTGTGAGGGTGAGGTGTGAGGGTGCGTTATCCACACCTTTTCCATCACACAAGATCTTCCTCTCGCATTTTTCCTACCGCGTGCGTCCAATAAACAAAGAATCATATATGAGTGTTAATAAATTATCACAAGAAGAAGAGAGAGAGAGAGAGAGAGAGAGAGAGAGAGAGAGAGAGAGAGAGAGAGAGAGAGAGAGAGAGAGAGAGAGAGACATACGTGTTAGTCTTCTGTTTTTTTTACTGGTGATAAAGGCATCAAACAGCTGGACTCACTGAGGCTTCATTCTCGACAAACAACGTTACCTGGAGGCTTCATCTACAAGGCCCTGATCTCTGTCCCGTTGGGCTTGTTTACATACTGACACACTTTCACACACTTGGTCTCCCTAGGGCTTCCACTTCCTCCACGCGTATTGCCAACTGCTCTCAGCATCTCGGTAACTTAACTAGTCTGTAGATTACTAGATAATAAAAAAAAAATAAACGTAATAGAATTTCTTCACTACAGCAAAGGAAAATACAACATAAATCAAATATTTCTAATTAAAATTGATGCCTCCAGTGTGTGTGTGTACATGTGTGTGTGTGTATGACTTCCTTTGTCAAGAAATCTGAGGAAATTCTCGTGAACACAATTTTAATATTATGTTTGACAATCATTTACGGGCAGATAAAAGTAATCACAGTTCCATGATATCCCGTCGTCACAGTTAAGTAAACATGAAAAATTATTAACTAGTTTTGGAAATTAGCTTTTTAGGACATCAAAGTTGGGAGAAATTTTTTGTCAATAATTAAGTGAATGATTCTGAAGTAAAAATGTGATGGTAATAATTAGTATGACTTAATGCTGTGCTCTTATTGGTGGGTGTTAAGTGTGTTCTTATTGGTGGGTGTTATGTGAGTTTTTATTGGCGGAAGTAATTACTCATAGCACATACCAAAGTCATTCTATTGTTACCATGGAGTATTTTGTCACCCACACACACCTGTATTGAACTCAACATGGCGTTCACCTTCACACATCTACGCTTAACTAGTGTACTCTTTGATAGAAACAGAATGTCAATATAGGCGTCGTTCTATTGATGTTGTTGACGGCACACCTTACCTTTTATGACTCACACCTGGAAATATTAAATTCTGGCGTAAAAGTTTCACTATTGGCAATAAAGTTCGATATAAAAGTCAGGTACGCATTTAAAACTGATTTTTTTTCTTGGGGGGGGGGGGTATTGTACTTTTTGTTCTAAATTGTAATAGAAATTTATGGTTCAGGTAATGTGAAATTTTGAAACAGTTTTATCTCTCATAATCCATCGATTCTATGGGAGATTATTTATTGTGACGTGTTTAATAAATTCAAGACGAGGATGTGTTCAAAAAGTATTGGTTGAACAAGTTATCTGGATAGTCTTATACAGTAGGTGAAACACTAAATAATGAGGTATAGAACTTTAGGTTTATGAACATCAGTGAGAGAAAAAATGAATGTAATTTATTTTTAAAGTTAAGGTAAAACTAATATAATTAATAGTAACAAGAATACGGCGGGTTGTTTAAAAGTCGCCAACAGTAAAATTGCTCATAAATGGATCTTTTTGTTATGATATTTTTGTCATGGAAAATAATGTAGTGTGTGTGTGTGTGTGTGTGTGTGTGTGTGTGTGTGTGTGTGTGTAATTACCTTCATGTATATAAATATTAAACTCTAGAGGTACAGGTTTCCGGAGTTTGTTATATTATATTACAACAAAACTAACCCCGATATACTGTACTTTTTTTTTTTTACCAACAGAACTTTATTGTTACAGGGATAGAGAGTCCGGGCTATATTATAAAGGTAAAACATACGAGGAATTAACTGGTAGTAGTGACACAACGCTACACTTTGTCATCACCACCACTACCATGACACAACAGGTCACCACCACCCCGCCCTTTTGTCACCACCACCCCGCCCCTTTGCCACCACCACCACCACTTCCATGACACAATCAAGCTTTCTGTCACTCCCACCACCACCACCCATGCCTTTGAACGGACATGCTGAGGTCAGGCTGATCACGTGGACAGTAATCCGAGAACCGTAAACAGGAAAACAACTGTCGTAATTAGGAACAATTAGATCCTATTTTACAGTAAGGAGGACAATAAATCAGAGTAATTGGACGTGAAATAGGGGAACAGGATAGAAATTTGATGAAGAGAGAAAAAAGAAGAAAGACGGAGTATGGAGTTATGAGAGAGTTATGAAGACACGCTGAGTCAGAGGGAAAGCATATCCACCAAAGGAGTTATGAATACAATGAGCTATGTCAGTGGAGTTATGTGGGGTCGCTCTCAATATCCCCCCTCCCCCTCAGTCAACCTCCAGCAATAAACATACATATTCTGAGTTATATTAAAGTGGTAACAGGGGCATGACAATTTATGGTCTGAATAATGTGGCAGACTGTGCATGGTGCTGTGTTGAGAATGTATGTTACAGTGCTGAGTAGATGTATTGTTGAGTATATGTGTTGCTATGTTCAGTGTGTGGTGTTATGCTGAGTGTGTGTGGTGTTGTATTGAGAGTGTGGTGCTGTGTTGAGTATGTGGTACTGTGTTGAGTATGTGGTACTGTGTTGAGTATGTGGTGTTGTGTTGAGTGTGTGGTGTTGTGCTGAGTGTGTGGTGCTGTGTTGAGTGTGTGGTGCTGTGTTGTGCTGAGGGTGTAGTGTTGTGCTGAGAGTGTGGTGTTGTGGTGAGGGTGTGGTGTCGTGCTGAGGGTGTGGTATCGTGCTGAGGGTGTGGTGTCGTGCTGAGGGTGTGGTGTCGTGCTAAGGGTGTGGTGTCGTGCTGAGGGTGTGGTGTTGTGTTGAGGGTGTGGGTGTTGTGCTCAGGGTGTTGTGTTGAGGATGTGGTGTTGTGCTGAGGATGTGGTGTTATACTGAGGGTGTGGTGTTGTGCTGAGAGTGTGGTGTTATGTTGAGGGTGTGGTGTTGTGCTGATGGTGTGGTGTTATACTGAGGGTGTGTGGTGATGTGCTGAGGATGTGGTGTTATGTTGAGGGTGTGGTGTTGTGCTGAGGGTGTGGTGTTATGTTGAGGGTGTGGTGTTGTGCTGAGGGTGTGGTGCTGAGGGTGTGGTGTTGTGCTGAGGTGTGGTGTGTGTGTGCTGAGGTGCAGTGATGTGCTGAGGATGGTGTTGTGCTGAGGGTGTGGTGTTGTGCTGAGGGTGTGGTATTATGTTGAGGGTGTGGTGTTGTGCTGAGGGTGTGGTGTTATACTGAGGGTGTGGTGTTGTGCTGATGGTGTGGTGTTATACTGAGGGTGTGGTGTCATGTTGAGGATGTGGTGTTGTGTTAAATGTATTGTGCTGTATTCGATGCGTTCTCAGTGCTGTTTTGAATGTGGTGTTGTGTTGATTTTGGTGCTATGTTTAGCGTGTGGTACTTTGTAAAGTGTGTTCTGTTGAGTGTGTTGTATAAAGGTGCAGTAATTGTGTGATAGTCATATAAATATAGGGTTACGTATTGAATGCGGCGCTGTGATATAAGTGCGTGGTGCTGTGTTAAGGAAGTGGTCCTAAGTTGAATTGGAAAGCAGCTGTTATGATCTAATCTTGTGTCCATATAACCATTGCACTACGACTCCTATTTCTATATTCAATCAGCAGGTTCTATTTTTCTTTGGCCAATGTTTAGATATCAACACTGACAGTTAAGTAAGTCTCGAGTACAGTGATAATAACATTAGTTCTATGTAAGTGGAACATAAATGGAACAATACAGTGATCCCATGTGAAGATACAGTAATAATAGAGCAACGTATCTAGGGAAGTGACAGCTGGGACAACAATCTCTCAGTTACGTTACAACAGGCAGGCGGGTCAGCTAAACACGCTACGACACGCCTGGCCCAGACCAACTCTCAGGAGCCGTCCAGATATATTTTTCAAACTATTATAATTATAAAGCCCCTCACTCACCCAATCATCTTATCAAATCCAATATTAGGCAGAACTAAACTCAACTCCTTGCTTTATTAGTCGGTATCATGTCAACTGTCCGTGGTTAATAGTCCTTTACATTTCACCGTCTGATTGTAAGGTAAAACGACAATTAATCTTAAGCAAATGGCCTCCAAGTTGTGCACGATCCAGAGGCCACAGGAAGGATAATCTGGGTAGGATATGAATATACCAGTATTATATTAATGTGTAAAGAAACATGTGTGTGTGTGTGTGTGTGTGTGTGTGTGTGTGTGTGTGTGTGTGTGTGTGTTTGCAGGCTTCGTCAACGATTTTCACCTCCATTAGATAATTTTGGATTACCAGAGAAGACAAATTTAGTTTATTTTCTTGACCCAATTGATCAAATAGAAAGTCAGGAGTCATTGACAATCAACAGAAAATATAATGTACTAAAGTTTATTTTTTTGTCTCAATTTCCCAAGTAGAAAATGGGTGTGGTAGCGACATAATGGGGACAACACAGGTACAGTACAATAGGACCTGAGAGTTATAGCGACATAATGGGGACACAGGTACAGTACAGGAGGCTGGGAGAGGCAGTCTAGTACCTTTGACATAATATCAGTATTGTTCTCCCGGTAATGTGCACGCAGCTGCTGCCTTACACAACCACACCATCAGCGTCCAGTCACCCCAGCTTCCCTCGCTTAATTCGTGCGTGTGTAATTCAATTCCAGTTGGAAATTTACAAAAAAACACCCAATTTCATGATGGTGAATGAAATAATTTCCCCCCAAAAAAGTTTTTCACTCTAAAAAAATATTTGAATTTGCTTGTCGGCTTGTTGGTTGCCAGATGTTTGGTTGTTGGTGACATTTGTGGGTGAATAAAAAGACTAGTCAGTGGTAGTGAAGCCGCATAATGCAGTTCTGTGGTTGAATCCAGTGACCATTTGATACCCGAACATAAGAGTTTTTGTTATATAGTAAACCCCACCAAGCCTCTTAAAACTGTACAGTATTTGACATGAACCTAAGGAAGAAGTTCTAATAAAGACAGTGAAAGTTAAGTGAGAGTTTAGTTCATGGTTTGTGAAGATATTCCTAGACCTAGATAGACCTGGTGTAGTATATCACTCTCTCTGCACTGGATCATAACACCAACTCATATTACACTTTTATTTACACTTATACACTTAATTTCAGCCTAGAGTGTATTTGTCTCTGTGTGCTCGAATAAGGATTGTAGGTATGAGGGTTATACTTTGCAACAAAATTAACAAAAAACTTGACTGAAAAATTAACTAAAAGATTATGCATCGTTCAGTACCTCATATGACCTTTATTCGATTAAGCGTTACACCCTCAAGTGGAAATTTCATATTAAAATTTATTACATTTAGTAATGGCGTAGCGCTAGTGATGAGGGTTACTACCAATATAATTACTGTTGATAATACCTAACTGCCTATTAATGAAAGTTATTATTATTAGCCTCCAGATAGGAATACGTTAATAGCTGTCGTTACCAATAGGGAGCATGGAAGTGTACTTTACAAAATGACAGGAAATGTGATAATTATAGCATGGTCTTATATCACGCAGCCAAACTACATATTAAAAACAAAGGACAAATACAGTTGCTCCATTAGTGATATACTGTATTCCCGTTCATGATACATAAAGCTACATTTACATAAGGTATAGGTTAGGTTAGGTTAGTCAACATGGGAGCCAGGCTTTGGTTTCCATCAACTTGGGTTTGGTTTAAGTTAGTTTGGTAGGTTTAATATACATGTTTGGTTCAATATCTGGTCTGATCCGGAGTCTAATCTGGCTTAACTGATCGTCTAATTCGTGATGAAACTAACGGTTTAATCCATAGCGAAACCCTGAACTACATTTCGTCTAAAATTTACTTCATGATAAGGTAGGGAGAGAGAGACCAAAAGAGGAGATTAATGGAGAGAGAGAGAGAGAGAGAGAGAGAGAGAGAGAGAGAGAGAGAGAGAGAGAGAGAGAGAGAGAGAGAGAGAGAGAGAGAGTGTGTGTGTAGGTAAAAGTAAGATGGGAAAATGAGAAGAAAAACTAAGAAAACAAGAGGAAAGGAAAGAATAATTAAGGAGAGACCAAACATGAAATAAAGAGGGAATTGAACACTAAGTAACTGAAGCCAGGAACCGAATCAGGTATAGTAACAAGAAAATAAAGTTAAAAATGAGAATTGGATACTCGGTGTTCTGGAAACAGCAATTTCAGGGGGAAAATTGCTCATTGTCTTTCCGATTCTGCTCATTATTCCACACAAGTAAACAAACATTAACCAATTCCCTAAACACTGCTATTTCACGTCACAAGAGATTTTACATGTGGGGGGAAATAGTGGGGGAAATATATACAAATCTGGATAGGTTTGTAAATTGCCTTAGGAATTAATGTTGCTGAAGTTATGTTAGGTCGTTCCTAGCTGCAGTAGACAGAGATATGCAATTTACACAAACCCAGGAACTTGTTGATAGGGTTTGTTGAAGCTGGATAACGAATGTGTGTGTTGTATATAGTTGAATAAGGTGGACGCTTAGAGGAATTGTAGAAGTTGTATTTATTGATTTCACACTAATGAAGCTTAATAGTAATAAAGCTTCACACCATCAACGCTTCACACAAAGCTTCACACCAACATAGCCGACTTGAAAATCACTTGTTCCTTAATATTTTATCCCATGACTTATTCTTATTGAAACTTTCGTCGTCTCATTCCTTGTAAGAAAGAAATGTATCTTTAGTTTTCTGAATATGATCAATACTTTCTGAGATTACCGAACGACAAATTCGATACCATAAGTCCGTGAATCTTACATGTGAGGGATTAACACTACCTGATGAATGCTTTGATCTTGTGCATTCTAAGGTTTCCCATCACACCCTTGAGAAGACATGTTTAGTCAGGACCGGTGATAGCAAGACTTGTTGATATGTGTGTGTGTGTGTGTGTGTGTGTGTGTGTGTGTGTGTGTGTGTGTGTGTGTGTGTCCTCAACGTTATGATAGGTGCGATAAGGACTTTAGGGAAACACATGATGAATGAACTTATTTTTCGTGCAATTTCGCGATAAAAGAGAGAGAGAGAGAGAGAGAGAGAGAGAGAGAGAGAGAGAGAGAGAGAGACTAGCTGTGGGGTCTCTCTTAGTCCCTCGTTAATTACTGTGAGTCTTAACGCGTCAGTTCTCGTCTTCAACTTGACAAACTTTCCGCATGAGGAACTTTACTGAAGCTGGAACTCTTGCTTGGATTCCTGTGTGAGACATATTCCTTAAAGAGCTCTTGACTGAGGAGCTGAAGATTATACACGCATTTTTGTTCTTCCTTACCTATGTGATCTTTCAATTTCAATATGTGTAAGTTTATTGATATAGTGAGGAAGAGGGAGTGTTGTGGTGGTGTTATTCTGCGTGTTGTGGTGGTGTTATTCTGAATGTTGTGGTGGTGTTATTCCGAGTGTTGTGGTGGTGTTATTCTGAATGTTGTGGTGGTGTTATTCTGAGTGTTGTGGTGGTGTTATTCTGAGTGTTGTGGTGGTGTTATTCTGAGTGTTGTAGTGGTGTTATTCTGAGTGTTGTGGTGGTGTTATTCTGAGTGTTGTGGCGGTGTTATTCTGAGTGTTGTGGCGGTGTTATTCTGAGTGTTGGGGTGGTGTTATTCTGAGTGTCGTGGTAGTGTTAATCTGAGTGTCGTGACAATGAACTTTGTAACGTTTCATGAATATTGAGTTATATGGCAATTTTTATAGCCTGCTAAGTCATCTGAGCTATTCTATTGACACTTGAATAAACCACGTGTACCACAGTAATTGACTAACCACGTGTACCACAGGAAGACGAGGGACGTGCTTGTTTTCCCCCTGATATGGCAGTGTGGGTGTATAGGAGTGAGGAGGTGTGGTGATGTGGTAAAATAGTGGTGTGGGGGCGTGGTTGTGTGGCGTGGTGGCGTAGCAGTGTGTTAGTATGCTGTCCCAGAATGTGGTAGTGTGGTGTTATGGTGTAGGAATGTGGTAGTGTAGCGGTATGGTGGTGTAGGAATGTGGTGGTGTGGTGGTATGGTGGTGTAGGAATGTGGTAGTGTTGTGGTATGGTGGTGTAGGAATGTGGTGGTATGGTGGTGTAGGAATGTCGTAGTGTGGTGGTGTTCACAAAACACAGGTCTGGGCTCTGGCTGACGGCCAAACTAATTTTGGGAGGAACACTTGGCTGGTCCGCCGCCAGTCCTCTCGCCACTGTAAGAAAGTCCACACCGCTTTATATTGTGTTGGTGGTCATGTTCCCGGGGGGGGGGCTGTTGAGAGAGAGAGAGAGAGAGAGAGAGAGAGAGAGAGAGAGAGAGAGAGATTGTTTTATAATTATGTTGGTTTTTTATCTCCCTCTATAACCTGAGTGATATATTACCTGAAAGTTTACCTTAGTTCAAAAACTAATTAAATGTTTATTTAGTATCGTTGCCTTGATTTTCACAGGTCAAAATTAATAGTTAGATAAAATTCACAAACGAACTGGAATAGATAAAGCGTTACATAACAATAATAAAACTATTTCCTTTATCAACCTCTAGTATTAGTGAATTTTTCTTCTACACAATCATATCACACACAAAATAAATACTACACTATATTGCCGGATCAGTTTTCACTCTACGTTTAGATAAATGTCTCGTGGGCAGGAAAGCTTTATTGTCCGGAACACTGGAGGTCAAAGTTCAGTGGGCAATAAAGAAGAAAAAACCCAGAAATAAATGGTAGAATAACTGAAACACATATAGCGAACACCCACGATTTACCCTCACTGTGTACCTCTGCTCTTTTCTGTCCACTCTTGGTACTGAATAACTGGAATCTCTCGAGTGTGTTACAGTACTGGTGTGGTTCACTACCCTTGTACTCTGCTGGCTGTATGTACTGTAATGGTCTTTGGCTTTTAACATGGAGTGCTATCTATCTATCTATCTATCTATCTATCTATCTATCTATCTATCTATCTAAATACTAACACACATACACCAGGTGGCCTCCAAGGATTTTTAGGATCTTTATTTAGCTTCTAGGAATCTTAAGAGTCCTCTAAGAGTCTTCAGGGTCCTTTAGAGGCATGTAGGGTCTTTTTGTGAGGATACTATGGGTCTCTAGATTGTCCGAACTTCATAACATATTGAAGATCTCTGACGAAAACGATGCGTGTGGGTTAAAGTTTTGTTAATATATATAGAAGTTAATACGCTAAATAACAGTAGCCTTAACTAAACAATCTATATATGACGCTCATAGATGATGTGGAAAAACTCTTGAATTTGTATTTTTAAGAATAAAATATCATTGATCTTGGCTTGCTTTTTGTTTCACGTTTTCACCTTTTTTTTTAGTATGTAAATATGATTTTTTTTTTTTGGGGGGGGGGGGGATAGTTCATATTCTTTTTCACATTTCACTTCATTAGTAATCAGACTTTAAATCCAAGAGTTTCAGTTCTCAAATATATGCAAAATTTAGTCTGGCAAATTTCCATATTAGAGGGGAAAAACGTTAATTAATCGTCTAAGTCTCTATCACAGTTGAGTTCACCACCACGCGACACTTTCTATATCGTTGTGTTGGTACGTTTGTTTGTCCTCATAACCACAAGTTAGAAGCCGAGGAAAATTTCAGCTTCAGACTTCAATAAAGGCTTTCTAGTATCCCAAAACCAAATGATCATTGCCCCGGGATGAACTCGTTACTATTGCATTATTTAGAGACGTTAGTTATAAACATTTAGATTAACTTATAACAATACCGCGTACTGTTCCCCTTTCTGTTTTTATTAAATGTAAACGTATTAGACCAATTGGTGTTGTAGCAGCCTTTAAACTACAACTTAAAACTGGAGTGTGTGAAGGGGGTAGGGCACTCAGGTCTAGCATGTAACACAGCACCTCTGGAACTATATTTCCTGTGTTCACCAATTGTTCAGCTGTTTTATTCCTTTCTGCATTGTGTTTACATATTGTTTATCTTCACCCACAACAACAATAACGTTATGTATTTGATGAAAGATTATTTGTTTACACCAAAAATAAAATGTGTATTATGAAACTCTCTTTATACTCAGGTTTTCATTCAGTTTTCCTGCCGATGTCAACAAAGAAATATAAACTTGAAAAAGTAAATTATTTAAAAAAAAATATTGAATCTAATAACTTCATGGTGAGCGTTCTTATAGTACATGACTCCTCCTGTTCTCTCTATCCCTCCTCCTATCCCTTGTCTCCCACCCCCCTCCTCCCGTCTCCTGGTTCTCAAGTGCTTCACGTTTAACCCACCTCTTTTCCCTCCCCTCGAAAACGTAATTTATGTATGGCCTCTTAGTTAAATCACCAGCATCAGTCTTATCCTCCTCCTCTGCAATAATTCCCGGAATTCGCCAAATTCTGTGAAAATTCACCTCTCAGTAATTCGGTACGAGAGCCTATCAAGAATATTTATGCTCAAATGAAGATTTTTTGGGGGGGTTGTGCTGCTATTGTGCTGTGAGGTGATAATCGTGATAACGATGAAGAAATATTACATGCAAAATCAACAAAGAAAGACTGCTCTTAAGGTTTCACCATTACCAAAATATGTTAACCAAATATAAACAGTGAGGTGTTGTTTATATTTTCATTGGCTGTTATGAGTAGTTTATCAAGTTACGTGACACAATATACTGATAAATATGATATTCTGCTGGCTTGACACTTCCTAGGATTGGCACCTCTGGGCTATAGCTGGGACCCCTGTGTAACAAATGGCTCCCCTGGATTATATATGACACCCTTAGGTTACAACTGGTTCCTCTGGCTACACATGACACCTCTTAGTTACACATGGCACCTGTAAAAATAATTGTATAGCTCAGTGCTGGCAGAACTGTGACATCATTCTGTATTTCTTATCACTTCTGCCACCAGGTCCCTGACGTCACACTCATCTTCCTCAAGTTCCTGGTCCTGACGTCCCCCTCCAAACCCTAAATCCTTACTCTGACATTTACTTCCATTTCACTCAATCTTTTTCACGTAAACTTTTTCTGGTCACTGATTCTAGTGTTTCCTTCCCTCTAATTTATTTTATTTTTTCTCGATTTGATGTTCTCTTGTCTTCGGTAATGGCTCAGACCTTCTCTTGTACTGGTTAATGGATCTGATTTTTCCGTAATTTGTGACTCTCTGCTTTTCTTAAGTCCCTGACCCTACGATTCGTTCCCCTGGTCCCTAACTCTGAGTCACGCATCAGGTCCCCGACGCTAAGGTATCTCGCCTGACCTAATTCCATATTGAACCAGACTTCCCCCTCACCCCAGGCGCTCGTTCGGTCACTCCCAACCCGCCTCAGATCTAACAGCTGTCGCTTCTCCTCTGGTCTCCTATCTAGTTCTACCCCTATTCACTTACCCGCCCCTCCCTGAGCCCTAAAAACATTTGCCCTAAAGTCTGGCACTCTCCCTGTGACCTTCAGGGCCCCCCCCTTGCTGGTAAGTCAGGCTGGCACTCTGGAGGGCAGGGAGTCATTACATGTGTCAATACTGAGATAGGGCAAGGCGGTGGTGGTGGTGGGCCATAACTCTTGGTGAGCGCCTCAACACTGCCCACCACCAGCACCGAGTCCCTCAAAGCTCAGCTCACATACACCTTGGGGAGATGTAAACCCAGATAGCGTTTGTCTAGTGGGGTTGGCTCGCTTACGGCTCAGCTAGTCATCATGTCCATTTTTTTTTCTGGTGGTGTTGATAATAATGTTGTTGTTCGTGTGTGATATATATTGTTAATGGAGCTCTTGTTGTTTTACAGTGTTTTCTATTATTATTTATGTTGGTTTGTTTGTTTCATTACAGAACTACGGTCGTTGGTTCTATGTTTTTGGTGTTGATTGTTCGGAAAAAATTTGGTGTTTTAGATGAGATTCTTCTTAATATTGGTGATGGTGACAATGACATTAATTTTAATTTTAATAACAATAAAAACGAGAGAGTTTTAGCGAAACCATCTCACAGACACACCACCTTCACCATCTCACGGAACCTTAGTCAGCAATATGTTCGCCTAATCATCGCTCCGTTTGCTGTGTCATATATCAAAATTCTGTGCGTTATTAAACTCTCCTCTTGTGCATTAAGGTCAGTGAGCGTGATTGATGAAGAGACTGAAGTTCTGATCTTCCCTTCTGAAAACTCTTGATTAAAATCTTTATCTAAGTAATAAGAACTGAAGGGTATGTCAATAAAGTCATAAATATCTATCATTTTATATTTTGGGAGGAGGGTTAAGTACTCGTCTGAGACAGTTAATTAGTTGATTGTCTTACTTCGAGTACTGGATTTGAGTTATCTTCGCTAGACTCAGTGAAAACCTTAAAATAGTGTGTGTTAGTGTTGTTAATGAAGTATATACCTGTGTATACCTGTTCAAGAGGATGTCAGTCTACCATGCATATTACACATATATTTTGATGCAAGTTAATAATATCTGTAACTGTATTGTATCTACACCTGTAACTCTTACCACTGTGTCTAAATTAATGAGACAAAATTAAAATTGATGATGTTAAAGATATCCTCTGTCCCAAGGAGAGGTTTAGATTACGATATAAAAATAAAATTATGGCAAAACAGTTAAAATATCGTTAAACAACAATAGAATTTTGATCTCTGGAGCCATGGCATTAATGTTCAGCTATCGTAACGTTATTCTCATCCTATTATTGAAGTGATCATGGTTCCTGCTCCTGAAAAACTACAGTATCAGAGAAATTGGAATTACTATAGCAAATCACTCTCTGTCTCCCTTAGTAAAGACAACTTAACTACTTAGGCCTATACAGGTAGTTTCATCTGTTGTGTTAGTGTAAGACCTCTTGAGACTCCCATAAAATTACAACTTTATCTCTGTTTACTTGCTATGAAATTGTCTACTTTAGCCGTAAAATAACAGCATTCGTCTCTGTCACTTTCAGCGAGGGAACGTGAGAGAGACACACACACACCCACTGCTCCCTCCACTGACGACCACCACGCCTCCACACCCTCCACTACTTTTCACCCCTCTACTGACTCCCTCCACCCCTCCACACCCCTCCACTGACCCCCACGAAAGGAAGAAGAGAATTTAAAGAATATCACTATCAGAAAAGAGGATGTTCTTAAGAGGATATATAAACTAAAGAAGACAAAATCCCCAGGGCCGGATGAAATTTTCCCTCGAGTCTTGAAAGAGTGTAGGGAACAGATTAGCGGACCCCTCGTAAATTTATTTACAAAATCATTAGACACCAGACTTGTGGAAACAGGCAAATGTAGTACCCATATTCAAAAAGGGAGACAGAGCATCAGCGTCAAATTACCGGCCGATCAGTTTACAAAGGGAAAATCTTGTCTAACAAATCTACTGACGTTTTTTAGGAAAGTCTTCGAGGTAGTAGATAATGACGAAAATTACGATGTTATTTATTTAGACTTTAGCAAAGCATTTGACAGAGTACCGCATCAGAGGCTTCTGAGAAAAATTAAGGCTCATGGTATCGAGGGGAAAGTTTTAAATTGGATAAAATCATGGCTCACCGATAGAACGCAGAGGGTCAGCGTAGATGGTGTTAAATCTGAGTGGGGCCGTGTAACCAGTGGGGTTCCCCAGGGGTCAGTACTAGGCCCACTCTTGTTCATAATCTACATAAACGATCTAGATACTGGGATCAGCAGTGACATAAGCAAGTTTGCGGATGACACCAAAATAGGGCGGCAGATTAATTCAGGGCAGGATGCAAATGCATTACAGGAGGATCTAAATATACTGCAGGGGTGGTCTGAAAAATGGCAAATGAAATTCAACACCAGCAACTGCAGCATACTTAATATTGGAAGAACAAATACTGATAATGTATACAGCCTTAACAACATCAACCTAGAGAAGTCGACTTGAAAGAGACCTAGGGGTACTTAGGCGCCGGGCCTACGGCCTAGAAAACAGTGCGTTAATGTTCGAAATAAGGCAAACAGAGTATTGGGTTTTATATCTAGAAGTGTAAGTAATAAGAGTGCAGAGGTCTTATTGCAACTATATTGCGCTAGTCAGGCCGCACCTCGATTATGCGGTTCAGTTCTGGTGCCCTTATTATAGAATGGATATCAATTCACTAGAGTCGGTGCAGCGAAGAATGACGAAAATGATTCCGGGACTTAGAAACCTTCCATATCAGGATAGGTTAAAGAAACTAAACTTGCATTCCCTAGAAAGACGAAGAAGATATGATAGAAGTATTTAAGTGGGTGAAAGGAATCAATAAAGGATACCGATAAAGTTCTTATAATATCCGAGCAGGATAGACCTGAGCAACGGATTTAAGTTGGATAAGTTAGGTTTAGGATGGAGATAGGAAGGAACTGGTTCACAAATAGGGTGGTGGACGAGTGGAACAAGCTTAGCAACTTTGTAGTAAGTGCTGGAGGAAAGTTTCAAGAGGAGGCTGGATAGATTCATGGATGATAGAGAGTGGTAGTAACTCTCGACAGGAGCTGCCATGCACAGGCCAACCGGCCTATTGCAGACTCCTTATTTTCTTATGTTGTTCCACTGATCACCTCCACTTCTCCACACCTTCCACATGTGGGGGTTAGAGGAGTATGGGGGGCATATCTCTAACTCCCACATGTCACCTCAAACTACCACAGTAATGAACAACCAATGATCTGAGTTTCGAGAAATAAAACAGATAGAAAAGACTCACAAGTACTCAATGATATTATATATCGGGGTCTATCACTATAAGTCAGGTATAAGAAACTATAATATATGGAGACATAATTAATTGTTATATTTATATCTGACTTATATATTTAATAACTGAACATTCCTCCACTAATGCAGCGTTCGTATTGATATTTCACCTGACTTGGTATACAGACAGTTGACCTGACTTTAAATTTTCATGACTGTGGAATGACGACGAGTGCAGCTTAAAGGAGAACAAGTGAGAAAAAATATGAGATTTTTTGGTATACCAGTGAGACTATATGAAGAACACAAGAACAAACTGAACAGATGAACATTTTATCATCTGTCTTCATAAAAATAATTAACACTAAAATTTATTCATATATTTTTTTCATTTATTGTCTTCATGTTATTTTTTCAGTATTTCGTCTCCAATATATTGTCCTCCTCCTGTTATTGTTCTTGTTCTCACCTTTTTGTCTTTATCCAATTGTCTTCGTCCTTGTTTACTTAACTTAGTCATTGTCTTCATCCTTTTAGCCTCACAGTGATATCTTCACCGCATTATCCTTGTTGTCTTTACATTACCATATTTACTTCACTCATTTATCCTCACTATATGGTCTTCACTCTTTAGTCTTCCCTATGTTATCCTCACAATGTTGTCGTCACTGTCCTTACACCATTGTCCTCACCCCATTGTCTTGACCACGCTTTTTTTCTCTTATTTGTCATCACCACTGTCATCACCACTGTCATCACCACTGTCATCACCAAACTGTCATCACCAAACTGTCATCACCACTGTCATCACCACTGTCATCACCACTGTCATCACCACTGTCATCACCACTTCTTCATCGAGCTCTTCAATCTTTTTCTCTTTAGGACAAGTGAGCCCACCTGTCCATCATTCTCCTCATTAACCTGGATTTTGTCTCACCTGTCTCCGTTTCTTCCCTGTAAGTAATCAATGTCTACTTCCATTTTTTTCTACCGTATGAAGAGGGATTTTCCTCAATTCTTGTATTATTTACTTTTGGTTACTCTAAGATCCCAATTTATACCAATACCGACTGTGGTCTTAGTTGTTACTATAATTAACCAACGATTGCTAGACTTTAGGTACTGATGTTATGCCTTAAAGAGGATTTCATTTTGAGGGGAACTTCTGTCCAGGTTAACATAGGTCGTCATGGGCGTCATTCTATGTAACTCGTGTCTTTAAGGTGCGGCCACAACAAGGTAACATTGTTCAGGACATGGTTAGAAACAATGTTGGTGTGTGTAACATTGATGGCATCGTTATTAGACAGTGTTACCAACAATGTTATCACCAATGTTACCAGCTTTGGTCTAAACAGTTATCAACAATACTCCTAACACTGTTGGTTGTTGTTGTCCAGCATGTTTACAACAATGTTCCTGACTATGTTATATTTGTGTGATCTGGACTCTGAACATTGTTGATAACAGTCGCCAACACATGTCACAAACAATGCTTGCGTTTGGAGTGGCTGCACCTTTAGTGGAAAAATAAAGTAAAAAGGATTTTCTATATGTTGGTGAGAACTTTAGGTGTCGCTGATTGCGTTCTCTGCTCTCCCTCACCCGCCACCCCTAAGTCTTCCAACTCCTCCTCTAAACGTCTCCTCAGCTGCTGTTATTTACTCTCATTGCTCTCCAGTATCCCCGTCTGGTCATTGATCACAAGGTTTTACAGACCCACAACTACTACCGTCTTCCTCAGTATTTTCATATTATTTCATCTACTTCTGATGCATTGATACATATATTCCCCGGACCTCTCTTGGCTCTCCCCTTTAACAATCCACGTAATTTTATAACTTTCCTGAATTATTCTTAACTTCTTTTATCAGTGTTCACCTTTCCTCTCCACCTTTTAATGATATTTCTTATCAACTCTGCCTCCACTCTTCCTACCTATAGAACTGGTCACCATTGCCAGAAATTTATCTCCCATGTTCCTTAAATCATTAAAATGGTGCCCCTCGTCTTTCCTGGATGTCACCTGCTTCTATTAAGGTGTTTCATTCCTATGATAAACTCTCCCTCCATTATTTATTATCTCTCTCTACTTCTTATTGTTCCTCGTTGGCTATTATTGACTGTTTTATGTGTATTCAGTTACGCTTTTAAGTCCTACACGTCAGCTGATTCTTGCTATACCTTGGATCTCTTCTGTATCATGGCGGGGAATTTTACTTGATTGCTATAACTGTGCCTTCAATATGTCCAGTTGTTATACAGTTTGGTTAGGTTAGGTTAGGTTAGTCACTTAACACACTGCTCACTGCTATGACAACCCCTTCCCAAAAGTAACATCTCTTGTATTGCCAAATTTATCAACTCATTAAAATTATCAGGTGGAAACATCATCAATAAATATTTCATTATTTTTTATGTACTTTTAAGTTTTTGACCAGGTGTTGCTCGAGTAATGCTGGGGGAAAGTAATTGAAAGTATTATTAATCAGTGTATTGTTATTAGGTAAAATATATTTATTTAAAAACACAAAGTAATCTCCTGACGTAACGATATGAAGTGAGAAATAATCCTCCTAAAATAATGTTATTGATCAGAGATGAAATTCAGCTCCCAGTATTATCCTGAAAGTTCAATTAATATGAGAGGTAGCTAAGAAAAAATTTAAGAACTCAACAAAATATATCAATTTGTATCCGATATAAAAAAGAGATATTTAAGTTTCAACACCCAATGATTTTCTTCAGTCTTATTACCTAATGTAACACGCGTGGGGCTGCAATCGCTCTAGCACAGATAGACAGGCTTTCAAACGCTTCAAAAGCAGACAGGGAAGTGTTGACATGGACTGATATCATTCATATATATATGTGTGTGTGTGGTGTGATATATACAGTATATATCACACACACACACACACACACACACACACACACACACACACACACGCGCACACACACACAAACAGTTCGTCAAAAATTATTCCGGCTTGATAGGTCACTTTATCATGGGATTAACTGAGATCAAAATAGTTAAAGTTGTGACGTCTAGAAATCTGGGGCCGAACACGTCAATGACCGCCCTGACCTCACTCAACTGACCCAACAAACAATGATGGTGTTTTTTGGTGTCAGATGAAGTACGATGGCGGACGTTATTAACATTTCTCTGTAAAACGACATTAATAAAAAGTAACAACATCACTTTATTATTAATTCATCATATATTTGAACGATTGGAAGCGTTGGAATTATTGACAGGCTTCTGGAAACTGATGCGTATTATCGTACACTTTTGTTTATTATTTAACACTATATTATCGTACATTGGCAAGTGGAGGAAAAACTATCGTAGGGATACAATAATTATCGTATAGTTCACAACACTAAGATTGGGTGTGTTATGTTTGTGTCTGGAATAAAACTGTGCTGTGATTGATGACTTGACAGGAGCACGTAGTAGCTGAGTGGATAACTCCATAGGGACAGTATGCATCACTGTGGTAACCGGCATCAGGTATCTAGTAACCCAACGCTCGGGGAAAAAGTAACAAAGGAAAAGAATAATAATCTCTTGAAAATTGAACCTGGAATAAACGTTAAAGTAACCAAGATCCAGAATATTAAAGTAATGTTATATTCGACAGAAACATTCATGGGTGAGGAAATAGTGCTACTCGCCAGCACCGTTATGTGGTGTATCTTGAGTGAAGAAAAATAAGACAAGGTGATGTTGACTATGATATGTTTTGTAAACTTCTATTATATTTTACAGGTCTATCAAGAGATCTTTAGATCTATTATATATATAATCTTTATTTCTAAAAAATGAAAATGTTATGTTTGGAGTCACTCCAGGACTGATGTACAGATTAATGCTAGCGTCAGTTGACAGATGAAAACACAGGCACGCGTCAGCTGACTAAAGACAAACATTACTACATGAACCAGCTTACAGATGTAGAATTGCAGCAACGAAGGTCACCATTAATAGCCATAAAAGAATATTATCATCATCTTTTGCTAATTGATAAACTGAACACGTTGAAATTACGACAGAATATTTTTAAAGTCAATCTTATTTCCAACATCGGTCCAACAGTCACTGGGGGCGACGAACGAACATGGTCAGGTCGACACTCAGATTGACAAAACAAAACAATCAGTTGGATACACGGACAAATTAACGCAAAGAGAGGGACGAAAACAACGGTGAATCGAGAACATGGAAGTATAACAATGCGAGTTTTATTTTGATTACTTTTACACATGAGTATAATAACAACACTAAGTATTTACATAATGAGTCAATACTGTGCATCATACATCAAAGAGTTGTCTCATTACTTCCTGTGTTCAACATTTTTTTTTTTAGTTTAGGTATTTATCCTTGCTCATGTTTCCCTGACGTATGTGTATTTAACAGTATGTAGTACAAGTATTATTTATCTATTATGTGTTGGAAGTTACCTGTGTGATTTACAGTGTCAAGTGTAGGCAGTGTTTTCATGACTTTGTGAGAGACATTATGACACAACAGGCGACAGATTTTGACAACTCTGACTCCTCCGTAAAGATACTGTTTTGGAGAGAATTGTTTTTTGTATGTTTTTGAGTATAGTTAGTACACTATTATGTGCTGGTGACTTGTGTTAATAGGAGTGGTGGTGGTGGTGGTGGTGGTAGTAATAGTCTTAGTAATGGTGGTGGTAGTAATAGTCTTAGTAATGGTGGTGGCATGTGATGATGGTCTTATTAGTGGTAGTGGTGGTAATGATATTCTTAGTAGTGGTGGTAGTGATAGTGTTAGTAGTGGTGGTGGTAGTAATGGTGTTAGTAATAGTGTTAGTAATAGTGGTGATAGTGGCAATGGTGGTGGCATGTGATGAAGGTCTTATTAGTGGTAGTGTCAGAGGTGTACCTGGGAGTGTCAGTGGTGTACCTGGGAGGTCAGAGGTGTACCTGGAGTGTCAGCGGAGGCCTGGGAGTGTCTGAGGTGTACCTGGGAGTGTCTGAGGTACCTGGGAGTGTCTGGGTGTACCTGGGAGTGTCAGCGGAGTACCTGGAGTGTCAGAGGTGTACCTGGGTGCGACGGGGTCGGTCCTGGAGACTCAGGCGAGGCGGGGCGGGCGGGTGTACTGGGAGTGTCTGGGGTATACCTGGGAGTGTCAGAGGTGTACCTGGGAGTGTCAGGGGTGTACCTGGGAGTGTCTGAGGTGTACCTGGGAGTGTCTGAGGTGTACCTGGGAGTGTCAGAGGTGTACCTGGGAGTGTCAGAGGTGTACCTGGGAGTGTCAGAGGTGTACCTGGGAGTGTTGGAGGTACCTGGGAGTGTCAGAGGTGTACCAGGGAGTGTCAGTGGAGTACTGGAAGTGTCAGAGGTGTACCAGGGAGGTCAGGAGGTGTACCTGGGAGTGTCAGAGGTGTACCTGGGAGTGTCAGAGGAGTACCTGGGAGCGTCAGAGGAGACCTGGGAGGTCAGAGGTGTACCTGAAGTGCAGTGGTGTACCTGGGAGTGTCAGAGGTGTACCTGGGAGTGTCATTGGTACCTGGGAGTGTCAGAGGTACCTGGAAGTGTCAGAGGTGTACCTGAAATGTCAGAGGTGTACCTGGAAGTGTCAGAGGTGTACCTGGGAGTGTCTGAGGTGTACCTGGGAGTGTCGGAGGTGTACCTGGGACTGTCTGAGGTGTACCTGGGAGTGTCATGGAGTACCTGGAGTGTCAGAGGTGTATCTGGGAGTGTCTGGGGTATACCTGGGAGTGTCAGGAGGTACCTGGGAGTGTCAGGGGTGTACCTGGGAGTGTCTGAGGTGTACTGGGAGTGTCTGAGGTGTACCTGGGAGTGTCAGAGGTGTACCTGGGAGTGTCAGAGGTGTACCTGGGAGGTCAGAGGTGTACCTGGAGTGTCGGAGGTGTACCTGAGAGTGTCAGAGGTGTACCAGGGAGTGTCAGTGGAGTACCTGGGAGTGTCAGAGGTGTACCTGGGAGTGTCAGGAGGTGTACCTGGAGTGTCAGAGGTGTACCTGGGAGTGTCAGAGGAGTACCTGGGAGCGTCAGAGGAGTACCTGGGAGGTCAGAGATGTACCTGGTAGTGTCAGTGGTGTACCTGGGAGGCAGAGGTGTACCTGGGAGTGTCATTGGTGTACCTGGGAGTGTCAGAGGTGTACCTGGAAGTGTCAGAGGTGTACCTGGAAATGTCAGAGGTGTACCTGGAAGTGTCAGAGGTGTACCTGGGAGTGTCTGAGGGTGTACCTGGGAGTGTCGGAGGTGTACCTGGGAGTGTCAGAGGTGTACCTGAGAGGGTCAGCGGTGTACCTGGGAGTGTCTGAGGTGTACCTGGGGAGTGTCTGGGGTGTACCTGGGAGTGTCAGAGAAGTACCAGGGAGTGTCAGAGGTGTACCTGGGAGTGTCAGAGGTGTACCAGGGAGTGTCAGAGGAGTACCTAGGAGTGTCAGGAGGTGTACCTGGGAGTGTCAGAGGTGTACCAGGGAGGCAGAGGTACCAGGAGTGTCTGAGGTATACCTGGGAGAGCCAGAGGTGTACCTGGGAGGTCAGGGGTGTACCAGGGAGTGTTAGAGGAGTACCTGGAGTGTCAGGGGTGTACCTGGGAGTGTCGGAGGTGAACCTGGGAGTGTCGGAGTGGGAGTGTCAGAGGTGTACCTGGGAGTGTCAGATGTACCTGGAGTGTCTGAGGTGTACCTGGGAGGTCAGAGGTGTACCAGGGAGTGTCAGAGGTGTACCTGGGAGTGTCAGAGGTGTACCAGGGAGTGTTAGAGGAGTACCTAGGAGTGTCAGAGGTGTACCTGGGAGTGTCAGAGGTGTACCAGGGAGGGTCAGAGGTGTACCAGGGAGTGTCTGAGGTATACCTGGGAGAGCCAGAGGTGTACCTGGGAGTATAGGAGGTGTACCTGGGAGTGTCGGAGGTGTACCTGGGAGTGTCGGAGGTGTACCTGGGAGTGTCGGAGGTGTACCTGGAAGTGTCAGAGGTGTACCTGGAAGTGTCAGAGGTGGTACCTGAAGTGTCATTGGTGTACCTGGGAGTGTCAGAGGTGTACCAGGGAGTGTCAGTGGTGTACATGAGAGTGTCATTGGTGTTCCTGGGAGTGTCAGAGGTGTACCTGGAAGTGTCAGGGGTGTACCTGGAAGTGTCAGGGGTGTACCTGGAAGTGTCAGAGGTTTACCTGGGAGTGCCTGAGGTGTACCTGGGAGTGTCTGAGGTGTACCTGGGAGTGTCTGAGCTGTACCTGGGAGTGTCTGACGTGTACCTGGTAATGTCTGAGGTGTACCTGGCAGTGTCTGAGGTGTTCCTAGGAGTGTCAGCGGTGTACCTGGGAGTGTCAGGGCTGTAACTGGAAGTGTTAGGGGTGTACCTGGGAGTGACAGCAGTGTACCTGGGAGTGTGAGAGGTGTACCTGGGAGTGTCTGAGGTGGACCTGGGAGTGTCTGAGGTGTACCTGGAGTGTCAGAGAGATGTACCAGGGGTGCCAGTGTGGTGTACCTGGGAGTGTCAGATGTGTACCTGGGAGTGTCAGTGGAGTACCTGGGAGTGTCAGAGGTGTACCTGGCAGTGGTGATAGTGATGGTGTTAGTAGTGGTGGTAGTGGTAATGGTGGTGGTAGTGATGGTGTTTAGTAGTAGTAATGATAGTGTTATTCCTCGTGGTCTGGGGTAAGCGAGCGGGTCAATTTAAATGGTCTTGTTTCACTGTAAATCATGATAATTCCTCCTAGATAATTACCTTAATAATTCATCAGCTTCTGGAGACGTTTATCTAATAGGGAAATCAACCTTCTATTACTGTCGCTATTCCGGCTATTTGTGGTCTTGCTATTGACGCTACCAGAACCCTTTTGTACTGTAAAATCCCTAGGAAACATATTAATTCCAGGTCGAGTTGTCTTAACCCTCAACTAAAGTTAATAATTAGGATCAGTATATTTTCAGAATCTAAGATAACATAATTTTGAAAGAAGACTCTAATTGCTGTAATCAATGCGCGAGGTGTGTAATAATTAAGGTATTTACTAAGCTCTTCTTTACTGTTACGGAGTTCTGATGTAATTCACTTAAGTTGAAAGCGTTATAGAACTGTCTCGTATAAATCTGTCGCTGTACTTACCACAATTGTCTTCTCTTTAATGAATGTCAATTGTCTTCCCATTAGTTGACGTCATTGTTATCATTTGTTGTGTTATACTGAAGAACAACAATTCCATGAGTTTACTTTACTTTCTGTATGATTATGTAGTCATCTGTGATATGATAAAGAGAAAATTTACATATACTACAAAATACAAAATGACAAAATATAAAAAAGTTTTAACAGTCCAAAGGTCCAAGTTATAGGATTGCCGCGTATAATCCCAGCTCGGGGAGTTTATACGTAATTCAAGTTACATAAATTTGGCGGTGAGTTCAAGTTTATAGTCATTTAATGCACGGCCCAGGATGCAGCAGTCCCGTAAATAATCCAGAGTGTAGTAATATCGTACATAATCCAAGCTAAGGAAATCCCACTCATAATCCAACTATCGTTCTTAGAAAGTTTTAAAGTGGAAGGTGATCAGAGTTTGTGAGGGGAACAATGGTAAGGATTAATTTAATATTTCTTGTAAAAACAAATTAATTCGGTCGGATGAATTGAAGTAAATTGAAATTCAGTATTTAATAGAAAGAATGAATAGGTTAC
The DNA here is from genome assembly GCF_018991925.1 of Homarus americanus. NCBI lineage: Eukaryota > Metazoa > Arthropoda > Malacostraca > Decapoda > Nephropidae > Homarus > Homarus americanus. Next base: position 62,271 of record NW_024746240.1, read on the forward strand.
TTGTAGACTTTGATGAGATTTATAACACCTGAGTCACTTTATTTAGTCTAAGATAACCTTGTATTATTCCTGAAGTAGTGTACAAAACAAAAGTCTAACTCTCCCTGAAACACCTTATAGTACCCCCCGTAAACACTACTAAACCCAGACACTCAGAATGAACGAAAAAAATCGCAGTTTCAACGAGTAACGTCTTGAGACCCTGATACCAAGGAGGCGGTGGCGGAGGAGGAGGCGGCAAGAGAGGCCAGGCGGGGGTAACAAATGGACTACGGAACAGTAAACTTCAGGCCATAACATCAACGGATCGTAAAAGTGGGAGGTGAAGGTGGAGTCGGCGGGAAGTAAGACAGAGAACTCCCCTATTTTCTTGGTGTAATTTAATCGTACCAGAGCTAATAGACTTTGTATCGGAGCTCAGATGTACCTGTGAGAGTATTTGTCTAGGAGGGAAAGAGGAATTGAAGGGGGGGGGGTTGACCTGGTAATTGCAGGGGGAGCAGTCTAGTCTATATCGTAGGTGGTGTGGCAGAGGAGCGCCTCGTGAACACCCCAACAGCTGAGAGACGCCCGGCGTAGGGGGGTGGGGGGATTCTGTGGAGTGTAAACATATTGGAATCCATTTCTTGAATCACATTTTTCACGGTTATGACTTAGAGCAGGACGAAACCAATGTCAAGACACACCTAATAAACTACGGGACCCAATAGTACCATTCTCGTACCTTCACCGACTGTGTGAATAATTGGACGCCAGTAATTCATACTTTTATTATCACGAAAGTAAGTGATACAATTTGAAAGGACTAAACATTAAGGAATAAAAATCGATATATTCCTTATTTTTAGGTATGATTTTATATGTGGACCAAAGACATAGCAATGAAAAGAAAGTTTACAAACATTAAAAAAAAATATTAGCAGTTATGGTGTTAAAAAAGATTGATACAAATTTGATAAAGAAAAACTATAATTTACGTGCTGGTGTAAATAACGAGTCAGTTGTTAGCGTGTACAAGTATCATGCAAATAAATCGTATTTACATATTGCTATTTCAAATGTATCTCCTGAAATACATAGGATCAGGCAAAAGAGAGAGAGAGAGAGAGAGAGAGAATGAATAATTAAACATAAAGTGAATGAGAGGTATTAGCAACTAGAAGTAAATGCAAACAAAGAGAGGGAGGGTGATGATGTAGGGAGGAAGCCAACAACACATGATAAAGAGGAGGAAGGTTTATATTAGATTGAGAAATAGGTAAGGGCAATTGGTTAAGATTAAGAGCTAGAAAAAAAATGAAAAATGACAATAAAAGGAACTTAGCCAAATAACATAAGGCCTTTTGTATGCCATCGTCGCAGTCGAAGGAAATATATGATCCACATTTGTCTCGTGTGAGGGTAACTGGATCAGAAAGTGAATATGGGACAGAGAGAGAGAGAGAGAGAAAGTTAGGATAAAATATACTGGTTCTGTAATTTACTGAGAGTGGGAAGCCGAGGAAGAGTTAATACCTAAGTTATAGTGTAAGTTACATGTATGATGTTGGTAGAGGGAGACAAAGAGCTGTAATGTATGTCTTCACGAAATGTCTGTGTCGGGGGGGAGGGGTGATGACGCGTGACTATGATAATTACCCTTAATTAAACACGTAGAATCACTGACTAAACCTTACAAGAAACTAGATAAATTGTGTGTCACCAGTCTACGGTCACCAGTCTGCGGTCACCAGTCTAATGAGAATCTCACCTCGACTCTTAAGACACGATACCGCTATACACTGTCACTTGTGGATGGGAGAGACGAGGGACGCCGCAGCGAGTGCACCTTACTAGGGTAAACAAACACACGAGTCACAGCTTAAAGTTGGCCAGTAGCATCTCCTCCACTCTTAGATCATACAGTGTGTGGGAAGATAAATAGTCTCGCATGTTATCGTTGTTCGCTGAGGGGGGAAAACACACTTAAGAGAATGACAGAACAATAATGTCAAGTTACCCTTTTACTCATGAATTAGTTTCGTGTTTTCATTGTTCTTCCCTTTATTACTATTGTCGGTATGAGCCATTTTATTTATTCTCTCTCCTTCACCCCTTTCTCTACTCCGGTTTTTATCCGATTCTCTATTAGTTATTTGTATATTAACGTCCCTTTCCATCTGTTAACCTGTTGCTTCATCAATTAGCTGTCAATAAACATATCTCTTTATCTGTCCACCTGTTGTTGTACCTGTTACCAGACAATTAACATCTCCCTCCACCTGTCAACCAATTATCCCATTAGTTAACAGTTTATTTTTTGCTGTCCTCACAATATTTACTTTGTTTACTTAACTTATTCGGCTCATTACTTTCCTCCCCCTCTCTTTACACTTTTTCACCCTTCCCTCCCTCCTTCCCTCCCCCAACTTCCATAACTTTCCCTCCTAACCTCACATTCTCACTTTATCACTCTCTCATATTCTTTCTCTCCCACGTTCTAGCTTCACCTCCCAACATTATCAGTCCTCCATTCCTCTCAACGTTCATCCCTCCATCACATTCTTAATCCTCCTCCGGCCCCCCCCCCTCTCCTGTTCTTATTTTCCTCTTTCCCATCCCCACATTCTCACACCTTCTCGTTACCACAAGTCGTTGGTATAGCTGTGTGAGGCGGCAAAACTCCCTCTCAAACTTTTCCTTCCCCTGACCTTCATCACAACCTAGAAATTTAATCAATCATATGGCAGCGGAGGAGAGCGAGGGAGGGGCACTGTATACTGTGCGTGTCGTGTGTGTGTGTCATAGTTTATAAAATAGGGTGGTGGGGTTGGAGGCAGAAATATCCTGAAGACACCCATAACAGTTTGTATTCAGTTTGTTGTTTACGTCAACACCGCCAAGGACATTACTGTTGTTGTTGTCATGTGATGTCTTACTATATTTGTGAACATTTTATCTGCATCTAAACACCTTTGATATAAGCAGTTTGATTAGCCTTAGAGTCTCTCTCTCTCTCTCTCTCTCTCTCTCTCTCTCTCTCTCTCTCTCTCTCTCTCTCTCTCTCTCTTACAAGACCCTCACCGTCCTGGGTGTGTCGGCAGTAATCAAGACGGAGACTTTTCTAGTGGTGGCCAAAGACGGGTCGCCATGTTTTGACTCATTTTAATTTTTTAACCCGATATCAGAAGCGACTCCTGATTGGATGGCCGTTAATGACCCGAAGGTAAAAGTTTTACCTGTAACAGCAAGCAAAAATAACCTCAAGGGAGATGATTCAGGTGTAAATAAAAACAGAAAACGGGTTAAATTTAAGAAGAGAAGAATAACTAGGACAAAGTAGGTTAGTTGGTGGTGCTGAAGCGTAACAGGGGTTCTTGAGGGGAGTATTTTTATCAATGCTTGACTGTGTGTGTTTTTATACGATGCATCAGCTGTTTAAACATTGCTTACGTTTACCTCTTAGTGCCCGTGGGGGAGAGAGAGGTATAGACTGGTTCAGGTGGCATGTTTTTGCTTCTCATGATCCTATAATATAAGAAATATCAAGGGGCTGGTGCAGGTGATACTGCTACGGGTGTCTAAACGTTAATAGGTTTCTTTAGTTCAGTAGCAACACAGGTGATACCATATGAATATATGTTAGGAGTATGTAAAGGGAGACAGATGTTAAGGAAAAGGGTTATATGAGTGAGTCTCTTAGCTGTGTTGAGGGAGTGTTTTAGCTGTATTGAGGGAGTGTTTTAGCTGTGTTGAGAGAGTGTTTTAGCTATGTTGAGGGAGTGTTTTAGCTATGTTGAGGGAGTGTTTTAGGTTTTAGCTGTGTTGAGGGAGTGTTTTAACTGTGTTGAAGGAGCTCTTAGCTGTGTTGAGGTAGGTTCTCATCTTGTCAAAGGGGGAAGGAAGGGGAAAGGGGAGGGTCTCAGATAACACGGATCCAGCATTAAAACTTTCAAGTGTTCGTCATAACTTGAGTGATGTGGAACCGAACTCAAATGCCAAACATGTGAGGTAAGTTACCAGAGAGAGGATGGAGGACAGAAGGCGGTGAAGGAGGAGGCATCATGGAGAGGGAGGAAGAGGAATCATGGAGAGGGAGGAAAGGTTATAGTCAGGAAGGAAGTGTTATGGTGAGAAAGAGGATTAATGCGAAGGAAGGAAGAGAAATGGAAGGATGGAAAGGGGATCAAGAAGGTTAAGGAAACGAGGATAAAAATAATAATTGTGGTGAGGAACACAAAGTAAAAAAAATAAAACATGATCAGAGGAGGAAGGTGAGAGCAGATCATGAGGGTGGATCACACAGAGGGAAGAGGGAACAGGAGTGGTTTGATGATAATGACGAAGGGTAACGAAAATAAAGAAGGGGTGAGGGACTAGAAGAGGTGGATGAAGGGGAGAAAGGGATAGAGACGACAGTGAAAGGGTCACTACATTGGCTGAGTTACCCTTCTCCTTTCTTCATCCTCCAAAGAATTTTTTAGGTGAAAAATAAATAAAGCAAATCCTTAGTATTGGTGAAAGATGAAACGATGGATTGCTGCACAGTATGAGACAAGAATAGTACTGTCGAGGAAAGAAGAGGCAGGCAGGCAGACATTTACAAAACAAAATGAAATTACTTGGACTAAAACATATTTGGATACTTCATTTACAGAGTGACACAAAATATTTACTAAGGAAAACTACACTTCACCAACATCCCAATACACAGACATGTATCGGGCAGTAGCTTACAGTGCGGTACATATTTTTCCCGTTTATCCCCGCCAGCTCACAGCGTCATACAATACAGGAGGATTACCCTTGTTACCCAGGATTAAAATAGGGGGAAAATGAAGCCGCAAAAACAGTGATGGAAAAAAAAATCAATGAATGGTAAGAACATATATTTTTTTGTTTGCTTGAAATATTTTTTTCTTTTACATTTGTATTTATATTTTGAGCAGTAACGATAAATAATTACTTGTTTAAAATTATGTGGATATTGACAAAAGATTCTATAAGACAATACGCCAGTAACGTGAGGTGTTGGTGTGACACGCCAGCTGGTTACAACATCCTCGTCACCAGTTTCCTCCCAGTCACACACCTCTCAACCCCCGCCATAAAAGGGTGATACTGCAGGCAGATGCCGAGCGATTGTTCGTCTGGCATTGCTTTCAGAAATAATATTGTTAACCTTATATCTTATTTCTACCATTTTCTTGTATATTGACATTCCGAAAGCTTCCAGTCGGCTTCTAGTACTTGTTGGAGCAGCTTTCCTTTACTTCTGCCTCAGATATGATCTCAATATGTTTGCTTTTTCTAGTTTCACATTAACATTGTCCTCTCATCTGGGACATTTTTTTAATCTTCAAACACATCCCTGCAGTTGTCTCTTGTCAATATCTTACATCGCCTTTAGTTTGTTTCTGATAAAAATCACCAATACCACCTGTTGAAGTTCCAATTATTTATATTTTTGTAGAATTCTTTCACGCTTCACTGCAGCTTACAAATATTGCTCTACTCATAGTGTTTAAAAATCTCTTAATTCACTTCACTATTGTTCTATTTCTTCTCTCCAAATCCTCACTGCTTGCCTCTGTTTTCATTTTCCTTAATCTCAGAATTTTTTTCCGTTTTACCTTCTTTTTTCAAGTTTTATCCTTTGGTCTCTGTTCCAACAGTTTCTAGTTTACTATAATACACCCAGCGTCATCCACCTATCTCAATATCTTCACCACCTGAATATATAAAGTGATATTCTTCTCCACTAATGCTATTTAAACCTGTTGGTGTAATTTCACACTTAAGCTTTCTAGTAATTGTTCAATGGTAAGGTTTTAGTCAGCTTAGACATCTTACTAGCTTTAGGAGGGACATTACACGCCAACATGGGAGGTGATGTGTTTGGGCCATTAGGTAACGCTAGAAGTTCCTCCACACTATAATATTATCTAAGTGTTAGAGGTGATGTATGGGGATTAATGGTTGGTCATCATAGCTTGCTCTGGGGAAGGACCAAGCCACTGCCACAGAAACAAGAGAATAACGATTGACCATGTATTGTAATCGATTAAAAAAAAAGTAAATAAATAAATAAATAAATTACTCCTACTTTCATCTTCCTTCCATTCCATGTTCATTACCTTTATATATATATATATATATTTTTAACGTCAACTCAATATTGTCGTTAGTAACTATTTATTGCTTTCAACTTCCTATTTCAATTTTTTTTCTTCTCATTCTCCTTCGATCCAAAACCCTTCACCCCTCCTACATAACTACTTCCCTCGTTCCTTTAATCTTCTCACCTGTCTTTCATCTCTTCCCCCTCCTTACTTTTTTTCCTTCGATCCCAATCTGTTCCTCTCTCTCTCTATCCCTCCTCCCTCCCATCTACACACGGGCCAGACACCTCGGGTCATATAGTTCACCAACACAAAAATCTCCCACCAGTCTTGTTGATCTTCAGCCAATACTGTTTCCTCTTTTTCTTTTCACATTCTTCCTCTTCGCTTCTCTCTTTCCCACAATCCCTCTTATCATTTTCCTCGTTCTTACTCACATTCTTTCTTTATTTCTCTCTCTCTCTCTCTGTTCTTTCGTCTTCTCTTTATATATAGTTGCATGTTTTATTGGCAGATGGTTCATGGTCTGGTTGTACGACTTAAAGGCGTGTGGAGGAGACAGTGACTACCCCCGCCCCCCAGGACTACTACTACTACTACTACTACTATTTTTTTTTTTAACGTGGCCTCCAGCCTCCCCCAATAGCCACATCTTCGCCACCATTTAATTACCTTAATATTAAATATCCTAATACATAAGTAGCTATCCTATCTGTGTTAAATTAGTTGAGCCGCAGATCTATGCGGCATTCAGTGACTGTAGCCTCATAGTCAATATCTACAGCAGTTGTCGGAGTTGGGGCAGAAGCTCTCGTTCCCCTGAGGCAGAGCAAAGCCGACCGAAGGAGAGAGAAAGACAGTCGACATCTCATCTAGGCTGTAACATAACTTCTGGGCTGCTGCTTCTGTTCGGAGATCACCTCCGCGAGTCTGACGAAGAAACATCTTGCACTTGGTCCCATCCCACCAGAGGTTGTGAACAAAACAGGAGTGAAGCTGCCTTGATCAACGTTTTGAATTCTCTCCCCATATGCCCTTCTCTTGTCGTTCTCGTTCCTCCTACGTACAGCATCGAGAGCTAGGCTACGGTGACATGCAGCCATGGGATCAAAAATCCTGATGTCGAAGAAAGCTCGCTGCCCCGGCGTCCAGAATCCTCGAGCACTGACGTCCACACGGGCTTCGTTCGATGTGTTTGAAGTCCTGTGTTGGAAGATCTCACCATCCAATGGAAGGAGGGTCGGTTCTACCATGACATCCCGGCAGATTTCCTTCAACATATTTGCTGTGAGGTCCCTTACCTCGTCATGCCTCATGCATATGAAGCCCCCTTTCTTGCACACCATGGCATGATCGCCATCATAGGAAGAGCCTCACACGCATTGGGAGGGCAAACCTTTTACTGGCCGACCGTACCTTAAAGCAATGGCATCTGTAAATTCTTGTTTATTAAGACTGAAACCATTTGCCCTTATCGGTAACGTAGTTAACCAGTTCGAGGCGCCCACCTCCAGCGCTGTAGCTACTTTTTTTTTCAAATTTTCTGGTACCTGTAGCAACAGTTGCTGCAACTTATCATTTTGGCAGTGCTGTCGATCTGTCGTAATGGACCTACGAATCTTATTTACTTCACTGGTGTCCACTTCCCCTGTTGCATTCTGGGCTATTATGTGGTCCGTGAGGGCTGCTGTGAGCTTAAGTGAATTTTGATGTTCAGTGACAGCAATCTCCTCTGGATTTGTTAGTCCCATCACTCCCAGTCTTGATGGAAGTGCAAGAAGTGCTCTTTCTGCTGGGGTTAAGTCAGGGTGTTTCACTAATTTAGGAATGAAATTGACACTGATAACTTCCTCCAGAGGGTGGAGGAGGGGTCCGATATCAGGGATAGTACGCATCAGGTAGTTCCAACGATGCTTGACTCCATGGGTGAATGCAGCAAAGGCCGCATGCGGCTCTGTGTTAGCAATCTCAGACAGAACTTGGATTTCACTAACCCACCCACTCACCTTTCCCGCTACGTACTCGGTCTTGAAGTCCGTAGTGCCAATTACTGCGCCTAGATGTCTTTGGCCGTCCTTAGTTATTTTGATCTCACTTCCGCCAAAAACCTCCAATGCCCGTTCATAATGTTCTGGCTTCACGATGAGGAAGGACTTGCTGGCGTTTGGGTGGTACCCTATTTGTGGACCTCGCGATGCTACCAAGTCCCACCACTTTTTGATGCCCTCCACTTTTCCTGCTCCTGTAAGGTCATCAACATATGCCACTTGTTTGACCCCAGTTGTTTCAAATTTTATTTCTTGTTGGAGCACTGATAGGCTAATTGCACACATTGCCATTGCAACAGGGTCCACCTGTGTTGTTCCCTCGGTTGACTGTAAGATGTTATCACCTCTTAGAGTCTTGTTGTTTACTATATAGAGGTCTGATGGAGTCCTATACGAATTTTCAACATACATTGCAAAGCTTGGACATTTGATCTTGATGTTGTGCAGTGCAGCCTTGCGGTTAAGTATGTTGAATGCGTTTGAAGCATCCACCAGGAGAACGGCCTCACAATCACACTGCTCAAATATCAATCTCATGGCGTGAATGGCGGCCTCCCCACCAGCCTGGTGGCCAGCACACACTTGTAGGTTCCCTGCTGCTGCCCTGACATCATCCTTTACCACCTCCATTATGCATTTTCCGATGATCCGCCTCAGCACTTCCCCCACCCTTATAGGTCTACATCCTGGTTTCTTTTCCATAGGAATAAGGTGGCAGGCCGTCAGGGCCTGGAGGTGATGGCAGCAAGAGGATGCAAGCTTTCTTGCAAGGGCAGCAATGGCAGTGCAGAGATCGCTTGCTACAGGGCCAAACTTGTTAGTGCTGAGGATGACTCTCCAACCGTTTGCATCCAGACCTGAAGGGCCGGCTCCTCCTCGAGTCTTCAGTGCCTTTTTCCGCACCTTTTTCCACACCTACTACTACTACTACTACTACTACAGGTATAAAGTTCCCTAATGTCATTAGTCTCTTGAGGTAGACAAAGTTACCTTAAATTATATATAAAACTTTCTGCAGAGTTAATATTTACAAATAACTTTAAATTTAGTCGAAAAGGAAAGGATTAGAAGTTGTGCGTGAAAATAATCAAAATAATGAATTCCAGAATATTATAAAAAAAATCAAATTATCTTCCCCTTCACCCCCTATATTAAAAACAAAATCAACAAATATTAACATTAAATCTCAAAATACGAAATAAAATGACAAAATAAGATATTGAGGAACAGTATTTCACAGAGTACAACAGACTATTACACAAACTTTAACTCGACCACAACCTTCTCTCCCCCAAGTGGTCGTCTCTCTGTGGGTAAACACAGTAAACAAACAAAGAGGTTCAACTCTCAGGCCAAGTCGACAACCACCATCATCACTTGATCTTTGTGGGTCTACATTTTATTGAGTAAAATTCGACTTTCAGATGTATTGACGCTGAGAAGGGGAGTGTTCATGTAGCTTTATTGAAATTGAATCATGGTAACGAGTTAACTCATGTATAATAAAATACGTTGATAGAATGATGAAGAGTTTGATAGCAATATATAGACACACTCATACACCTCTTCAAGCTAGAAAGACTATTAGAGTATAACTTGTTGCTGTCAATATCCTCATCCACAGGTGTTAGTTATGGTGTTAGTTATGGTGTTAGTTATGGTGTTAGTTATGGTGTTAGTTATGGTGTTAGTTATGATCTTAGTTATGGTGTTAGTTATGGTGTTTCAGGGCTCGATAGAGGAGGTCATAATTATTTTAAAGGAAACTATAATCTTTGAATAAGGATTTACATTTACATTAACTTAAAAAGGTTTAGTCCAGCCCTGAATTTCCTTAATAGAAAAGGTATTAAAAAGGTTGGGTAAATAGCGCCATTTACTCGTTCACTGATCACTAGAACTTTTTTCCTTCCCTTTATATCGGATATAATTATAGTATTTCGAGAGAGAGTTGTTTTTTACGTTTTCTCGAGTCCTGTTTGTAGTGTGTGTGTGTGTGTGTGTGTGTGTGTGTGTGTGTGTGTGTGTGTGTGTGTGTGTGCATACTTTTGTGCGTATTTGCATGTTTAGGTAAATATTTGCTGTGGCACTAATGTATATCCATGCATTATTAATACTACAACTCAAATTAAACGCTGTTGCAGGGTGTCTATGCTACAGAGTTTCGTATACAGTGTCACAGTCGTCTCCCAGCATTGATAAAATCAAGTCCTGTTCACAATAGAAAAATAAAAACTAATTTCACGACTCTTTGTATCAGTTTGTCGAATTTCATCTCACTAGTATTGCAACAAAATCAGCTTTAAAACTCTACCGAGGCCTCACGCAGTAACTCCTCTCGCCCTCCCTTCGTCATTTAACCTCCCCTAGCCTCCCCTTCCCTCCCTTTCCCCTTTTATCCCCTACCCATCCACCCTCCCATTCCTCTCTCTCTCTCTCTCTCTCCCCGCTGACACTAAAAATTCCACCTACATTACGACAAACTTCCTCTTTTTCTTTCCTTCATCTCTCTTACCTTCCTCTCATTTTCAATCCTTTATCCCTCTATCTCTTCTTTATCTCCCTCTCTCCTCAACCACTCCGACATCTCCTTACAGTTTAATAATGATGGGTTGAGCGATGGTCGGGGAGCACAGGGAGATAAACACAATACAGACAATAAAGAGGAAGAGAGGAGGAGGAGGAAGAGAGGAGAAGGAGGAAGAGAGGTAGAGGAAGAAAGAAGGAATAAGATGCAAAAAAAAAAAACGAATAGGAAGACAGGAGAACTTTTGTAATGTACTTCTTTGTTGTTTGTTTCTGGGGGTATTCATGAAGTGAGAAAATAAATTTGGTTTGTTTGGGAAGGACGTGGGTGGGGTGGTGGTGGTGGTGGGTGGGTGGGTGGTGGTGGGTGGGTGGGGTGGTGGTGGTGGGTGGGTGGGTGGGGTGGTGGTGGTGGTGGGTGGGGTGGTGGTGGGTAGGTGGGTGGGGGTGGTGGTGGGTGGGTGGGTGGTGGTGGTGGTGGGGGGGGCAGTAAGTGTTGTAATGACGATGGAATTTTTTCTCTGGTTGTGTAGGTAATTAATTGTATATATTATCTCTTCACTAACAGATATAGGGACGTACTAGGATGTCTTTATCAGGTTGTCTGAGTAACAGTGAGTAAGAGACATAACAGTGTATGTATACCTATGTACAGTATATTAAGTTAGGTTAGGTTAGGTTAGGTTCAGAAGAGAAGTTCTTTAGCAGTTGAGAAGTTAATAAAGAGCTGATGGAAAGAGTTGGTATCTCGGTAATCATGAAACAGCTGCAGAACGAAGCCGGTGATTCGAGGAGAAGGAAGGTGATTCGAAGCCTGAGTCGTTCTGAAGCAGCTGAAGGAAGCCTCGAGCCTGGTCAGCGGGTCAGGTATTTCATTATCATATTAATGATTATAGAAGGTGTGATGACCGGGGGCAAAAAATTTTCTTCCATTAACCTGTTCCCTTGGTCACCGGACACCAATTTGTCTTCTTCTATTTTGCGCTAAATGAGGCGAGGATATGGCCCTTGGGAGGTGGAGGAGGAGAAGGGAAGGCGAGGATGTGGCCCTTATGAGGTGGAGGAGGAGGGGGAAGGTGGAGGCGAGGATGTGGCCCTTGGGAGGTGGAGGAGGAGAAGGGAAGGCGAGGATGTGGCCCTTTTGAGGTGGAGGAGGAGGGAGGAGGCGAGGATATGGCCCTTGGGAGGTGGAGGAGGAGAAGGGGAGGCGAGGATGTGGCCCTTATGAGGGGTGGAGGAGGGAGGGGAAGGTGGAGGCGAGGATGTGGCCCTTGGGAGGTGGAGGAGGAGAAGGGGAGGCGAGGATGCTTGGCCCTTATGAGGGTGGAGGAGGAGGGGAAGGTGGAGGCGAGGATGTGGCCCTTGGGAGGTGGAGGAGAGGAGGACGGGGAGGGGAGGCGAGGATATGGCCCGCTGGGAGGGTGTGGTGGAGGAGGAGGGAGGCGGGGATATGGCCCTTGGGAGGGTGGAGGAGGAGGGGGAGGGAGGGAGGCGGAGGATATGGCCCTTGGGAGGTGGAGTGGGAGGGAGGCGAGGATGTGGCCCTTGGGAGGTGGAGGGAGGGGGGAGGGAGGGAGGATGTGGCCTTGGGAGGTGGAGGAGGACGGGGGGGAGGCGGGATATGGCCCTTGGGGAGGTGGAGGAGGATGGGGGGAGGAGGCGAGGATGTGGCCTTGGGAGGTGGGAGGAGGAGGAGGGAGGGAGGGAGGCGAGGATGTGGCCCTTGGGAGATGGAGTAGGAGGGGGAAGGGGAGGCGAGGATGTGGCCCTTGGGTGAGGGTGGAGGAGGGAGGAGGAGAGGAGTCGAGGATGTGGCCCTTGGGAGGTGGAGTAGGAGGGGGGAAGGGGAGGCGAGGATGTGGCCCCTGGGAGATGGAGTAGGAGGGGGAGGGAGGCGAGGATGTGGCCCTTGGGAGGTGGAGTAGGAGAAGTCAGCGCTGCTAATAATAATAATAATAATAATAATAATAATAATAATAATAATAATAATGAATACACAAATAAATAAATAATTAATTAACTAATTATTGCTCGGAGACAATGCATAAAAGAACACAATACGTCAAACTTATCATCATCCCAGGAGTGTCATTATACTTATTTGTTCAATAATAAGACTCATGGTCAGTGCCAGTGAGCCTTATAGCCTCCATTACCACCTTCCTTTGAGCATTATTATTATTATTATTATTATTATTATTATTATTATTATTAGAGATGGACACAGTTCATGAATCTCAAATAATTGTGTTTGTACTTTAATTATAAAGTTTGTTCATGCAGGCCATTGCCCATTATTTATAACACAGTGAAACAAATAATACGACGGCCTAATTAGAGATGAAACCTTTTACAGTTGGTGTTATGTACAATGTGAGGGAGAATATTATAATGTATCCAGATTTACTGTAAATAAACCTAGATATAGTGAAGTTAACGTAAGAGAAATAGTGAGTTGGTTTATAAAAGTCCTTTATGGTGGTGATACGAGAGGAGAGATGGGAGCTATTATGCTGTGTATATGACTAATGATTAATACATTTACCTTAATGAATTAGTCGAACGTGGAGTATTGTATAGCATCCAGACAGGTAATTACCGAGAGCTGAGGTGTTATACGACACATGGAGTGTGTGTGTGTGTGTGTGTGTGTGTGTGTGTGTGTGTGTGTGTGTGTGTAATAATAAAATTAATAATATTAATGACAATAATAATAATAATAATAATAATAATAATAATAATAATAATAATAATAATAATAATAACAATAATAATAATAATCATAATAATAATAATAATAATAATAATAATAATAATTCCTAGTTCTAATCAACAAATTAACCCTTAAAAAAATAATCCAGGAAGAAGGTGACAATGAACAGCTCTACTTTATCAGATAAAGTATTCACAATAATGAACAAATATACTAATGGAACCAGTTTTAATAGTGGGAGATTGTCATAAAAATATAGTGCAATAAGTTAACAGGTATTAACACCAACTAGATTTACACACACTCACGAACATTGAATTAAGTGGCGTAAAAAAAAAATATTCCAAATCCTTAAAATGCATCGATACAAGCCTTAGCAACACTCTGGCAGGGTTAAGGGGCGATAACAAGACAAGCATAGATAAGCATATTTCTCCACTTAAGAAATAATGCCATCTTTATTCGCCACCTCAAACATGCAGGAGTTTAGAATTGGGGGATGTAATGGTACTAGAATTGGTGAAAGAACTGAAGCTGGTACTGACCCCCGAGATACTTTAAGTTCTTTATGCTTGTGTTCAATTTAGCTCCAGTTGCATTTATTACCATTTTTTTAACGTTTTATAAGATGCGTTTATGATTAATTATATATTGCTAGGAAAATATATACATTTGCATTAAATTGTTTAAAACGATGTTAATATTTGCATTAAAATCTATATATTTATGTTAAAAGAGTGGTAATTTTTTTTAACATATATACTTATTCATTTACGTTTACACTGGGTTCTGTGAAGTTACATTGGATGGCCTGTATTTCCATTAAATCACCTGTAATGGTGTTAATTCTTTCATTTAGATCGAATACAAATTAAACTTTTTATGTTATATATTTTATGTAGGTATAATTAAGTGTTAGTGTATGGCAATGTGTATCATCACTCTTAAAACAAAACAAAAACACATAAGCAACTGTTTACAAAGTTAATATTTCTACATTCATAAAATACTATAAATTAAACATAGAAATTACACCCAACAAAACTTTTACCCTCACTTTGCAGTCTTTAAAATAAATACAATACATTATATTTTATTCCCTGCCAAAACTTATTTGGAACAGTACTTCATATCATTAAAATGAATAATCGAAAAATAACAGACCAGCCAAGTCGGGGGGGGCGGAGGGGGAGTTTTATCGGCGATATAAATTGTGTAAGCACAGATGGACGACTATTATAAGGATATATGAGCGAATATATATTAAGTATTTAGATAAACAGCCACACAAAAAATTATCTGTACTTGGGACGATCGATGAGTTTCAGAATGAACACTGTGACTCCTGTTGTCTCGGTAGGGTTGTCAAAATCCTTCGTCCGTTGTGTCATATTTTCTCAGCATAATTTTATAATAGATAGTTCTTGGAGTGACGAGACGATACCATGTGATGTGAGGGTGTTTTTGTTTAGCGCCTCCCTCCTCAAAATATTAGAAGCGTGAGCCATGAAACATTACAAGCATGAGCCATTAAACATTACAAGTGTGAGCCAGGAAACATTACTAGTGTGAGCCATGACCATAACTATCGTGAGTCAGGAAACATTACTAGTGTGAGCCATGACCATAACTATAGTGAGCCAGGAAACATAATTAGTGTGAGCCAGGAAACATTACTAGTGTGAGCCATGACCATAACTATCGTGAGTCAGGAAACATTACTAGTGTGAGCCATGACCATAACTATAGTGAGCCAGGAAACATAATTAGTGTGAGCCAAAATACATTATTAGAAGAGGCAGAATAATGAAAGCTGAGAGGATCTGGTCAGGTTATCACGGCTTCAAGAGAACTATACAGCACTATCCCTTTCATGAAAGATACGAAGTAAAAAAAATAAAAATAACAAAAGCGAATAAGGGAAACAAAAAGAAAAGTACAGAGGGTTTAATACAAGAGATACGAAAAAAAGGGAAAAAAATAAAAGCGAATGATTAAGGAAAAAAAAGTACAGGGGGGGGGGGGTTATACAAGTGAGTGTTAAGTAACGACAGGAGGGATGATAAGAACGTTATCCTTTATCAATAGAGAGGGATTTTGCGACTCTTAAGGTGCACTACTTATATAGACTAGTATCTTCGTCCTCAGTAACTCTATGAAGGCGAATAATTGTTTCTTTTCTGTGATCCATAATTACAGACGTATAGAACTGTCTCTCCCACACCTCTTGAGACGACTACAAAGAGTGAACGGCTCATTAACACTCCCATATGACCCGTTAAGTAACCTCTTATGATTTTCAAGTGGAAGGAACAGAGAGGAACCTACTTATAAGTGATCATCTGCCTTTGTGTTCCTCTACTTGGTTCTGAATTCCAACTAAAATCTGAAATACTAATTAGGAATAACACTCCACTGGGATTTCCCCTTGATACTAATTGGACTTGAGGACATGTCTAGTCATTAAATTATAACCCCATAGGTAAATCATCCACATATTCTTACTGTTTCAACCTTAACTAAGCTGTACCCTGTATAAGACGTAGAGTATAATAACTTCTAATGTATTGACCTTAAGTATATCCTGCCCGTGTGTATGCTCTGAGCTTCTCTCGCCTGACCCTGTACTGTCTTGTATGGGGAATGATTGGGTTTTGGAAACAGAATCTGGCTTCAGTTCAAAAGGTCAATGTGAGGACTGTGGTTGTTGTCTTGCCTGGGAGGTAAAAGTTATTCTCGGAGTATAAAATTCTCATCTGACAAGAACCACCAAGCACCTGTGACTTGTGTGGGTTCGACTGGTGCTTGTACACGTAAATGGTTTACGTACACACGTACCTTACTTAGGCTACCGGTTCTTCTCCGTGTACTGTGGCTTAGTAGTACAGTGTATACACCCACATTCACCTTTGTAAACTAGCACATTGTTACCGTAACCTAACCACACACGTTAATGTCTGGGCGTCATCTTGTTGGAGTGGTACAGTGATACAGTGTTGGAGTGGTACAGTGATACAGTGCTGGAGTGGTACAGTGATACAGTGTTGGAGTGGTACAGTGATACAGTGTTGGAGTGGTACAGTGATACAGTGTTGGAGTGGTACAGTGATACAGTGCTGGAGTGGTACAGTGATACAGTGTCGGAGTGGTACAGTGATACAGTGTTGGAGTGGTACAGTGATACAGTGTTGGAGTGGTACAGTGATACAGTGCTGGAGTGGTACAGTGATACAGTGCTGGAGTGGTACAGTGATACAGTGCTGGAGTGGTACAGTGATACAGTGTTGGAGTGGTACAGTGATACAGTGTTGGAGTGGTACAGTAATATAGTGATGGAGTGGTACAGTGATACAGTGCTGGAGTGGTACAGTGATACGGTGTTGGAGTGGTAGAGTGATACAGTGCTGGAGTGGTACAGTGATACAGTATCGGAGTGACAGGAGGATATACAGGTTATCTTAGGTATGTACTCAACAAATTGACTCGCCTTTCAGGAAAAAAAAAAAAAAAATCACAATAAAATAAACCACCTCAAAGAAAGACACCTGACAGTGGTAACTAAATTCTCCAGAGTTTCGTAACATCTAATTGACACCTTTATAAATACCACACGGAGGTATATCTTATTGCCATTCTGTATAAGCTGAGACACATCCCAGTGAGTGAACACCTGATACACCTGCGACCACACGCCCGTACACCAGTTAATAGTTACACTCATATTCAAGGCAAGGGTAGGGAATGTTTGGGGTGAAAAGTGATGCATTATTCTATCTCATAAATTTTCTCTGCCGTTTGTGATACTTTTGGGATTATCAGGCGGTTGAAGATGTTGAAAAAAAGGAGTAGTACTGTTGGGCGATTAAACTGATGTGTTAAACTGCCTACCGATCAGTACTGCCCACTACACATTTATGTAAACACTTTGTGACATACAGTATGTTTTTTACAGCTAGGTAAGCCATCTCTAACGTCCACACACACACACACACACACACACACACACACACACACACACACACACACACACACACACACCGCAATCCTTAAACTGTGATAAATTCCTCACCACTGCCAAACTAAGTCATCTTGCCACCTGTGACACGTTCCTCATACCTGTAATTTACGTTATAATCGCTATGAACACACTGTATTATAAAACAAACTTAGTCTTTAACATTATGGAGGCGAGAAGCTCCTTAAATTTAAATCGTTTATAAATATGTCAGCAAGGTATAAAATATAGCACAGGGAGGCTGGGAGTCCTTGTAATGAATAGTTTCTTGCCTCGTATTTTTGGGAAAAATAAAGAAATTTTCTCGAAATTTAGGTCAATTCTTCCAAGTGTAAAATCGGCTGGTCTACATTCCTTTGTGAACTCAATTCTTCCCACTTAGGTTTTCGAAACAAATGGCACATCTGTCGTTTCTCAAGTTACGTCTTTTTCGAGTTGATAATAAACAAGAAACAGCAGAACACAAGAGTCAAATGATTCTGGAGATGAAATAAACAAGTGAACAGCTACAGTCAAAGGCCACAATGCACGAGTTTCATGCGGCACTTGGAGACGTAAGGGAGAGGAGAGGGATGATGTGCACAAAGAGAAAATAAAAAAAAAATAATGCAAAAGATGAATCAAGAAATCTAATCTAATTATATCAGACGATGGCACAACATATGAACAGAGAGTTAAGGTCGACTAACGCTGCACAAGACCACACAATTCTATCTAAATTTCATACAAGTGGAGGTTCTGGTACACCTTAGGTTAACACTGACCTCTGGCACCTGTCAAAAATAATTTGTGGAAAAGTATATGAGAACCGGTCGGGAGAAGGATGGTCGCTCTCCCGTGTGGCCACTAGCTGGTGAAGGTGGCGCTGAAACATTCACGTGACATTCTTCCACTTAGATTTGTGTTGTTTTCTTTCTCCCTCTATTTACGGATTTCTATATTTGTTTGTATATATCTCACTATATTTATCTTTCCACGTAGGTTTTTAATTGTTTTCTTTCTTTCCCTCTTTATCACTTTCCTTCTTCTCTCCCTCATTTCTTCACCAAGTTCTCTCTTCTCTACATTATTTATTTTTTCCTCCCCCCTTTCGTCTCTTAAAACTACTACTACTCATCCCTCTCCCTTATAAAGTTATCAAACAGATGTACTATCAGACCAAGGATACTAGTAACAAATTGAACACAGATGTCAGCTGTCATAAAGGTGAGCTTTTTAGGCTGTATGTTACTGCCACCTGGAGCAACTCTATGTTTCCAAAACTTAATCAGTCTCTTCTTTCTGTGTGCAAAATCCTGTAGTCTCTCAAATTTTTATTCCTTCCACAGTATAGTTAGCTTCGTTGATTTGTATAATTTTGAGTCTCTATAAGTCACTGTAGCCTTAATTCCTGTTTCCCTTCCCTTCACCGTCCTGTGATCAGGGTCTAGACGACCTATTAACCCAACACTGCAGGCGGTCTCAAGCACGTGGGCAGGCTGCAGAGCTTGCAAGGTTCCCTTGGGAGTGATAGAGGCAGAGAGTCGTATCTTGTAAATTAACATCATCTTGTGACCAGCATCGTCAAGACCTCTCATGGGGGGACGACTAGCGTCTTCCTCCCGAAACTCAGTCTGTTTCTTTTCTTACAATAACTGTGCCTTTAGTTTCTTGGCCACAGAGATAAGTCTAGACAATTTAATATCGAGTTAAATTTTAGTGATAGCTGAAATAATTCATCTTTTCACTTAAAAACAGTATCGAAAAGCGTCAGTTCTAATTCTCCGATCAGTATATTAAATAGGTTTCAAAGATTGCTGACTCTGTGCATGTATTTAAACAAGAACAAATTCCTGGTTATCTGGAAGTAGGAGACAAATCTAGATTCAATAGGGCCTCTTGAGTACCCACAGTAATAACACCAAGACGTTACCAGCTTCCAGTGACCACCCCACTTGACCTCCACCGCACGTCTTAAAATTACCTCAGGTTATATGTTTCGGAGTGAGTACCCGCATCTTTCAGAGACCCTGGGAGTTCGTTCACCACGCAGCATCTTGGGTACTGTAGCTGCTGAGGGACTTCGGCAGTACCCTCACCGCCCAACACTCTGGGTACTGAAGAAGCTCTCAGAGACCCAAAAAAAGGGTGAGGAATAAGCAAATAAGGCAACTCAAGAAGGTGGTAGGAGACGACAGTAATGGCTCCAGCATGTATAGTTTCCGTTTTCTTTACCTCCATCTTCCCTCCTGTTCATCCCATCCTCGCAATCACGAAGGGAAACAACTTTCCCATGATATCAGTGAAAAGTTTACTAAAACAAAGCACAGTGATAAAACTATTGTGGTCTTGGCGACAGTAAACTAAAACCAAGTAGCCTGGGGTGGAGGTAAAATAGCTTTGGGTCTTGATTTACTCCACCATTTACCTGAATTCTCGGAGGAAATATCTGGTTTGAGGAAACAACTCGCTCGTGTTGCTCTCCACCACCTGGCGTGTTGTTTCCTTCATCATCACCTTCCTCATTTTCTTCTATTTGGCAATCATCTCCGTTCTCCGCATACCTTATATCCAGTCTTGTACCGCTTTATCCACCATACAGTATCTCCTACACACACCAGTGATATCAAAGACTTAGACATTGTGTGCGCAGCTAGAAGGCCACATGAGCAATTTAAATATCATGAATAATATTATAAGTGACTTGATGTGTAGATAGGCGTTGGAATAGAGCTTCTACAGACGCTAGTAAAATGAAACTTAGTCGATCTAACAGGAACTTGACAAAACACATCTTTATGTCCATTTATTACAGGTAGGACTGTAAGGGATTTCATATGATACAGAGATAAAGAACAATAACTTCTGTTCGACAATGGATGATACTTAACACCTAAGGCCTAAATCACTTTGTTCCACCAACCAATCACAGTGGATGAAAAGCCTCCTCTTCGTCTTCCTCAACCAATCACAGTCGATGAACTCGTGGGGACTACATCGTCACCAAACCAATAAAGGAATCCCACAGTTCACTGGACAAGAAAATAATAAACGTCGCTCTTGACTCCGGGAGCCATCAAGGTTAGATTACCTTCAGTGTCTCTAAGACCCCCACCAGGAGTACTACACGGGGTCCTGGAGAACAGTAAATAATGGTCACCTTGGGCTGGCTTGTAATCTCCTCCTCCTCCCCCCCTTCCCCCCTATCTCCTCCTCCTCCCCCTTCCCCCATCTCCTCCTCCTCCTCCTCGTCCTTTCCTTCTTTTTATCCTTATTATTTATACGAGTACAATGTTTATTCTTGATTATATTTTGTTTTATACTCGTCTTCTCCTCTTCCTTCTTTTACACTATCGTCTTATTCTACCAACCTTAATAATAAAATATAATATAATAAATGAGTGAAGAAAAACTATAAAGTAGTAAGAGCGTTAGTCTGTTTAATGACATAATCGTGACACTCATATAATTGTATAATTTTGTGGATAAAAATACCAGCAAAATTAATTAAAGAATAATTCAACGAGTGAATTAATTAGACGCTCTGTATATGCCTGTATTTGTGGGTTTGCAGGTGTTAAGTGCGTTGGGTGGTGGTGTGCGTGCGTGGGAGGGTGCGTGGGTGGGTGCGTGGGAGGGTGCGTGCATACTGGTGAATATGTAACCAGAACGACTTTTTGTAATGGAAGATAAAACTAAACAAACAACAGGAAATATAACTACAGGTATATAGATTAAAAGCTTCCCTTCCCTTCCTTCCCTCCCCCCCCAAAAAAAAATTAATCTCACTGCTACACCTACATACAAACAGACAAGATATCGTTTCTTGTCGTACAACTATACCTGAGAGACACTTGAAAAGAATGTAGTAGGAAGTTGGAAAAGTTTTGGCCAAACGGAATAAATAAAACCAGCCATAGCATCCGAGCGAAGAGTCAGCGTGTGGAAGATGATAAAGAGAGAGTGAGTGAGTGAGAGACTGAATCCCTCTATACAAGGCTGTATTCTATGATCATACCAAAGTATCATTGGATATATCTACTTAAGTTATGAGATATTTCCTAGGTAGACACACAAACAAACATCAATACAGACATAAAACATAACGAAAATCTTCCCTTCTGTTTGCAATATACTCAGACATTACTATAAAACCTTCACCATGTCACCAACAAAAATTATCTTACTTCATTTCAACTATATACAATCTCACTCATACATCGTTAGCTAATAGGCAATATATTTCAGTGGACGCGACCTGTAATAATTGGGTTCTCATTAAAAGCTGGAACGGATATTATGAACGTCATTATTGATGCAACAGTGAAGGGAGTCAGCCAGCTATTAGAGTAACTGATGGTGATACGGAAGCTGGTAATGTAAAACCCACTCATCAAAGAGCACGACCGACGCTGATAGAAATTCTGAACATTGTAATGACCATTATTACTTTATCCATTATTAGGTTAGGTTAGGTTAGGTTTAGAATAAAAATGAATATATTAGGTTGAATTGTCAGGTATCATTAGGTAAAGAAGAGTTAACATTCAAGAAAGACTTCATTTTAAATATCCTAATATCTGATATGAGTCATTGGTCTGTGAATTAAATATGTCTGGCATAAAATTGGATTAATTAAAGTTTGTGAGATTTCAGTGTGACGTCAGTGTACATGGAGTGACGTCAGTCTCCTCGGTGTGGTGACGTCAAGTGAGTTCTATTATTATATAAAGTTTACCTGAAGGACGTGGTGTTGACCTCGTTCTGGCTTATGCAGGTATTGTCCCTGGGTATGGCTTAAACAGGTGTTGTCCCTGGGTATGGCTTAAACAGGTGTTGTCTATGGGTCTGGCTTATACAGGTGTTGTCCCTGGGTATGGCTTAAACAGGTGTTGTCTATGGGTCTGGCTTATACAGGTGTTGTCCCTGGGTATGGCTTAAACAGGTGTTGTCTATGGGTCTGGCTTATACAGGTGTTGTCTATGGGTCTGGCTTATACAGGTGTTGTCCCTGGGTATGGCTTAAACAGGTGTTGTCTATGGGTCTGGCTTAAACAGGTGTTGTCCCTGGGTATGGCTTATACAGGTGTTGTCCCTGGGTATGGCTCTTACATGTGTTATTCCTAGGTATGGCTTAAACAGGTGTTGTCCCTGGGTATGGCTCTTACATGTGTTATTCCTGGGTCTGGCTCTCACAAACGTTCCTGGACTGGCGTGCATCAGCGACCTTGTATTAACCCCGATGGTCGTTGAGGTGGGGAGAGGGTAAGAAAAACGTCCAACACGGAGGGAGAGAGAGAAGCACGGAGAGTGAGGGGAGAGAGGTAGTGAAGATGACTGAGGAACAAAGGGGATGACCCTGAATGTGGATTAAATAATGAGGTGGAATAAAAAGGAAGAGAAATGGATACTGTAAAGGGATAAAGAGATGAAGTAGTGAGGAATTAATGATAGCGGAAGATAAGATGGATCGTAAATATGAAGTTGAGGGTGTGAAGGGGGAAATGGAGGAAAGAGAAGAATGTGGAGTGGAAAATAGGACAATAAATATAGTGAAAGGAATAAATTAAGAAAATGGTTGTCAAGAACTAAGTATTTCAAGTCAACTTTTCACCATTTAGAACATGAATGAATAAATGAATGTATAGGGATGGATGGATATAATGAATAAAATGACTTCTTTAGCGAGCAGCAATATGCCTTCATTGGGGAGGATTCTACCAGAACGCTGAGGGGGGCAAACCTCGTTCCCTCACCCCACGCAATTTCACATTGGGAAAAATTCTAATAGCTTTCTAGCCATTTTATAAATTAGAATCGCAATAAAAGATGCATATTTAGGTAATAACGGAGGTAGATGGTAG
Organism: Homarus americanus; assembly: GCF_018991925.1. Lineage (NCBI taxonomy): Eukaryota > Metazoa > Arthropoda > Malacostraca > Decapoda > Nephropidae > Homarus > Homarus americanus. The sequence continues at coordinate 85,516 of NW_024746240.1, forward strand.
AGTTAACGGTGGCTGTAGTCTTAATCTACACCATCGATTATATACGATTAAACAATATTTTTGGGAGAGAGAGAGAGAGAGAGAGAGAGAGAGAGAGAGAGAGAGAGAGTTGTAAGTAACAATACAATCTAACCAGGAACATTTGAACTGGTTTTTTTCCTCCTGTTTGATATTTTTTTTTATTCTAGTCAAAACGTTTATATCAAATTGACCTTTTTAATGATCTTTTATAGAGATTACGTCTTAAGGATAAATAAAACCTGTGGAAAATGAAACACCAACACAGAATATATCACCAAGAGGAGGACAAAAGAGTAGACGAGAAAATTAAAAGAGGAAGATGAGAAAGAAAAGGAGAATTACATTATATCGAGACCTTTGTTTTTCATATTCAGAGATGGCGGACGATGAAACAGAAGCAAGCAGTGTACAGAGAGGTTTTACTATATTCTTAACCTAACCTAACCTAACCTAACCTAACCTAACCTAACCTAACCTAACCTAACCTAACCTAACCTAACCTAACTTAACCTAACCTTGACTATAAATTGTGTTCTCATTAAGCGATGTTTACAAAATTATTTAGTGTTTGGTATTATTTTCTTCTTTTGCAATTTTTGTAATAGACGTGTCGACCATATAAACTTCGCTACAATAACGAGACTGATAAGGGAGAGATAGAGACAGGGGGGCGGGGGGGAGGGGCACCATTGCGTGACAACAACACCGACAAGATTATCGTCACGTGTCACTCTCTCAAGGGTCTGATAATCTCTGATAAAACCTGTCCACTGTGGCGTACAGGATGATAATTACCATCACCACAGAGAACACTCAACAGTAAAGGACACAAGCACAGGTACAGATATTTTCAGCACGAGAATGAGTAGAAAATATATTCTAGAAACGAGTAAGCCAGCAGCGGTACGGTACAGTGTGTCAATATTGAAATGAAACAACTTTGAAGCCTTGTTAATTTTTATATTGTAACTTGCACAGTTACCTCACCAATATCTAAGTTTCTGTGCTGAAAGTTTTTTTTTTGTGTGTTATGGATGGTCAAACTGAACCTATACCCTGGTGTAACGACGATTGCGTACAACGATTGGCAAGGAACCATCGACCTTCATTGCTTCATCGTATGGATGAAGCAATTTGAGGAGACTGGAGGTGTACTGCAACATCATGGTGGAGGAAAACCCAGAACATCGGAGGAGGATGTTAAATGCATACATGATGCCTTCCACAGAGGCCCAAGGAAGTCCATCTGCCGTGCCAGTACCGAATTGCAAATTCCACGTTCAGCTGTGCAAAAAGTCATGCGCACACGGCTGCAGCTCTATGCCTATAAGCTTCAACAAGTTCAGCAGCTCAGAGTGGATAATCATATAAAAAGGAGAAATTTTGCTATATATAGTCAAAGAAAAAGTCGTGTTACACCCTTCTAGCGTTATGTTTCGAGATCTGTGATGAAGAATTGGAGTAAAGTGACAGCGAAACTTCAAGGATCCAATCTGAACGAAGAATTTACCCAAATTCTTCGTCTTAGGTTTCAGAAAACAAAGCAAGGGAAATGTAACGCGACTATTTACTTTGACTGTACGTGCTCCACAGTCTACCCTGAATACCTGAACTGGGTCATGTCCTCTGACGAATCAACATTCCACACGTGTGGGCACATTAATAGACACAAATGCAGCATCTGGGGAGCGGAGTTTCCACATGTCACCCATGATGTCAAAAGAGACAATACAAAAACGTTCAGTGCCGTCTTATGCGTAACAGGAATGTCGGCCCATTTTCCTTTACAGAAAAATCTGTGACAGGTCAAGTGTACTTAGACATGTTGCAGCTGTTTGTGACACCGCAGGTAGAGGACTGCCAACCGAAACTCTTATTCCAGCAGGGTGGGGCTCCTCCCCACTGGTCCCGTGACGTCCCCTCCTTCCTTCATCACATGGCTGGGTGCAGACGAACCCGTATCTTGGCCACCGAGATCACCTGACCTTAATTCGCTCGATTTTTGTTTCTTCTGGGGTTAGGTGAAGTCCAAAGTGCATTATTCAGCTGAAAGAACGTATCACAGTGACGGTGGCCTCCGTAACCCTGAGATGATAAAAATGGTGTGAAGGGAAACTGAGTACTGTTGTGACCTACTCCGTGCTATGAATGGTGCACATGCTGAATGTCTACCCTAACGTGCCCTAATGTACCCGAATGATATGTACCCAAACACCAAATGAGACTCAAGCATATTGACTAGGAGCTGTGTATATATATTCCCCTGTTTACATTACTGTATTATTAAAAAAAAATACAAGGCTTCAAGGTTGTTTCATGTCAATGTGGGCACCCTGTATTATATGACACAAACCAATGTGATGTGTTATCAGCCCCCGTATACAATGCTTCTTCGAGAAAGTGTGTAAAGGTAAACTGTTTTAATAACTCAAGAGTGACAGGTAAGCCCCCTGGGTGTACTGAACTGATAAGTCTACCCTAGGGTGTACAAATACAAGGTTATGTTAGTTGTGTTTGAGAGCTACGTGTGTTTATGGATGGTAGATACGAGTTTATTGCTATTTTTGTTAAGGCACCTACTGTAAGGTTCACTCCCATGCTCCACCTCACTCCCATGCTCCACCTCACTCCCATGCTCCACCTCACTCCCATGCTCCACCTCACTCCCATGCTCCACCTCACTCCCATGCTCCACCTCCCACAGTAAACCAGGTTTATAGTGATCCTCAGTTGTGTTTTTCTTGTGTTATCTGAAACATTGTGAACTGTGTGGGTAATACAATGTCTTATATGGTCCATAAAGACGAAGGTTAATATACAAGACTAATGTGTGTGTGTGTGTGTGTGTGTGTGTGTGTGTGTGTGTGTGTGTGTGTGTGTGTGTTTGTGACAATGGCTGTATGTGTGTGCGTTCGTGGGTGTGAAGTACGGAAAGTCTGCTTATCCACAAGTATTTCAATGGTAAAGTTTTCGTTGACTGAAGTTGTTTTTTGAGTGTATATCAATCCAAACTTTTCTTCTTCTCCCCTGAGTGACACATCCTCCTTCTCCTCCTCCTCCCTGAGTGACGCATCATCCTCTTCCTCCTCCTACTCCTCCCTGAGTGACACATCCTCCTTCTCCTCCTCCCTGAGTGACGCATCATCCTCTTCCTCCTCCTCCTCCTCCCTGAGTGACACATCCTTCTTCTCTTTCTCAAGGGTTATAACCTCTTCCTCTTCATGTGTCATATCTTCCTCCTCTTCATCCTTGAGTGTCAAATCCTCTTACTCCTCTTCCTCAAGCGCCACATCCGACACACAAACGACCGCCCGTGTTGAAGTGTTCTCAGATTTTATGTAGAAAAATTATCATCCAAATGACGCAGTTAACTTGTGTTATAGCCAGAGAGAGAGAGAGGAAAACGATAATGTAAAGAAAAAGAGGACGAGAGAAAGGAAGGGTAAAATAAAGGAAGAGACACAAAGAGAAATTGAGCAAAACAGAGCTAAAGAAGATGATGGAAAGAAAGGGGCAAATAAAAAAAAAAGTCAACAAAAAAGAGGAAGTATGAGAAAGAGATGGAAAGAAGTGGTAGACAGAGAGAAAGAAGAGAAGAAACTGAAGGACTAGTGAGATCCCCAGTTAATATTAGCAATAAAGTCCGATAACATAGACTTGATATCCTTTTCTTTCTTTATCTTGTAATGTTTCGTCGCTCGCCATCCTTATCCTACGATTTGTTTTCATTCGTACCATCCTTCGTCCACCTCCTACACCTCCTCCTCACACTTTTATCCATTCGTTTCCTTCTACTTTTTAATTATCTCTTTTTTTACCCTTTCACTCTCTTACTTTCTTTTCCTGTTATCAAGATTTTGTATTGTATTCTTCTTTCATTGTTCTCTGTATTCTATCCACTGTTGATGCTCTCTCCCTCTCTCTCTCCCTCTCCCTGTCTCCCTTCCTTGTTCCCCTACCCCTTCTCAATGCTTTCCTCCCTGTCCTCTCCTTCCTTACTGTCTCCCTCCCTCGCATCAGCCCGGGGTGACAGGTGTTCACGAGGGAGAGACAGTGACAGAAGGAGACAGTGACAGAGGGAGACAGTGACAGAGGGAGACAGTGACAGGGGGAGACAGTGACAGAGGGAGACAGTTAAGGTCACCATCATCAATAACTGCTGGACCAAAAAGTTACTAATGTTTTCTTGAAGCTGTTGTGGCACTTAACGGTGGCGAGGGTTGACTCTCCTCCCCTTCCTTGTCACCACCGGTGTTGTGGTCTTGTCTGACTGTGGTGGCGTTGTGGTCTTGTCTGACTGTGGTGGTGTTGTGGTCTTGACTGACTGTGGTGGTGTTATGGTCTTGTCTGACTGTGGTGGTGTTGTGGCCTTGACTGACTGTGGTGGTGGTGTTGTGGTCTTGACTGACTGTCCATCACCGGTGTTATGGTCTTGTCTGACTGTGGTGGTGTTGTGGTCTTGTCTGGCTGTGGTGGTGTTGTGGTCTTGTCTGACTGTGGTGATGTTGTGGTCTTGACTGACTGTCCATCACCGGTGTTATGGTGTTGTCTGACTGTGGTGGTGTTGTGGTCTTGTCTGACTGTGGTGGTGGTGTTGTGGTCTTGTCTGACTGTGGTGATGTTGTGGTCTTGTCTGACTGTGGTGGTAAGCAGTCTTGACTACCTGTAGGTGTTGTTGTGGTCTTGACTGACTGTCCATCACCGGTGTTATGGTGTTGTCTGGACTGTGGTGGTGTTGTGGTCTTGACTGACTGTCCATCACCGGTGGTCTTGTCTGACTGTGTGTGTTGTGCCTGTCTGGCTGTGTGTGTGGTGTTGTGGTCTTGGCCCAATGTGGTGGTGTTGTGGCCTTTGACTGACTGTGGTCAAAGTGTGGTCTTGTCTGACTGTGGTGGTGTTGTGGCCTGACTGACTGTGGTCGTGTTGTGGTCTTGTCTGACCGTAGAAGTGGTCTTGTCTGGCTGTGTAAAAGGGGCCCTGCCCGGGCCGTGGGCGCGGGGGCTCTTGCCCAATTGTGGGCTTTTAAAAGCGTGTCTTGCCTGACTGTGGTGGTGTTGTGGTCTTGGCTGACTGTCCATCACCGGTGTTGGTGGTTCTACCCCACTGTCCATCACCGGTGTTGTGGTCTGACTGACTGTCCATCACCGGTGTTGTGGTCTTGACTGACTGTCCATCACCGGTGTTGTGGTCTGACTGACTGTCCATCACTGGGTGCTGTGGTCTTGACTGACTGGTCCATCACTGGCAAAGTTGTGGTCTTGATCGATTATCCATCACCGGTGCTGGGTAGGTCTTGACTGACCGTCCATCACCGGTGTTGTGGTCTTGTCCATCACCGGTGTTGTGGTCTTGACTGACTGGCTCATCACCGGTGTTGTGGTCTTGACTGATCGTCCATCACCGGTGTTGTGGTCTGACTGACTGTCCATCGGTGTTGTGGTCTTGTCTGGACGTGGTGGTGTTGTAATCTTGACTGTCCATCACCGGTGTTGTGGTCTTGACTGACCGTCCATCACCGGTGTTGTGGTCTTGACTGACTGTCCATCACCGGTGTTGTGGTCTTTGACTGACTGTCCATCGGTGTTGTGGTCTTGACTGACTGTCCATCACCTGTGCTGTGGTCTGACTGACTGTCCATCGGTGTTGTGGTCTTGATCGACTGTCCATCACCGGTGTTGCGGTCTTGACCGACCTCGTCCATCACCTGTGTTGTGGTCTTGTCTGACTCGTGCGGTGTTGTGGTCTTGTCTGACTGTGGTGGTGCCGTATTCTTGTCTGACTGTGGTGGTGTTTTGGTCTTGGTTGATCGTCCATCACTGCGTTGTGGTCTTGACTGACTGTCCATCACCGGTGTTGTGGTCTTGACTGACTGTCCATCACCGGTGTTAGGCCTTAATGTCGTCAAACACCAGGTCGATGTTCTCATCAAGTGGCGCCGGTAAAGCCCTCAATATATTATTTAACTTTGTCGCGGTGATCACGGGTTATTCCACCAACACCGACTTATGTAAATGTGTACATGAGAGGCTGAAGGTCAGAGGCGGCCTGCATACAACGTGCTATGAGTGTGTTAGTAAGATTATTAGGGCCTCATCTGAGAGTACTTGTAAGATTATTGTTTTATGTTATTACTTTATGGTTTTACCTTTGATTGAGTTATTCATATTAATTTCACACTCGTTTTCTCTTTTTTTGTCTCTCACTTGGCAGGAGAAGCATTATGTACACAGCACAACACAGACGCGGATTGCTTCTACTCAGCTACAATCACATCCACTTTCGCCTCCATTTTTTGTGTAGTAATTTTTGACTCCTCCTGTCGTGACAATTATAATGATCTTTTCCTCTCCTCTCACCCGATGGAACACATCACGGCCCTCTTTATGTGCCATTTCTATCTCTTCCTCCTCCTCCCTCCCCCACTTCCTTTATCCGCCCCTCTCCTTCCCCCTCCCCCATAATACCACGCTCCTAACCAGCAACTGTACCTCTTCCGACCACTTCTTCTCTTCTTCGGCTCTTTTTCAGGTTCTTTCCTCAGTGAGCACCAGGATATGTTCGATTTACGGGAGCCCAACACTACGTTATGTCTCTCAATATTCTCATTTTCATAAATTGTGGCAATAGACTGCGCCACATATTAACACTATCGAGTAACTCCCACTGGCTATCGCCAGCGTATTGTCGTCGACTAGTAATAAAACCAAGTGCATTGTTATACTGCAAGCCTGACCTGATAACGCTGAGAGATAGCCAGTTAGTCTATAATTCTGATATAAGTGAAATGAATACGGGTCAAACTTATATGTTAAAAAAAGACCTGACCAATCAATGTATGATGTCATAACACGTACCTACTGTTAACATGCCCCTACCTACACTCTTGTTTCTGAATCATACTTATGAAAATGAAGTCAAAGAAAAAACAAATTGCATGAGTTTAAGATTCATAGATGAAGCTTTAATTGGTGTTATAACCTACAGATGTTTCCTATAGAGTATAGATTAATAAACTACTTTGTTAAACATGTGTATGATCCATAACAACTTCCCGAGGCTCTATTAAAATTTTAACAGCTCGGAATGATCAAATTATGAAAGTTCCAGTGCTTTTTTATCACAAGTCTCATAAATTAGATTCTGGTCTACAGCAAACCTATTATAATAATTACCACGTGTGTATTGCGACTGATCATAATGTGTCCATCACCACCTCTCAGGTCTGCAGTGGGTAGATTGAACTACAAAAGAACTCCCAGTGTTGTTCACCCTTCACCTGAGCCTCCCATCACCCCCCGGTTCCAATACTACTGTTTACAGATCTGGTGGGAGGACTGAGAGAGACTTCTTGTGTGCCTCGATCTCCTTAGTTAAAAAAACCTCCTTGGTTCACCTCGTCATCATTACCAGTGAAAGACCTTTCATGGGACCCCCCCCCACCCTTTAGTATTCTGTATTATGATGCCTTACGTGTTTCTTTTTCCGAGGAAGCAATCAGGTCTTCACAGTGATGTAGGAAGGAAGCTTTTGTCTGGTGTAAGGAATGTTTCTGCTTACGGTTGAGACGTTGTAATAAGAGATACTCATCCAAGGCCTTCATATGACTTGCTTACTACGACAACATCTGTGACTGAGGCAGCGGAACTGAGAGCCGGAAACGATTGAAGGCTTCATATTCGGCGTTTTAGCGAACGAACTTTAAACGAACACTCAAAACTGAAATCTCTCCATCTTTTTCAATCGTTTAAACTTTTGTTACCATATTATTTCAACATCCTTCTCCAACACCCTACTCCAACATCCTCCTCCAACATCCTTCTTCAATATCCTCCTGCAACATCCTTCTTCAACATCCTCCTCCAACATCCTCCCCTCCAACATCTTCCTCCAACATCCTCAACAAAATAATCCACCATTCAGCCTGTATTTCTCACATAAAAATTCATTGAAGTAAACAGTAACAGCCACACGGAGGAGATTGTCGAGATTGCAAAAGTTTTCCCCGGACAATTTCGTAACATATTCATTAGAACTCATTGGAAGAAACTACATCATCAGATTGAAAAGTACACAAACTTCGAACCTTTTGTAACTTGAAGAGTAAGCAGAGATTCACTTTTGTATTTCAAGACGTAAATATAGAGCATGTATAAATATATATTTACTCTAACCAATTCACATATCTACCTTCCACATCATTGCACTTCATCTCCACAACACACACACATACTCAACCATCCATGTAAGGAGAAAGAGTACGAATTATATCCCTCATTAGTAGTTGTAATCCAGAATCACTATACAGGGATAGTCGAGAAAAAATCTGCTTTAATAGAGGTATTTTAGGTTCTTATGTATAATCAATAGGTGAGGAAATATTGACGAATTCTCTCTCTCTCTCTCTCTCTCTCTCTCTCTCTCTCTCTCTCTCTCTCTCTCTCTCTCTCTCTCTCTCTCTCTCCATCTGGTCAACATCACGAGTCATCACGTACGTGTGTATAGGCAGAGAAGATGAGCTTAAAAGAGAGGAAAAGAACATGGTTGAGAGGAGAGAAGTGAAGAGAAAGAGACACTGGTGAGAGTAAATGGAGAGAGAGAAAAGGAGAGTAATGAGAGAAAATTGAAAAAAAAAACGAAACTAGAATAATAAGAGAAGGAAAAAGAGTTTGAATGTGTGACGGAATAGCGACGGATAGGTGATTGACATGTAAGGTGATGGATGATAAAAAAAGGTGAGATGATGGATGATGGAGAGGTTATAAAATGGATGATAATGAGGTGAAAGGTTACGGTGTGTAGTGTAGTGTAGTGTAGTGTAGTGTAGTGTGGTGGTATAGTGTGGCATATAGCTGTAGAGTGATGACAGGCTCTCAGTTGATGGCCATAACAATGTTGAACACACATGACCTCTGAATGGACGAGTAAAGTTCCTCTCCTCAAGGACTAAAAAAAAAAAAAAATCGTGCCAGAAATATTCAAGCAACGTTTGTTTGTGTTGCAGGGAGAGTGAAGGCTAGAACGCTTGCATCTATACTACGGGAAATTCTAAGGAAATAAAGACTGGGAAATGAACTTTAACTGGGAGATACAGAAAGACTGATAAATATTTCGGAAGCAACTGTAACACGACAAAGTTTACAGAGATTATCAAGATGCAGTTAGAGATAAGTTAATGTATATGGCTGGAATGTGACAGACTAATGTTGCTGAAAAAAAGGAGAACATTTTCACTATATAATTCATACACGTCAAGAGTCATAGGGGGCTCTGAATGCTACATAATTAGACCGATACTTCTGAGGAGCTTCGGGTGATTAATCGATGCGGATTTGAAATGAAAATCCAGACGGTAGGGCAGGTGACTTTTGTTCTACCTCAACCTTTAAGGGGAATATTTCCAACCTAAATAAGAAAGTTTGGTTCAGGTGTAACATTCTTCAGATGTGTACACTTTTATGGAAGGATATTTGATGTAGTTATGAATTGTTTGTGTGGAGTTTCATATGCTAAAACATATCTAAAAAAATCACTTCTTGAACATTGCCTTAAATAATTAAGAAATACGGTTATTACACTCCCACCTACCTCCCTCCCTCCCTCCCTGTCTCCTTCCTTCCTCCCTCCATCACCCTTCCCTCCTTCCTTCCCTCCACCCCCTTTTATCCTTCCGATCCTCCATCGCCCCTCCCTCCCTCCCTCCTTCCTATCTCCCCCCCCTCCCTCCCCCCTTCCCGCTTCAGAGGGATGATTAGATTTGTAGCGTTTTTTTTGTGAATGACTAAAATATTTCTCACATTTGAATTCCAAAGCAGCGATAAATTTGAAGAAAAAAACTGGACATTAAGGGAGGAGTTGTGAATTAATGGACAAGATAAAAAGTGATTATATTACAGCCTATAACATACAGCTCTGCCGTCAATACTTTATCTTTTCTCTTTTATGATAATCTAATTCATAGCAAAGGTGAAGACATTCATTGGCTGCAGAAACTTCAGTGACGTCAGTTGCTCTGGGAACCTCAATGACGAAAGTGATCGCCGTAACCAGGACAATATTAGTGACTGGAGTAATAAAAATCATTGGATGAAATAAAAAAATGACCTGCCAACCTTCAACCAAGTATTCAGACGTAAAATAACTTAAGGTGGTGGAGTTCTGTGGCCGCTTTATTATTACTATACTGATATATCATCAGGTATATACTCATCTCGTTAGATTTTGTCCGGTGGGAGTTTATCTGAGTTTGTTTTTTTGTCCAGTGGGGTTTTGTTCGACTGGATATTGTCCGAACCCAAGAACCTCCTCAACCAACTGAGATCCTTTGTTACAAGAAACTAACATCTTCACGGAGAATCGCTATTACCAGACACACACACAATGACGCCGATGGCGATTTACTGCATTAAGCTCAGATAAACTTCGCCAGGTTTTTTGGGGCTTCATGAGATAAGGCAAAACGGACCTTAAGACGAGGAATTAGAGAAGTTATAATGCCCCCAACAGAGACCGTCGACCACAATTGACCATTATCGTAAATATTTGTTGTTATCCTCTATAATGTCTTAATCTAAACACAATAAACCTTTAAAGACATTTTCTTCTTGCGTTTGTGGACGAAAATTTAACAAATGTTTATAAAAATGTTGATGAAATGTTGGGTTTAAAAGATAATTCCAATGTGACTAAATAATCCAGAGGAAGTTTTATCATAAGCGAGGATGATGAGGGCAATTGAAGAAGACATCACCCCATTGATTCTATTCTATTTTATGTTTTTTCTCTCTGGTTCGTCAGTCTCACCAAAATCCCCTTACAGTTGTAGCGAGCCTTCAGAACCACAATGTTGAGATCCAGATTAAATTATGCCGAGAAGCGGAAAAAAAAAAGAAAATCCATTATAAATGATTTAAAGAATCCAGGGAATTTGGGTAGTCCAATTAGGATTCCTCAAGAGATCCTTTTTATGTTCAAGATAATTATGAAAGAGTTCAATTCATTACAGTGTGCAGCTGACCGAGTCAAAATTGTTTGAAACATATTTCTTACGAGTCTAATTTAAAGAAAAATATTCATGTTATTATTACCGTATGAAAATTAAAGTTCCTATACAAATACCAGTAATTTTATCAATACATTACACCTGTACTTTAAGTCCTATCTTATGTATCTGTGAATTAACATAATACTATATATTTAATGGTTATTCTTGTATCTATTATTTTGGTTGCTCTTGTGCATGTAACTGAATCTATATTTGCTCATTTATCTATCCATACTATGCACCTGTACCTGTGACTTTATAAACAATACACCTTATACCTTCATTTGTTTCTGCACCTGTATTTGTAAATGTAACCGGCCATTGTTCAGAATAAAATAATTTAATTTACCTTCGACCTTCCACCTGGTAAGAGAATCTCGCGTCTTGGTCCTAAACTTGTCGCGACACTCAAGACGTGAGTTGTCCCAGAGGTCCTTGTTGTGTTCTGCCTCAAGGGCCTCGCGGGAGAGGGAAGGAGACAGACAGTGTTGGAGGGAGGAAAGGAGTTCGGAGCAGCCATGAAATTGAGAAGAGAGTAGTGATGGGAAGAGTGGTAAGGAAAAGAGGAAGGAGATTTGGAGAAGGAATGGAGGAAAGAGAGGGAAAGAGTGATAGGAAGAGTGGGAGATAAAGAATAAGCGTGAAATGCAGAAAAATGTATAGTAATAGTAATAAGTAAGAGGATAAATCAAAGAGGGGTCGGATGGAAAAGGAGAATGAACCCTCTGAGAAATTAGAGGAGGGAGGGACGGATGGAGGCAAAGAGATAGTGAGATATCCATTAACTCTCAGCGGGGCAGTTATCTCCCTCCTGGTACATCATGCCTGACCCTCGTACCAGCGCCACAGTCTCCTGCCCTCACTACTGTCAGCAGGTCCCGGAAAGCCTCTCTGTCTGTATGTGTCCCTCTTCTCTTATTCAAGAACCCAACTTCCTCCCCAGACACTTCTATTATCCCACAAACACAATGACGCTATTGGCGATTTCCTACTTTAAGAGAAGGGAGGAAGGGCGAGGGTTTTCCGGCCTGGAAGACGCCAGATCACCCATAACATTACCGGGATGAAGACCGCCCGTAATCGACCACTTCCAATCTTTCACGAGTCCAGAAATAAATCCACTTCGGTCTTTTTGTCAACAGTGACTCAGGGAGTAAATCGTATTATTTTCGTCTGTTATTCTTTATCCTTATCAGTGGAATGAATTTTCTTCCTTTTTTAGATCGTCAGTGATCCATAAAAGACCGAAGACGATATTGACGACACATTTCGTCCTCAGAGACAAACCCCTCTATTAGTTATTATCAATCATTTACAGGTGGACGAGTGAATCCTCTTCTTGGTAATTAACAATCTTTTTTTTTTCTAATTTAAGGAACAGTGTAGATACTAAGCCTTCGGTACCCAAGGAGGATGCATCGCCTTCACTGCACCCAGCCGCCTTCACTTCACAAGCTGGTAAAATCAGGTACTATACTCCTTTACACCTGGATGAACTGTGAGTGCCCCGAGATCGAACCGGGGACTCTTAGTACAGGAGGCGAGATCTGCATCAACTCAGCCTCCACACCTCTGGACATCAACAACGAGATCCACTTTATTTTCGTAGTCCTCGTCAGCTCTTAACAAATTGAGTAATTACTTCACTTCCCTTTTTTCTGTGATTAATAATCCTTTAATGAGAGAGAAATTAATCCTATATGTCTTCCAACAGCGACCAATACTCACGGGCGTTCACCTCAGCGGACGCCTCACCTCAGCGGACGCCTCACCTCAGCGGACGCCTCACCTCAGCGGACGCCTCTCCTCAGCGGACGCCTCACCTTAGCGGCGCCTCACCTCAGCGGACGCCTCACCTCAGCGGGCAACTCACCTCAGCAGACGCCTCACCTCAGCGGGCACCTCACCCCAGCGGGCGCCTCACCTCAGCGAACGCCTCACCTCAACTTAGAACCTCAAGACTTTTTCACAAACTAAAGACCAAAACGATGATAAAGGGGGAACCTCTGTATCCGAACTAACCCTTTAAGCACCCACAATATAAAACACTTAACGAACGAAATTGTTGAATCGTCACGGTGATGGTCCAGACCCAAGGAAGGAGAAAAAACCCTCAGAAGTTCTTATAGTGGCGAAGTTTCATGCTGCCTAACTTCCGCGTACACTGAGAACCCGTAGAATAACTTGTAGCAGAGAGAGAGAGAGAGAGAGAGAGAGAGAGAGAGAGAGAGAGAGAGATATGGTAACAGTTAGTGACTAGTCTACCAGGCCAGTCCTTCCCATCATTAGTTGTGACGTTTTAGATATTTGCCATTTCACTTTTCGCCATAAAAATTCACTTATTTTCATAATTATCTCTTCCTATTTTACTATCCATTATTTTCCTTATTCTATTTTTTAACTGAAACATTTGATAATTTCTTTAAATTTACGTAGGATTTTAAAGTTATATTCCTCGCGCTCTTCAAAACTGTCCCCCGGAAACTTACAGCGGGATCAAGTGTATTATTGTACAGGTTTCTTAAAAAATAAAATTCTCACTCTCAGGGCGCTTCATTAAACTAATTACCTAATTAAGGAACAAGTGACGCTACCCAAGATGTAATTAGACACGAGGCTCCTTTTGAAGACGGAGAATCTTAAAACTAAGAGATGTTATTTTTACTCGAGGTTTAGTGCATAAAAGCTTCTCTTCTCAGCGACACATTGTACTCACGTATGTATTTAGTCACACAAGACACACATATATGCATATAAACATAAATGTATAAATATAATATGCACACACACACACACACACACACACACACACACACGACTATGAAAATAAAGAGAAATACACACACGTGGTGAGTAAATATTTAGGATCTAACACTTGATACAGCAGTTGCCAAGGTGTAGTTTAATAAGTATCATTCTACAGGTATACGCGAAGGTAAGGCAACGACCAACTTCTTTCTCACTTTCTCAAGCGACACTTTATTCAACCAATCTTCTCCACTTTTTCTGGTCTCTGTTCACTTAATTATCCTCCGTTTTCTTATGAACTTGTTTCTCTCTTCTCTATAAGGTTTCTCCCACTGATTCATAACTGTCGTCTTATCAGTAATTAATACGATATTACAGGAACATCAGGAGTGTCAGAAGCATTAATGACTAAACGGTAATAAAGTCCTGACCCCTTGACCTAGATGACTTTAGGTTTTAAGAAAGAGGAACCAAATTACTGACCAGACTCTGTTACCATACAAAAACTACGACGCTCCAGGCGATTTACTGCACTACGCTAAGAGGTTCACGGCAGCGGTCTTTGCGGTGTAGGAAAAGACAGAAAAGGTCTGAGAGGACATAATGGCATATCGCATATACTTTCCATAAGTAGGGGATAAATCTTCTTAATTTCCCCCATTGCCAATTATTCTGAAATGTGTTCTTTTTTAGACAATGTTGTGAGCATGAGAGAAACTTACAACCTAACCTAACCTCCACCACCACTTTATACCATTTTAAAATAGGGATTAAAATATATAAGAGGATGATCTGGTGAAAATGTTGGACTGTCGGAAGTTTATACAGGAGTTACATCATTTTCTTTTAAATAAATCTTTTCCTTCATTTTCTGACAAACACTTTACGACATCTCCCTGAGAATGTAATAATTTATAACCTAAACACATTTTGACACGATGGACGCAGTAAGACGACTACACTTTGCTACCATGCTAACTTAGACTAGTAAATATTAAAGATTTTCCTCCGTACTAGTTGACCTTTAACCCCTCGCCTCTCTACGATTTGACCTCTGCCCTCTAAAATATTACAGCGCCCTCCCACCCCCACCCCTCATCCCCCATTTTAAGATCGAGGCAGTTGAAGCAGATCAGGTCCTCACTGCCTGCTGGGGGAGAAGAAACATTTGAGGCCCCCCAAAGAACACCAAATTGTAGAGTCCTTGTTTGATTAGACACGCCTGAGATTCGTCCCGGACACGTGTAGCTGTCAGCAATCAACACACTTCAAGGCTTGTCGCAGAAATAGGAGGCTTTCAGTAATCAATAGGAGTTACCCTACTATTTATGTTGTGGACTTGAGTAAGCCTGATATCGCCGACGATCCTGCCAGCTAACACAAGAGAGGGGAGAGACAGCTCGGTACTTCCTCCCCCTGCATAAAACAGCTCTGCCACACACACTAAAGGTATAACAGAGCTTTGCCACGCAGAATATGCATGACATAGCTTGGCCACACACAATATGCAGGACAGCTTTGTCACGCACGCATAATGTGCATGACACAGCTATGTCACGCACAATATTTATGCCACAGCCTTGTCAAGCGCTATATGCATGACATACTTTTGTCACGCAATATGTACATTTTATCACGCTCTATATGTATATCAGTGTTCTTACAAAATACATATATGTCACAAATTTGTCTTCCATTTATCGGTATAAGACCCTTCTAACATCACAAAGGCAAGGACCCACTCTGATGACAATCGAAAGAGTCTTGAAATCTTGTGTGGACTGAACTCTTATTTCAGAACTTTCACGTCAGTCAGAAAAGGGAAGTTTAGAGCATCTTGTTAGTGTCTTGGCTGAAGAAGACTTGGATGAGATGGAAAAGGTATCGTCGCGACAGATCTACTCATGTGTGGACAAGCGCTGCAGGACATGACTGTGTGGAAATTCTGGAGGTGAGAATTGACCTTCAGATAACAAGAAAGAGACCTGGGAAGAATCTATTATGTAAGGTAAGAGAGATGCAGGCAGCTTTAAGACGCAGCAACCACATATCTGAAACAACAAAATTTGCAAAATATTTATGAGGAACAAGTTCCGCCAGATGTGGGCAACGCCGGGTGTGTGTCCACGTACAGTTCCGTTCAGAAGTTCGCGGTACACTGGCGGTAAAGGATACATAATCTGTTGTACCCTTCCTGGACGACAGTTCATTAAGGCGACCCTCCCATCAACACACACAGTGGAACTGGCAACGGAGCAGTGCGATTCGAACGAATACTCATCAAAAAAGAGATTGAAAGGATATTAATGTGAATATCGGCCAACGTTACTGCTGATGGATGATGAAGATGTGTTGATATCTTGCTTACGAAAGCAGAAATCTATAGTGATAAGAGTATCCATTCGAATATCAGAATACAATAGGGAAATTAGTTTCGAATGAACACTATAAGAAATAGTTGAACAGAGCTCGTATATCAAATATATCAAGTCACATGAATATAGTTCATCCAGGTTCATTCTCGGAACACCTCAACGAGACACTAACCAGGAACAACATTGCACCTGTTGAAATAAGCGACAAAGTCCCTTCAAAAGAAATCCTGAAGGCAGTAACCCACTCAACGACTTATCGACGACCTCAACCCACGCCAGAAATAGACCATGACCCCCCTGACTTAGGCAAAAGTCAGTATAACCGTAAGCCTCGACGTGGCCAGTCAGTCCCCCTGGGATCACAGCTCCAACGACACCGTAAATCTCCGTGACCCCAAGACATGTACTCCCAGCGACGACAGTGACCATCAGACTGCAACCAGTCAATGGTTGCGACCAGATGATGGCGACTTACTCCACAGAGGAACAAGACCCTCGAGCTGCAGCGTCAGCAGATTACTTCGACACGCTGGCCCAGGACCTGAACACCTTCCTGTGCACGGATGACGAGAAAATCGAGGGCCCGCCATTAACTGACAAGCAGGTGTTCGAAGGCTCTTCTAAGAAGTTCCGGTCCCCTAGAAATGGCAGAAGCTGAGCAAACACTTCAAGCGACGCCCCAAGCTACAGTCTCCGAAATAGCAGTCGTTAACAGGATGAAAACTGTCCAACATACTGTCCTATACTGGTCCCTTAATAGACGTAACGAACTGTCTAACTTATACTATCAATTAGACCCAGACACTATTCTGTTAAACAGTACTGGCATAAAGAACGAAAGTAAGCTGAATATTTTTGGCTACACTATATACCAGAGGAACATGACGGGTGAGCTGAACGATGGTGTCGCTGTCGCCACCAGGTCACGGCTGAGTCACAAAGTGTTGCTAGACTTCGAGGATTCATTTCTAGGAGTGCAGGGGACCTGTTATTATAAGCACAATGTACCTACCTCCCAGACGTCCTTACTTACCCGAACAAGACCTCAACCAGTTGCTACACCACTGAAAACCAACATGATAGGGGACTTAAATGCGCGCCACGCCATACTAGGACACGGTAATGAGAACAACGTCGGTGTGGCGCTGTATGACAACATCAGAAGGGGAAAACTGCAACACCTCGGGCCAGATTTCCCGACATTGATCACACGTGCCAGTGCCACAACACCCGACATAATCCTCTCTAACAACGAGGCCGTCCTGAACAGGCACGTTACCGCCGAACCCATCAGTACCAGCGACCACCTGCCAGTCGTCGTGACGCTCTCATCCAATCCCATTATGATCCCCGCCAACATCAGGTCAAACCTCAAACGGGCAGACTGGGATTCCTTCAAGGAGTCTCACAGTCTCAAGCAGGGGAGGAACCTGGAAGAAGCCACCCCCAATGACATCGACGACGCGGTCGAACAGTTGTACACGGATGTGAAGACGGAGATGGACAACAAAATCCCGACTACCACTCACAGGACCATTCCCCACCCTCACACTAGCCACCAGCTGAGGTTAAAACAGTGTTAAGTATTGCATTGATGATCGAAACAGCTACATGGAGCATAGAGACCCCCAAGTACTGTACTGGAGGCAGATGAGGACAACACAGAGCCCTCCAGGGATAACCTCCACAACCTCCACTGAAACCTTCCTTCATTATCCATACAAATGAAACACACAAACACGATTTTATCTTCTTTTTTTTCATTTGCTCTCTTGATCATTAAATTAAACAACTGAATCTACCTAAACCTTTTCTATTTCGGGTTCAATTGTGTCACACAAACATTCCTGTCATTCTTTATTCACCTCGTTAAACCCAATGTACCGAAGCCTATTACTGTCGGGCATTCATCTGTTACAGGAATACAAGTGGTGTGATATTAAACTGTTATGGTGTGTACTCACTGTGCCATGAACGGTAAATAATAATATGTTGATTCGTTCCGCTGTCCTTCACTAATCTTTCACTTCTATAGGCTACATATAGTTATCATTTCTACTCGTAATATAGTGTTATAATTATTAGATGTTTTGTTAAGTTGTCTCACTTTAAAAGACTCATTCAAAAACTTTCTTTTTTTTGTCTTATAATTCCAATCCTATTCTGAGGTAAGAGCATTAATTAACGTATACAGTCGCCTGATTCTTTCTTGAAATTATTTATATCGATCATCATAAAAATTATTGTAGGTCAGAGCTGTTTCCAGTTTCTACTATAAGTGAAAGTGCATTATAAATCTTGGTGTACGAGAGAGAGAGAGAGAGAGAGAGAGAGAGAGAGTTCTACTAATTACACTCACCTTCCCCTCACCTCCGTAAGTTCCTGGACTCTTACACATCAAAATTACCCGAATAAACGCTTCTATAATAACTTTAACAACAAAAATAAACCCATAAGGTAATCTTCAACCGAGAGTTTCACGAGAGACCAAAACAACCACTTAATCATGCTGTTAAGAGGGGCAGTGTGTGTGTATGTGTGTGTGTGTGTGTGTGTGTGTGTGTGTGTGTGTGTGTGTGTGTGTGTGTGTGTGTGTGTGTGTGTGTGTGTGTGTGTGTGTGTGTGTGTGTGTGTGTGTGTGTGTGTGTGTGTGTGTGTGTGTGTGTGTGTGTGTGTGTGTGTGTGTGTGTGTGTGTGTGTCCGAGTAGTGTATACAGTACATCCATGCTTAGGTATTTCTGTATATATATAAGTGTATTTCCTTTCCAGATAGATATAAACGTTGGCTCGTGTAAATACGTGTGAATCTGAATATGCATGTGTGGTTCAATAGAAATGTGCGTCAAAATATGTAAACTAGTAAATGTGTGTGAGGTTAGGATATTCCCTCCACGTACCACATCAGCTTATCTGTAAAGTTATATTTACTTATATACCATGACACTAAAATCCCAATAATTTTAGATCACTGTGAAGAGACACCATTATGAGGAGCAGTATGGTAATGGTAGGACCGTCTACAGTTCATTATATCACCAACAAAACAACACTAATCTTAACTACTTCTCTTCTCTCTTCCTTCACTGGTTATAACTACATACCTTTACCCCCATTGGTCATAACTCCTACTACCTCATCTATTTTATCCTGACTCCCCCTTCACTTTCTTACCCTCACTCCCTTCATCCTCCCCTCTCCTAATCTTCTTTTCCCTCCCTTTGCTGGACACACATCAACTTACCCTTCCCCCCTTCCCTCCCTCCCTCCCCAGCACTCCCCTCTCATAACTACTCCTCTGACCCCTCACCCCAGGTAACAGTCAACCTCGCTACACACAACATTTACATACACTGTTCCTGGCACTCACCTACATTGTCTAGTACTAGTTCACACAGCCAAGGATTTAAGGTGCACGAGCTGTTTTTTTTTGGTCTGTGAGGGGCGGCGGGGAGGAGAGGGAGAGAGACAGAGAGAGAGGAGAGAGAGGTGGGTACTGTACTGTTGTTTCTGGGAAGGGGTGGTGTGGGAAGGGGATAGAGAAAGGGGGTGATCATGACAGCTGTAAGTGGTGTACCTCGTTAAAGGAGTAAATTGACCTTTATAACGAGAATGATCATAAACTCTTAAGTGCTACGTATGAGACGGTAAGTGGGTGGTGTGTTAGGCTTCAAATGACATTAGACAGGAGGGTTAGTTTAGGAGCCCCAATGGATAATGAACGAGGTAAAGTGACCACGGAGAAGTGATAGACAGAGGAAGCGGGGAGGAGGCGGCTGATGGAACACAAACGAAGATCAAGCATTAGGAAGAATACAAAACTAACTTATCTCTGTGTGTTAGGTGCTGTATGTATGTACAGACTCCACACTTTAAGGATTTTTCTTATTCTTAACGACTCAGTTTTATGATATTTCATTTACTGATAAGAAATGATAGTGCAGTTCTAGGTACATAATTAGAACACTGTTTCAACATATCTTACTTATAAACGGCTAAATCACATAAAAATATTTTCCTAGTAGTGAGTAACCTAAAACTCAACTTAAAAATACATAAAAATCGTGTAACTCAAAATACCAAGATATATTGACAACTATATCAAATGACATAATATGTACAGTATATTTTTTTTATTCTGAAGACTTCCAGGTAAGAGGGGAACGGCAAGAGCAACTGAGAGACAATTTACGTTACATAATAAATATATACAGATTTACACAGCACGTAAGGTCGAAACTCAACATGGTAGGAGCTGGTATATTAGCATACCAAGATAAAGGAGAGCTGGCATCAATTTATACAGAGTCCGACTTATGGCTGGTAAAGTGAGTACCGACACGCCGCACCACACAGAGAGAGAGAGAGAGAGAGAGAGAGAGAGAGAGAGAGAGAGAGAGAGAGAGAGAGAGAGCTTACAGATCTTAACAGTAAGTCGGAAAACAGGAAAGGTTAGTTGGTCATACTTGTTTTCCTCTAAATTTTTTATTCTTTATTTTATACATTCATCATTCATTGATTCAACAAGGATGCCCTCTCATTGTATCATTGTATGGATGGTTTTTTTTTTTCGTTCTCTGTTTCACGACTAACGGGATCATCTTCTTGATATCTAAACACGGATTTTTACGTACACGACCTTCACGCTGGGTTTCATGTTTCTTAATACAGAGCTAAGATACTGAGATCCTTGGCACTGACTAACTGAGACTGACTGATTGATTGATTGATTGATTGATTGATTGATTGGTGTTGAAGTTATATCACTTTCTTTATACTAGTACGGGAAGTGACACAGTGATGGACAGTAGAATGTTACTGTCAGAGTATAGTGTCAATCTTTAATGAATGGGACAAAGTGTTCGAACAAAATTTCACCTATTACTTTATGGAAACATGTACACAAAATAAATATAGCGAGTTTCAGAACTGATATAAACCAAAATAAATCATGTGGAAACTTTTAATGGACAGATAAATTGTGTTAAAAAAAACATAACCGGAAAAATGTGTTCATATGCGATACTGATGGGTCCCGTTTTGTGCGGAGAGGTGGGGGGGGTTGTATGGGGAATGGTGGGGAAGGGGCAAAGGGTCTACCGCTTCCACAAAAGTGTCATGTTGGTAGAGAAAAGGGGGGGGGGTGTCTCTCGTTATCCATCCTCCCTTTATTGTCAGACATTAACCCAAACACTCAAGTTCTCAACAAAAATTTAGCACAAAAGTCAGTCTCTGGGAACACACAGCTCGGAGGCCAAGGATGGAGGAGTTGAGGACTTGACCTTAACATAAACAAGAGACGGTCAGATGGTATGACGTTTGAAAATAACAAAAGGATGTGCGGGCGCAGAGGAGGACAAAGGGCTACGTACGTCTCACCCTATATACAAATTTGACTTAGCTGAGGGCGACTGGGAAGACTATCAACCATAACAATGAATATCTCATCCCCAGCCCTCTTTCATACGTGTGTTTTTATCGCATTACAAAAAAGATTGATCGTGTGAAAGGGGACTGACAGCGGGGCATGAAAACTATGATAGGGTAAAAAGAGTAGAGAGACACTGCATTCCAGAGTATCCATTGTCATTCAGGGAGAAACTTTCGAACAGGAAAGTACTGTAGCCAGATATTATATTGCAGACAGTGAGAGGCAGCGTCCGAGGGGAAGGACACAGGTGCACTTAGTTACTGAAGTCAGCGACACAAGTTTAGAGCTAACTTCGTGGTCCAATCACAATCAGAAATAACTCCGACGCTCGCCCAATGCAAGAGACACTGGTTGGTGGACACGACGAGGCTCTTCACCTCCTGTTTGTGTTTAATGTTTTGATTCGACGAAGTGCCTCACTGGTTGGGGGCGACCATGATCATCAGGTATAGAAGTCAACTAAGATTTTTCGATTTTTGGAAACATAAGTATAGAGCAAAAGATAAAAAAGGAGCATAGTGACTGTACCTGTAATAATTCAAGACGTGTTGATAGTGAAGCCAGATCAATGAACACTTTTTATACTTTGTTACAGAAAATGGTGAGTCTCTTTGGTGAGCTGAATTTCTGTCAGGCAAAAGAGCATCCAGCAATATCACCCACAAGCACGCTCTTACTCTAATTGAATTCTTCCTCTTGAGAGAATGTTTCCACGGCGGCGAATGTTATGAAGAAAACGATACATTAAAGGAAGACAAGGTTTTCCCTGATCTGTTTAACTTGATGAAACTGTACGGTACATATTCTTTCATTGTCTCTCACTGTCTTTCGCTCACTCAGGCACGACCCACATCGTATAGGATATGTGGACAGGACTCTCGTAATTGACAACGAGAATACGAGATTATCAATTACTTCGTATAAACCACCACCAACACATCAATATATCTGTCGGGTTAGTTTCTGCAATAAAAGGTTTTAGTATCAACAATAAATAGTTCACTAATGCAAGGCAACTGCAGTGGTATTCATTACTTTAGTACGAGCGACTTCGTTACGCTGTTTCTCTTTCCCGGACCACACCAGTGAACGAAGCATTTAGGGAAACAAAGAGGGCGTTGGTGGGCGGTGTTCAATGAATGTAGCTGAGGGCGTTTGGTGATCGATGGCCTCCGATACATCGCGTCAGACCAACAATCAACAGTACCACGAGGTAGGTCTCTGTGCAACGCTAAACGTGTATTTTCTTTATCATTTTACCTTTTTATCCCGATATCTCACACCTGTCCAAGTCTTTACTTATGAAAGGGTATAGTGTAGTTCATGACTGACAGACGTACACACCCTGCAACACCCCCACAGATATCGGTATATGAAGTACATACACAAGCACAAAGGGTCCTTAAAAATTAAATAAAGACACATATAGGCACATTAAAATATATATAGTATGTGCAGTACATACAATATAGTCAGACAGTCAGTTATGGGATTTACGAAGCATATATAGTTTTACGCAAGCAATAAACAGTAATATAATGTTCTCTGCTACTAAGTACAAGTGCTGCTGGAAAGGTCACGGTAAGGGGAGTCTGTGTGTCTGTCGCTGCTGTCATGTACGTATTCCCTTGATATTCAAAATGAAGAAAAAACTACAAATATCATGCTACGCCGCAATTTTTGGTAAAATCGATTCGAAGGATCAAATTTGACTATGCACGTATTATTATTTTCAGGAATACCTTCCGCAGTTTACTGGTCTGTATAAAACTACAAGTAACTCGCTAGAGTAATATATATAATATATAACGAGAATTTCTGGTAATTACAGGTAAGGACAGACCAGGTAACATGAAGGTGCCTCACGTGAGCGGTCGACCACACCCCCTCCCAGCATGGTATTGACAGTGGCCGTGCGTGTTGCTGGTGGTGTCCCGAGCCACGATTCCTGGAGGTTCCTATGTTAAGTTTTCTGCATGACTGCAGATCCGAGCATGTACCTGAACGACACAAGTCAACTACGGCAAAGGGATGGCGACAAAAATGGATTCTAAATTTCATTGGGACTATACTGTGAATCTTTGAGAACTCTGGCCCTGATGTACAGTCATGCTGTCCTGTTGTTGGTCGCGAGGCACCTCATGCATAGGAATGCTTTATTTTCTACTGTATATATAGAATTCACGTAAAAATATATTTGCTTATGCATTCATGTGAAAATTTATTTGGCAATGCATTCACACGAAAATTTATTTGACTCCATGTTTACTGAAAAGTTTGTGTGGCAGAACATTCGAGGGATTTTATACATTTCTTTGAATATTTCATGCGAATACATTTCTATGGATTCCTTTTTGGCAACATTTGGCTCAATATTAATCATCTACATATTTACGTAATTGATGAATAAGCATCATATATTGTGAAATGAATGAATAGTCCAAATAATATTTTCCAGAAAGCCCATTGAGATTATTTAGAATATGTGTAGAGGGTAATGAACGACAGGTATCTCGACAGACTATCCCGTGTATCAACAAACGTCCTATAACACATTAACGACGAAAAATGGCTGCAAGAAGTTACATTCAAGTGTTTCATTAGTGTCAAGACAGGTGTTGTTGTATCTGTACGTGTACAGTCAAAGACAAAGGCCGTGTCGCGGTTTCATCCGCAGATGAAATATAACTCGTGAAACATTATGAGAGCCCTACCACAAGGCAGAGCGCACCAAAGTTTAACCCTTCGGCATATGTTTTCACCAAATTTCACGACGCGACTTTTGTCTTTCATTGTACGTGATCAATGACAGTGTCCAGTAATTGGGTGCTACGCTTGAGGGCGACGTCGCGTGCTACACAGTCTTATTACTAATTATTTATTTTCTACATTATTATTTTTTCCTCACTATCGAGAACGCTGCCGTGCACGTATAACCTTGAGCAACCAAAAATATGAAAAGATTGAAGAATATGATCAAGATTAATGCAGTTTTTATGAAATTCACAGAACCGTATCTCTTGCATGACGTTATCTTAAAAGTTTGTATGATTAAGGAATTATTTTGATCGTGAGAAGTGGTGACTGTCACACACAATACTACCCAACAAAGCGACTTTTGGACACCAGGTTGCAATAATATCTCCACCTTCATTGTTAACAGCTTCACCTCACCACCCAATTAGTGAACTCATCTGCCGCTTTTTACCTATATTTTTGTGGCTTAATTATGTGAAACAATAAATAATACAATATGTCCAGGTGACAGCTTTATCGACGATCATGAGGAGACTGGGTGACGTAGAGCAGCATATGTTAGCGAACTAACACAAGGTGAAGATCAGGCACACACACACACACACACACACACACACACACACACACACACACACACGCACACGCACGTATGTGGATTAACATTAAATCACACGAGGTAAATGGGGTCATTATGGCGACTATATACTGTATGTCATGTATGAACCTGACAACCTTTTCCGTTCACGAATTATGTTACTGACAGTCCTTTGACCGCTTGACCCCTCCAAAACATTACAGAATAAAGGTTGTCATGGTGAACACTGCAGCCGTCTCTTTTCACTAGTTGTGCTGCCGAATATCCCAGATATGGCTACATACAGAGATAAAATAGTGTTCCAGGTACTTAATACATTGAATGAGACGTGCTGAGAGAGAGAGAGAGAGAGAGAGACGAATGAAGTTGAGAAAGAAGAATATTGACTTCACGCTGAAAGACCAGTTCCTTGGACTTACTCACCAGAACACAGAGAAAAATATACAGATCTACTGAAATAAGAAGCACTGTGTTTTGAGAGATAAACATATAAACAACTAATGAAAAAAACAGGTAGGCCGTCAACAACAACATTTAAGATCGACTAGAATATCGACACTTAGAATCAACCAGACCAGTTAATGGGGAGAGGAAGAGTCATAAGTACGAACTAATTAATGTCAATAGAAACCAGGTCAAGGACTCGGCACCATTAAAGTAATAAATGGCTTAACAACTGGCCTCCACTTGACCACTAAATGGGCCAGTGTCACACTCTCGGGACCGACGATAAAGCCACAACGAGACAGATAATGTCATTTTGGCTGCTGCATCCCTCGCCTTCCCCGATACACTTACCAACCCATCCCTGCCCACACTCGTAAATCTCTATTATAACCAGCAATGTTTGGTTGGTGGGGCAGGAGGGGCGTCTGAGGGAGGCGGCGGCGGAGGAGGAGGTCGATGTGAGAGAACCAGGTATGTCTGGAAGAGGAATATGAGAAGAGAAAGAGGATGAGCTGCTTGTTGAGGTAGTGAGCCTTACGGAGAGGTAGAAGAGGAAGGAGGAGGTTGATAAGCAAGAAGAGGCATGGAGAAAGAGAAAGGAGAGGATAGCCGAGGTACAAAATGAGAAGAGAGGAGAAAGGAGGCAAGACGAGGAAGAAGATAGAAAAGTATGTAAAGGAGAAGTGGAGAGAGAGTTCAATGATCACGAATATATTCTTAAAAAAAATCAACAGTATTCTTATCTTGGTTTTAGGCGCCGTGGGCCACATTACGTACGTACACACACACACACACACACACACACACACACACACACACACACACACACACACACACACACACACACACACGAGTCTTAAAAAACACAACAAGTCACCCTCGAGCACCACACCATCAGCCTCCAGTCAGTTTCCTCTCCTGGATCGAGTTAGGTGTTTGACCGCGTAAGAAATTATCCTGTGCGGCCACCAAGGATAATTATGTGTAATGAAGCAGACGGTGAGGAGATGATGATGGACAAGCTGATGGCCAGAGTGTATCGAGATGATGACCAGAGAGTGTGTCAAGATAATGGCAAGAGAGTGTGTCAAGATATGGCCAGAGTGTGTCGATATGATGGCCAGAGTGTGCCAAGATGAAGGCCAGAAACTGTGCCAAGATGATGTCCAGAGAGGCAGTCTGCCAGTCTCCTATGCGTGTAAAGGTTTACACATGAACAGTCCGCCCACACGCAGACGTTCGCACAATCTATCAAAAGTGACTCCATAATAATCGTAATTTTTGATTCGGAAACTTTTTTGTTGTTTCTGTGCCGAAGAGCCACAATTGTTAACAAAAAGACCATTAAATTACTAAATTACTAAACCTGTATCTAAAACTGTACCTCGACTGCTGCTCCTGAATAAATTATTATAACTTGTATTACAGTATCCTATTCTTTATTACCTCAAAAAATGACTATGTTGGGGCCTTCAACCGCTTAAGCAAATTTATTATCCTTATATCTTGTAGTAAATATTGTCATAACGGTAAATGAAGTCATGAATCGTGTGTCAGGCAGCGATCCCCCGGTTGAGAGTGTCGTCCAGCATAACATGTGAGATGCTTTTAACATCAAAGAAAACCCATTTTGTTGACCTTTTGTCCACTCTCTTTCTTGATATTTTCGCTGTCTATTCTTTGTTTTCTGGCATATTATCAAGGATATTTTTAACGCCTTTGTACTCGTATCTACATTTTTATATACTCAAGGCTTAGATCCTATTTTCATATTTGCCAATTAATTTTCCCGCGTGTTTTTAGTACTTGAATTCGGTCTTTCATGTATGGCCTTTAGCTCCGGGTGGGAGAGTGGAGTGGGAGGGTTCATAGTCTTATTTACGTCTTTTGTACTGTTACCAGATCTTCTCATTAACTCTCTCTGGAGGTAAATGTTGCCACATCAGACATTAATGGAAGCAATCTAACAGGTGATGCTTAGGCGCTCTGCTATGTCGAGCCCATGTGACTGGCACAGGATTGACCTCAACCAAACACTCCACACATCTTTTTGTCGCTGTCTACCATGTTGGAAGGAGAAACACTGCAACTTTAATTATCAAATGAGACACTTTAAGATTAGGATATGTTCTAAAAGGAATTTATACCCCAGACAGAAATACATACCTCAGCCACTTCTAAAATGTTCCAATGTTCCATGTTACTGCTGCGGAAAAGGAGGAGGGCTGGTGGAGTGGCTCGCTGTTCATGAGGAATGTTTAATATCGGATTCTGCGGTGCATCAACTATAACTAGATCAGTGAAGCCAACCAGAGCAATAAAGTCACATGTCAAGCCAGAGCATACGGGGAATTTATAGAGATATATTAACAAACCTGATGAATAAACTGAACTTGTGATTTATGATGAAAAGTGAAATGTTAATAAGGAATTTGTGTTTATTTGGAAAGGATACAAATTATATCTATAAAAAAATGCAAAATTAAAATAGATTAACTACGACAAGAGAACCCCAAGGAATCCCACTATTAAAAGGAAGAATGCTAGTATGACCCATGCACTACAACATACAGTATACTGTATATGGTGTTTGGGGAAAATAGATTATGATTTTAAATTATATATTATGAACAAAATCCTTATGTTAGACTCAATTCAAGTCCTTTAAGACGATTCTCTCAACCAGGAAATTTTATTGAAGTTACCATAATGAGTGTAAGGGCTCAATGTGTGGTCTCAGTTTATATAGTGTTTTCTGAAGTATTGCTGTCACGTTCTCCGTAAAACCTAACTTAACCTTACCTAACCTAACCTAACCTAACATTATTACGTACTTAAACACCTTAACTCTCGAAGTGCAGCCATAAAACATCATAATGTCGACATAGTTCAAATCCATTTTACTACTTTTTGTGAAATTTTATAAATAACCAATTTTAGATTCCCGTTGTTAATTACTGTAGTTCATTTACCACTGCTCACTTTTAATGGTACTGATTCAAAAAAAATGGATAAAGGGGAAACTCGTGTCCTTTTGCCCCCTCACTGTTGAAGTTTCCTCTCACAACAATCTCTTCCTCCATGATTTTCCAGTGATACCAAGATAGGTGTCACCTTACTAATAATTAAAGTTTTGCCACAGTGGAAAAAATATATAGGTGATGGAAAACCCGAAGCTATAATTAAGTTCAGGTAGGTGGTTACTGTGAACTGCTTGTGTAGGCAGTGATCCGGGACGATGGTGAGGATGAGACGTGAAGATAGTGAGGAGGCGGCGTGAAGATGATGAAGCTAAGGCGTGATGTTAGTGAGGAGACGTGAAGATGACCTGTGAGAATGATGAGGATGAACCGTGATAATAGTGTGGAAGTTAATGATTGATGATCGTAGGGGTCGAGCTGATGCAGGTGGGTGTTGGTGATGCAGGTGGGTGTTGGTTGGTGTTGAAGTTGGTGGTGGTGTTGGTGGTGTTGGTGATGTAGGTGATGTTGGTTGGTGTTGAGGTTGTTGGTGGTGGTGGGGGTGTTGGTGATGCATATGAATGACGGTAACAATCTCCAGTGGGGGGACGAGGAGAATGCGGATGGCTTGTGTTGGTGTTGATGCAATTGGTGATGGTGCAGGTGATAATGCACGTGGGAGGAATATGAATCAGGGGAAGGGGAGGTGAGGGGAGGGGTTCAGGTTGGTGGCTGTGGTAATGATGGTCATGATAGTTAAAAGAGAAGCAGACGTATGTGAGAAAAAAAATGTAGGCAGTTTATGTTGATTGTTGCCGGGGTAAGAGACATATCAGGATAGAGAGAGAGAGCAACTCTCTTCTAAGTACACACCATCTTGCTAAAAGAAGTCTCAGTTACAGCCTTAATGTCCCCGTACAACAGAGACACAATCAACCACACAGAAAGCAATCACTCCAAATCGTCTCCATGAATAACCTAACCCGGCCAGATCTCCAGTTGAATACACAAGAGGTATCGTTAAACCCACCGACAATGGCACAATAACACCTCCATCAAAAGGCACAATTGAGGCTCTGGTGCCGCCAACGAGCGACCGGCTCTCTAAACTGCTTCCTGATGTAGCTGCGCCGAGTTCATAACATGGCACGCTAAGTGAGTATCTGGGAGCCTTCATGTTGCCTCCGTACCACTCACAGAGAGCGCGAGTCGGGGACGACAGGTGAGGGTCAGGGGTGGTGGGAGGCAGGTAGTGGCAGGGGTCAGGGGTGGTGGGAAGCAGGTAGTGGTAGGGGTCAGGGTGGTGGGAAGCAGGTAGTGGTAGGGGTCAGGGTGGTGGGAAGCAGGTAGTGGTAGGGGTCAGAGGTGGTGGGAAGCACGAGTGTAAGTCGCTGTTCTCACCCGCATCACTTGTCCTGCCTGAGTCACCAGCACCGATTGTCACAGTGATTTGTGTTAAGCAAACGGTGACTCGCTGCCTTCAGTCTACCTACAGTATGGTAACATAAGCCGACGTCTTAATTTCTCATGTTTCAGTTAAAGACATAGCAGGTTTCTACGAACTGTAGATTCTTCAGAACGAGCCAGATAACAAGCACGGCTACCAATAGATACCTAGGACGGCTACCAACAGATGTCTGGCAGGGCTACCAACAGATATCTGGCAGAGTTACCAACAGATATCTGGCAGGGCTACCAACAGATATCTGGCAGGGCTACCAATAGATACCCGCAGATTATTTTATCAAGTTTAGATTCTGCACCATTGACCAGAGAGCGGCCCGCCTGGCCTGGCCTCTCACGGGTCGGTGTAAACACGACCTCACTCTCTTGCAGTATCGCAATGAAGGACCACATTTACAATTCTGTGAGCGTGTTACCGGCGGAGAACTGCTGCTGGTAGTGGTGGCAATGCGTGTATGTGTGTCTGTTTATGTATATGTGTATGTGTGTTTACGTGTATAATAATAATAATAATAATAATAATAATAATAATAATAATAATAATAATAATAATAATAATAATAATAATAATAATAATAATTAACGGTTGATTGAAAGAACATGGCAGCCAAAAGGCTGAAAATATACAGTTAGAAAATTGGGGAATGGGTCACTTGATTGGCAAATAATACAGTATACAAGTAACATAAGTAATACAAATATAAAATATAATAACACGGGAGAGGGGAAAAGGTCATACTACTGGGATTTCAGTATAGTGTAACGCATCCCTCGCTCGCTGGCGACCCATGTGAAACCTGTAGAACTCCCGGCAAGACAGAGGCGTCAGTAAACCCCGCCCACCGTCTCCCTTGTCTCCAAATTTTTCCAGAACACCAGCTAACGCCATCGGAATAACCAATCACATTTTTAGAAATGTGATGCCAGTGAACACACTGGTTAACTACGAGTTGTTGATAATTTTTACAATGGTTCGGACTGGGCTGTTATTTTAGCGATCAGTACGTGCTCGTATGGGCTGGATGCGGTTGTGGTGTCGAACAGCAATTAGCGGACGAGGGATCTCGGGTGGGAGCAGGAGACGATAACGAGGATGGTGCAGAAGCTTCTCCCCAAACTTGCAGATGAGGTCATGGTGATGATCAGAGAGAACCGAGAGGGTCAATATGTTGAGCGCTTCTTGACGCAGTGACCCTTTCGGCTCTCTTTGATTATCACCGTGACCTCATCTGCAAGTATGTGTGTGTGTGTGTGTGTGCGTGTATATATGCGTGTGTGTGTGTGTATATATGCGTGTTTGTGTGTGTGCGTATGTGCATGTGTGTATAGGAACAACCCGATACTATAATGCTCTATAATCTACAGACTTATAAATGAAGATCTCTAACTCCATCATGTCTAAAAAAATTCTATCTAAATAACAAGAACCATCATGAATTTCCTCTTTTTCCCCACAAGTAAGTTGCATATCGTTCGATCTTATACAAGAGATAGTGAAGAGTTTACTGCACACGGGATATTGAACAGTGAGTGGCTGTAAGATTCATACTATATGCCGTTGGTAATCATGAGTGACCGAGGGATCCAGCCACTCATCATAGACCTCAGAGGATACACACAAGCAGGAATAATATTGTTCTTGCTGAGTGACTGTAGTGGGCGAGTGACGGTGGTGGGCGAGGGTAAATGAGAGCCTTCAACAATGGCAGTATAGCCCAGCCTAACATTACACTATTGTCATATTCATTTACATGTATGTATATGAACACGGCCGTACAATGTGGGGTGATGCAAGCTAGGCAGGTGAGGCACGCATGTGATGTAATGATGTCATGCAGGAAGGAGAGAGAGAGAGAGAGAGAGAGAGAGAGAGAGAGAGAGAGAGAGAGAGAGAGTTGTTGTTGGCACTTACACTGTTTTAATGTTCTTATTCGTGATAGGAGTAATAAACTGGAAAACACATATGTAATTCATCATATGTGTGTGTGTGTGTGTGTGTGTGTGTGTGTGTGTATGTGTCCTTTCCTGGTGATGTAATCGTCTCCCCACCTCCGTCTCTCATCTCTCCTGGGTGTCTCTGGTCTACTGGTGTTGGTAAGACATGGTTGATAATATAAACATTACAAGGGACAATGTGTCACCTCGGCTGTGGCATCATGAGGAAGGTCGACGGGAAAGAAACGATACAGTAGTCTTGAAGGGGATATAGCCATACACAACCAAGGGGACGCAGTGGTGGTGTTTGTGTGTAATAAATATCTCGGTGTGTTAGTGTAGTTGGATGCCTCAAGTGTCTTCGTATATGTTTACCTTCGTCCTCAATACAAGTGTCACCCGTCACTCTCCCATACGTAGATCGCAAGTCCCACCCGAGCTCTCACATACATAAACACACGTGTCACCCTCCTGCTCCAACAGCCTCTTGACAGAACCTCAATCATATCTCCTGCTCTCTGCGTCTCCAGTACATGACTCTTACTATCTGAGCACCTCTTACTTCCTACTAGACTTAGATATCTCGACTCCCTCACGTAAAAGGACGCATGTTACTTGATACATCTTAAGTTATATCCAATAAATACACATTATTTAACCCCCCCAAAAACCATAGTACCTATAAAACAAAATATAAAACCTACTCCCCACACTATTCCCAGCACCCCACTCCCCCTTCGTCAGCGGTTTACTTCTTTCCCCCTCCAGCGTTCATTCCTCCCCTCTCCAATGACTCCCTCCCTTCCTCCTCACTTCTACCCACCTACAAACTCCCTCTAACTCTGCCTGGCTCTCACCGTCTCTCCGATACACCAGGTAGCAGATTTTGTCGACCCACCGGAGGGGAAAATCCAGTAAGAAGTGTTGGTGGCAGACGACAAGTGTATCTGTGAGCCATTATCAAGTTGGTGTCAGCTGTCCTACACACGCAGCCTGGCCCGGGAGACTTACAACACTCACAACCACACAACCACACCTGAGTATCCTCCTCACCAACACTCACAACCACACCTGGCTAACCTCCTCACCAACACTTACAACCACACCTGGCTAACCTCCTTACTAACGTTCACAACCACACCTGGTCAACCTCCCCACCAACACTCAGATAACCAACCAACTACACCAGCCAGGAAATATAGTGGACAATTATTTCCTTTAATGCATCTCAAGAGTTCTGTTTTGTGATAAGGTTTAATTAATCTGTCTATATGCATATGCTATTCAGTCTGTCTTTCTTCTATAAGAAGTTGGCAAGTGGATTTTTGGGGCACACTTTGACAAAGACGTGAAGAAAGTTGTTTAAAGGAAAAATAAAGTTTTCATCTGTT
This sequence comes from Homarus americanus, assembly GCF_018991925.1. Lineage (NCBI taxonomy): Eukaryota > Metazoa > Arthropoda > Malacostraca > Decapoda > Nephropidae > Homarus > Homarus americanus. Next base: position 118,678 of record NW_024746240.1, read on the forward strand.
TTCGCGAATTCCAAGAAAATCTAACAGCAACTGCTTGGAAATACATTTTGTGAAGTTTTTGCTCTTTCTTGCATACGTGGATGAAAGGCTGCTGAAAGATGTTGAAAGTTTCTACAGAGTATGTTGATCCCATGTGTGTGTGTGTGTGGGGGGGAGGGGGTGGAGGCAAGCAGTGCTAGTCGTGTGGAAATGAAAATATGTGGCACTGTATCTGGTCTGTGTGATGGCTAGTCAGTGCCGTACTATCGAAGCTCACGTGAAAGGAGGAGCAAGATGATGGTGGTGTGAGCTCGAGGAAGTGTTGGTTGACGGTGGTAGAGAAGGAAGCTGACAAATCTCTTAGATGATGATATACTGTAACTTGGTGTCATCAGAATTACGAACATGTATTTTGATGCTAAATATTTTTGTCTTTGAGTGTTAGAGGTATACGAACAAGTGAATGTTGGTTTAGTCCTTAAGTAAGACATCTTATGTCTGAACATTAATGTAGAAGAAGTTGTCATTTGAGCTCCATATTAACCACATCATGTTACGCCCTGTGAGCCATTTTCTACATTTCTGACCATAATTATATCTCACAATAAATTTAAATTCATTATTCGTGTAAACACAGGCTGTAGGTCTAGTGTTAATTTATGTTCATTAGCTAACACTCCTCTTCATCCCACTCAGCCCTCTAATACAAAATACGATATTCTTATGTAAAGTTTCCTTACGTAACCAAGTCTTTAACAGTATACCACAATATACGGACTAATATCATTTTACCTCTGATCGTGGTATAGGAGCTTGGCGAGTCAGCGTAACAATGCCTTTATGAATTAAGTCACCAAGGAGCTTCAAAATCTAATTAGGAACGGCGATATAGAGCCAATCTAACCTCACAGATTTCTCTCCGCCGTGAATACCAGAAAAAAGTCTTCACACAACACCGTTCCATCATCGTCTGACGGACAGCACCTGCCTGGGTTTTAGGAAGAAAATTTGGCCAGCTTGAGTATGCATACGGAAGCTCCTCTAACTGCCACTTATATCATGAAATAACTCTTGTATAACGCTTCTCCTCACATCGTCTGGCTACCTGGCGTGTCTGCTGCTTATTCTCAATAGTCCTCTGAGCGTCTTGAGTTACGGTAAGAGGCTTTAGGTACTCACAAGTGAAGGATGATATAGGCAAAGTTCTGAGATACACACTACATCATTAACTGAATATCGAGGTTACAGATTTTATTGGCATCTTATAAGGTACGGATGTGTGTGTGTGTGTGTGTCAACTGAGGATCAAAGCAGAGGTTCAAGTACAGTAAAATACCTGTTTAGATGTCAACACCCGAGTCGTTGAAGCTTCGTATGAACTAAATTCTCGGATAATGATATTTACATCCTAGCATAGCAGCTTATTGGAGTCTATATATATGAATAAATAATGTAATACCATGTCGAATCACCTTATAAGATTGTAAAGCATCGTTACTTTTCAAGATTTTCAAGTAAAAAAAAATGAATATAACAAGGAAACCATTTTTTGTAACCATGATTTACACTATTCTCGATCGGTGAACGGATTACTAACCTCATCTGGAGGTCACCATCGGTCCCTTTACCTGAGGTTATAAGATAAGTAAGTGAGGTAGTGAGCGTTTTACCTTATGCTCCAACTTACTTTAACACACCTCCATCATGCTCCAACATACTTTAACACACCTCCATCATGCTCCAACATACCTTAACACACCTCCATCATGCTCCAATATACTTTAACATACCTCCATCATGCTCCAACATACTTTAACACACCTCCATCATGCTCCAAAATACCTTAACACACCTCCATCATGCTCCAACATACTTTAACACACATCCTTCATGCTCCAACATACCTTAACACACCTCCATCATGCTCCAACATACTTTAACACACCTCCATCATGCTCCAACATACTTTAACACACCTCCATCATGCTCCAACAATGTAACATCCTCATTGTTTTTTCCCCACTCCAACATAATTTCCTCACACTCCAATGTCGAAGAAAACACAACGGAATACTTCTTTACGTTAAGCTCATTTTTTATCGTTTTCAAATATCCCGAAAATCCAACTCAAGTCCTGAAGCATTATACGAGTGTGTGACTCAAGTAGCACTCAAGTGACTGACTCAAACAACATCCAACTACATCATTGAATAATATAATTGTTTCCGTTTTTCTCCATGTGTGAAGTTAGTGAACCCTCATTCCCCCCCTTCCAGCCCACACACAACACCCACACCATGCCGCCCCCACCACACACATAAAACATTAATAATCTAATAAAAAGAGACTAATTCATATAATTTAATGATAGAGTTTAAGGATCAAGTCACCTTAACACTCCAAGTAATACCCCCTCCCCCCCCTCCCCACAAGAGCCTGAGTGTGGTGTGTGGGCTGGTGGTGGTGGAGGAGACAAGCTCACCCACACTTAGTACCAACACTGTCGCTAATGTTTTCTCTTCTCCCGGGAATTGTTTTCTCCTTATCTCTGTGATCAGTTGTGGCTGAGAGTGAGCGACGGAGGTGTTGTTGTTCAACCTCAGTGGGATTGGTGGATGAGTGGGATTGGTGGATGAATGTGATTGGTGGATGAGTGTGATTGGTGGATGAGTGTGATTGGTGGATGAGTGGGATTGGTGGATGAGTGTGACTGGTGGATGAGTGTGATTGGTGGATGAATGTGATTGGTGGATGAATGTGATTGGTGGATGAGTGGGATTGGTGGATGAGTGTGATTGGTGGATGAGTGTAATTGATTGGTGGATGAATCTGATTGGTGGATGTTATGTGATGTGAAAACTACAGGTGGGTAGATTCGCCTAGTTGTGGAAAATCTTATTGTCGGAGTGACGAACACAATTTGTTTGGACTTTTTTTGCATAAATTGACGAAATTCCTCGCTAATATTAGGAACAAGAACCTGTGTTTTTCTGTGCATAAAAAAGTGTCGTCTACTGTAACTTAGTTTTTTCTTCTTTTATTATCCCTCTTTATTCTATTGTATCTGTTTCCCTGTTCGTCTCTCTCTCTCTCTCTCTCTCTCTCTCTCTCTCTCTCTCTCTCTGTGTCCTGCAGGTCCAGTGTTTGAGGAGCGAGAGAGGAGCTTGTTAGTGTGTGTGTACATAAGAGGAGATCGTGTAAACAACTATTAAGACTTCACTCATGATTAAATTTGAACTCCCGGGAGGAAAGTTGTCGACCTAAGGCATACGACAGATTCAACGTTGTTAGTGTTTTATTTTACTTAGAGAGAAAAGCAGACAGACAGACAGACAGAGGAAGACAGACAGACAAAGAACGGTAGGGAGACACAGGGACATACAGAGAGAGAGAGAGAGAGAGAGAGAGAGAGAGAGAGAGAGAGAGAGAGAGAGAGAGAGAGAGAGAGAGAGAGAGAGAGAGAGAAAAATCATCAAATTAGACGAGGACACAAAACTCGAGAGATAAATAACTATATATTTGTTGTCTATTTTATTAGTAATTTGGTGTTATTATTATAGACATATGTCCTGCTGGTGAAGTGTGTGTGTGCGTGTGTGTGTGTGTGTGTGTGTGTGTGTGTGTGTGTGTGTGTGCGGTGTGTGCGGTGTGTGTGTGTGTGTGTGCGGTGTGTGTGTGTGTGTGTGTGTGTGTGTGTGTCTCCAATATATATAACACAGTGAAGTCAGGTAAAATACGATAACATAAAAGATCAAGCGCTAATTGTTAACGTTAGATATAATTCTAGTCGCGACTCCAGCAAACTTTCGGTTTATTTTAGTTTAATGTTATGAATTATGTATTTTTATGCAGCGTTAATTCTCATTCAAAATGCAAATTGATAAAGTGGAGAGAAACAGGATATCTTATATTGTAAATCCAACAGTAGTTTGTATATCTTCCTCATATTCTATAACAAATACTGTACTATGTATTTTCTCTCATTTTCTCTCTTTCTTTAACAAATAGAATACATTTTCAGTGTGTATTTACTGGAAAGTGATCAGTAAGTGTTGGTGTGTGAACAGTCCACAGTATTAGGCTGGGCTACAGGGGCTGTGTGTGTGTGTGTGTGTGTGTGTGTGTGTGTGTGTGTGTGTGTGTGTGTGTGTGTGTGTGTGTGTGTGTGTGTGTGTGTGTATGTGTGTGTGTGTGTGTATGTGTGTGTGTGTGTGTGTGTGTGTGTGTGTGTGTGTGTGTGTGTGTGTGTGTGTGTGTGTACAATCATGAAAATCCCATTTTTCCATAAATACAACAATAAATAATTAATTTATACGCACAATTATTCAATAATCAATGATAAATAACACCCTAATGCTTTAAGCTAAACAAAGTACATGTATCTAGTTAATAATTAATTACAATTTACACATATCCAATGACAAATCATGACTTACACATGGCTGATTTTCATAACCTGATTATAAGTTGTATTAATTAGCCTCTAAATATTACACAGACAGGAATTATGAGACATAAATTTAAACCTTTTAATTAATTTACTTTGCATCAGTTGGCGATAATGTAAACTAGAGTTCAATCGTTAACTTTCTGCTACATATATCACTAATGAGAACAGAGGACTGAGCTGTAAACACTAACCATATCACTTACAATGAATATAACAAACACAATATTGCCTCGAACTACGAATATGCAAATCATCCAACACAGAGCCATTCAATTACCTATCAATCATTGTGAAGTTGATATTGATTATACGATTTCCTACACTATTAATCCCAGGTCAAGTTATCATGAAGGGATTAATAGCAGCTTAACCTCTATGTGCATATCAGGTCATAAGGCACAATAGCGTTCATGAATTAGTAAGGTCACTCTTAAACCATTACCTTAACTTCCCTATTACTCAAGACCCTATTTAAGTATCTGTTAATTTGTTCGTATCATGTAAAGTTTACCAATTTTAATTAGATGACAGTCACAACTTCCCTCAGGTGTAGTCCCCATGCAGGTAAAGTGGAAGACGGCAGGTAATGATGAGTGATGGTAATCGTGATGTTTTTAGTACAGTATGGAGCCATAATTCATGTAAACAAAATTGTGAGTTGTTTTTTATCCTGGAATCTCTCTCTCTCTCTCTCTCTCTCTCTCTCTCTCTCTCTCTCTCCTTATTTTTCAGACTCAACGGCACGTAGCAAATATTTATGACTAGTGGAGAGTGAATTTCATTTTCCCGGTTCACTGACATGCCGAGGGAGCGTATGAAAGGGGGAAAAAGACGGTGGACAATCATACGAATACAAAAGACAAGAACCAAGTAGACAAATGAGAATAGGCGAAAAATAAGAAAAGAAAAATGGAGAAAAATAGTGAAACCGCATATTGAACTCTGAGAACCAAGATGGAAAAGTTGTTTTTATGTAGTAGTGAGATAGAAGTAAGAGGTGGGAAGAGAATACGAGAAATGGTAAGAGGAAGAGAAGAGAAAAAGAACAGACAGAGAATAAGAAACAGGTACAGGAAAAATAAATAAATAGGACGGAAAGAAAATCAGGATGTTTGAGGAAAGAGGAAAAAAAAAGAAAAAAAAGGGAAATAAATTAGAGGGGAACCCCGGCAAATGTTACACCACAGGCTCCTCCACCCATCCTGCCTCACCCCTGCTAGCCACACAGCTGGTACCATCAAGAGCACCTGCCGTCTCCCGCGCCAAGATGAAGCACCAACTATCTGTTCTCGTGTCCTGTAAGTGTCTCTCTCTCTCTCTCTCTCTGGTCTAGGGTCATATAAGTATCTCTCTGGTCTCGGGGTTAACGAAGCTTCTCTCTGGTCTCGGGGTTAACGAAGCTTCTCTCTGGTATCGTGATAGGATAGAGTTTCGCTTCACATCCACGAACCTATTATCCATCGACGTCATGATTATGGCTTGATTATACTGGATAGCCCTCCCTCCTCTGCCACTTTTGACCCAAGGATATTGTTGTTACACATGTCTCGTTCGTGTGTGTGTGTGTGTGTGTGTGTGTGTGTGTGTGTGTGTGTACCAGGAGCTTCAATATACAAGGCCAGTGCACCTAACACAAGGTATAGAAGAACAAAATATTGCATCTGCCTAAAGCTAAATTAGGAGGTTATATACCTGCCTTACCCACCCTGCAAAAAAAATACCAAACACAAGAGTATGATCATGATGTAGTAAGTTTATATATGTCTCCAGGTCATAGCAAGGTTATAGGACATTGGATTAAATATATTACGCTGGACCAAGAACATTTTATTAAGTTAAACAAAATGAATTACTATTTGTGTCGTGTAAAAAAAAAAGAGCAGTAGATTTGCCCTAGTGTAATAAGAAGGGCAGATACGACCCAATGAATTTCTGGTCGTAAGACGGGAGTGAGAGGAGGGGGTGTTAGGACACTTACATGACGTCAAGGACAGGATCAATACGGGGGTTCAAGGTTAACATGGAGGTCAATATTCCTACCTGGGTCACAAAGAGGACCTGTAATATCCGTCAGCCTAGAAAACTAATGATTAGGTACACTGAGCAAGGTGTGACAATGACAACATTGATCGAGACGTGACATCAACACGAATATAATAGAGAACTCCGAATCTACCAAGTAATTAATGGGTTTATTACGGTATATATCAATCTATATACCCTAGGAACACTACCTTAACTTAACCTAACCTAACCTAACCTAATATAAAAATCCACCAGTCAAGACGAGTGAAGGAGAATATAGCTTTTATATTTATCGTCCTGTGGTGAGAGAGAGAGAGACCTTGACGTGTCTCACCACATGCTTCAAGGCGATAATCTCGGCTCAGTTCCTTTCTCAGTAAATCATACAGAATATCATCATAATCCTCCCGTGTCCGTTAAGATTAATATAGTTTCTGACAAATTGAAATGAATTTATCAATGAAACTAACTTCACATCATTCATTTTATTTTACTTTTATAAGGAAATTTCTAAATTCAATCTTGTGCATAAAGCTCTCAAATGAAGGGCACTAAAGCGTAGGTATAGCGAATCTCAGCTGCATGTTACAGATTCTTTTGTTTAGCTATGCAGATATTCAACAGGACAAGGTTAAGTATACGTAGGGATTATCTATGTGGTGACTGTACCGCCGAGAACAGTAATAGCCGATGGTTCGTCATTACCAACACAAGTTTGTCCTGTATTTTGGGTAATAAATTTTAAAAAAAATTGTGTTTGTGGTTATATTAAGTACTCTGAGATAACTACAAACACAAATTACAAGGTGCCAGCTGGTAGGATCACTGGTTATAGTACAGTACAGCAAGATGCAGAACCATCCAACACACTTCAGCCGCCACACTGCAACATATACAGCATAAATATTAGATGCTTTAATTGTAACAGCCACAATTCTCTCTCTCTCTCTCTCTCTCTCTCTCTCTCTCTCTCTCTCTCTCTCTCTCTCTCTCTCTCTCTCTCTCTCTCTCTCTCTCTCTCTCTCTCCATCCGGTTCATCAGTGTAGATCATCAATCGCTGTTCGTTTTTTTTAATTATTATGAAAATTAATTTAAAAAAATCCCACCATATAGTAATTTGTTTGAGTTTACAGTTATCAAATTTAATCCGGGACTTTTGATAACAATTTGGGAAATAAATATAGGGTGGGTGATGGGTGGGTGATGGGTGGGTGATGGGAGGGGAGGGAGGGAGGGGAGGGGGAGGGAGGAGCATTTGCTGGTACAATTATTAAAGAATTTGTGACAATCATATATTCATGCCTGTGGAACAAAAATATACTGTCAAATATGTCAGTATGAATATAATGTATGTATTACGTAAAATAGGAATAATTGCGTAAGTTATAAGCTGTGTGTAACCTAACCTAACCAAACTTAACCTAACCTAACCTAACCTAGCCTAGCCTAGCCTAACCTAACCTAACCTAACCTAACCTAACCTAACCTAACCTAACCAAACTTAACCTAACCTAACCTAACCTACTTATGGTATAAACAAAGTCTTCAACGACACACAGCAGCAAATTTGACCACGTATGAATTCATTTCAATTAAGTCGTGGCAATATAAACAAAACGCTCTCCCTATTTGGTTAAAAACTTCAGAGAAAGAAGTTCATGTTGTTAGAGTAAAGGTCGTGGTAAAGAGAATACGTAATATAAACATCAGCAGCACCTTGTAATTAACCTGTGCATGTTGAGGACCTCGTGAGTTGGGGTGTTTCAAAGTGGAGGGTGGGAGGGAGGGTAGGGGGGAGGGTAGGGGGAGGGTAGGGGGGAGGGGAGATGGGAGAGGGTTTGGGGATGGGGAGAGGGAAGGGGGAGGGAAAAAGAGGACGTGAAGAAGTAAATAATGAGGTACATAAATTCAAAACACAAGGACGTAACACTTCAGAAAGGGGTTGTTAGTAGATGAAATTATTTATCATCATCATCAAAGCTCAGTCATCGTCATTAAATAAAGTATGTCATTATCATAACACGAAATATGTCATAGTGATTATGTGAATAGAGTCATTAATTTTTGTTTTCAAAACTCAATATAGACTCCATCAGGTATTGGCATATTAATTAAAATTCTGATTGGCACTTTATATACCTGTGTTTATATGGAGTAAGGCAGGTAGGCAATAACAGGTAAAGTAATTGTATATGATTCACTTTCAATGTGTTGTTTTTACTTCCCTAATTAAGATACAGTATCACTCCCTGTGTTAACACTTCCCAACCCACCAGAGAAATTGTTCTTACAATAGACAGACAGACACATGGGAAGGAACTAAAATTCCCCTAGAGTGTCATCCTCATTAGACAGAGAGGAAGAGGAGGAAGAATATAAAGAGGAGAAAAAAGGAGGAAGAAGAGGAGAAGGAGCTACTATGTCAACAAATCACTTCCCTAAGTCACTATTACATAAACTCCTCCCTTGACTCTGGTGTCCCTGAGGTTCACGAGACACGAGGCAGCTTCTTATACCTCTATAGCTTCTTAGCAATGCATGACAGGCGCCACACTCAAGCCGTTTCTTCACTACAGAGATAGTGAAGAAAATAGATAAAGCGAGATAGTAGTGACTAGTAACGATGTTAGTAAGCAAATAGACAAGCTTAAGTTAATAAGTCACCAGGTCCCGATTAGATATTTGCCAGAGTATTAAAGGAATGTAAGGAAGAGCTTAGTACGCCCTCAGAAAATTTCTTTAACATGTCATTAAAACAGGTGTAGTAACAGAATCCTAAAGGATAGCGAATGTGACACCGATTTTCAAGAAGGGATAGATCACTATCCTCTAACTTCAGTCCAATCAGTTTAACATCAATTGTAGGCAAATTGCTATATGCAATAATTTCAAAATCTATTCGAAATCACCTGGAGAAGCACAAGTTGATCAATGATTCCCAACATGGCTTCACAAGTGGGCGCTCATGTCTAACTAATCAATTACCATTCTTTTCAGCTGTTTTCGAATCAGTGGATGACGGGCACTATTATGATGTGGTATACCTCAACTTCAGCAAAGCCTTCGACAGAGTCCCCCACGAAAAACTAATACGAAAAGTGAAGGCTCATGTAATTAGAGGAGAAATTCTAAAATGGATTAGGGCATGGTTACAGGACAGGAAACAGCGAGTAAGCATTAACGACACTAAATCCGATTGGGTTAACGTCACTAGTGGAGTACACCAAAGCTCGGTACTTACACCATTACTATTTATTATAAACATAAACGACATAGATATAGGCGTAGACTGCAACACAAGTAAATTTGCTGACGACACTAAAATAGGACGTGTAATTAAATCTGATGAGGACTCTGCAAAGCTACAGGAAGATCTAAACAAATTTTTCGAATGGTCGGAAAAATGGCAGATGAAATTCAATGTGGACAAATGTAAAGTACTCAGTATAGGAGATGTAAACAGAGAAACCAGATATCAGATGAACAAGGATGTTATAAAGAAATCAGACTGTGAGAAAGATTTAGGAGAAATTATAAGTAGGAATCTTAAACCAAGGCAACAATGTGTATTTGCTCGAAACGAGGCAAACAAAGTACTTGGGTTCATACAAAGAAGTGTTAGTTACAAAACTCGCGAGGTCATCCTAAAACTATAGCTTGTGAGACCTCACTTGGATTACACAGTTCAGTTCTGGTCACCGTACTACAGAGTGGATATAGAATCCCTAGAAAGAATTCAGAGGAGAATGACAAGACTAATCCCGGGCATTAGGAACCTTGAGTAACAGAGACAGGTTAAAGCATCTTAATTTTCACTCCCTCGAGAAACGTAGAGTAAGGGACGATATGATCGAGGCGTATAAATGGAAGTCAGGGCTAAACAAAGGAGATATTACAAAGGTACACAGACTATCCAACCAGGTGCGAACTCGTAGCAATGGTTTTAAATTATACAAATTTAGATTCAGGCGCGAGATAGGTAAACATTGGTTTGGAAATAGGGTAATGGATGAGTGGAACAGATTACCAAACATCATCATTAACTCGAATACGCTGGATAGCTTCAAACATAGGTTGGATGGATATACAGTATGAGCGATAGGAGTTGGGTGTAAACGGGACTGCCCAGTATGAGCCAATAGGCCTGCTGCAGATTCCTCTATTCTTATGTTCTTATGTTTTATCGACAAGTTCCTGCTATCATACATTAACAAATCACACGATGATTTAGTAATTTGAATCGTTAAATGACTGTTTATATTTTGTGTTGTATTTATGTTTGGCTGCCTATCAAATATACAGGACTATCAATCATCAATGAGAATATAAGAGAGAGATAGAAAATGAAACACCCGAGTCTATGAACAACGAAGATCTTGACACACACACACACACACACACACACACACACACACACACACACACACACACACACACACACACACACACACACACACACCTTAGTTTACCCGAGTCTATTAATAACGTGAAAAACTACTTTACTTACGAGCAATAAAAGAAACAGTTCCTATAGCCGTTTACTTCTACAGAAAATGAGTAACATGACATGAGATAAATATTATAATTTGTCTTCCTTTATAGACTCAACGCTCTACATAAACGATCGTTCCTAAACATTGCTTTAATCATTAAGAAACACTCCCTCGTTAAAGATAAGAATTTGGATGCTAAATGACACGAAGGAGTCATAAGAAATAAGTGTATTACCTCAGTTAGTGGCCATAACATATAAATTAAGAGAGAAATTGAAGGTTAGAGTAACGTATGTATCGTGGTAATAAGAAGGGAGTGAACGAACGCCATGCTGTTTGACAAAGATCACGATAGGATGATACACATGAAAACATTTGGTTCTATGCCGGTTGTAGTCGACGATCTGAATAAATGGTGACGTATTATGGATCATTACTGCCTCGTAGTTGTTGAATGAATAATGTTGAATGAGGTGTGTAGTGAGAGCCGTGAGTGTATATTTTTTTCAAACTTCTTCAGTAGACGCAAAACATATACTTAACAAGCGCAAACACCAACACTGAAATATACTTCCACACATTTACACACCACCTTCAAGTAATACTGTAAATTATTACCTTAAACAACATGGAACTAGTAATAGCTGGTGATGGAGGCACAAATGACCACTAGCACACTAAACATATTAATATTATTATACATGGTCCAGGTAAGACTCTCCAGGTGTAGGTGTGGTCCAGGTAATACTCTCCCCAGGTGTAGGTGTGGTCCAGGTAATACTCTCCAGGTGTAGGTGTGGTCCAGGTAATACTCTCCAGGTGTAGGTGTGGTCCAGGTAATACTCTCCAGGTGTAGGTGTGGTCCAGGTAAGACTCTCCAGGTGTAGGTGTGGTCCAGGTAAACTCTCCAGGTGTAGGTGTGGTCCAGGTAATACTCTCCAGGTGTAGGTGTGGTCCAGGTAATACTCTCCAGGTGTAGGTGTGGTCCTGGTAAGATTCTCCAGGTGTAGGTGTGGTCCAGGTAATACTCTCCAGGTGTAGGTGTGGTCCAGGTAATACTCTCCAGGTGTAGGTGTGGTCCAGGTAATACTCTCCAGGTGTAGGTGTGGTCCAGGTAAGACTCTCCAGGTGTAGGTGTGGTCCAGGTAATACTCTCCAGGTGTAGGTGTGGTCCAGGTAAGATTCTCCAGGTGTGGTCCAGGTGACGCAGGAGGTAGAGACAGTGTTAATCGTTTCATCTTTATCGAAGTTTATTTATCTACTTGCAGTGTCAGTTATTCTTGTTGTCATGATGGTATTTCACTCTAGTCGATGATAGCTTTTTAAGGAGTCTAGGGCCGTCTGATACTGATACTGAGAACATATGTTAGGTATGAATTGCTGGTTTAGTTACTATTAAAAAGTTTTCCTAGCTTGTATTTTTTGTTAATTTTTTCGATTTTTTTATTTTTTTAATTAGTTTCTTTTATTTATTTATTTTTAATTTTCTTGCTTTTTTATTCACCTTTGTCCTAGGATGTTAAAAAAAAATCCAGTGAGTCCCCCGCTGAGAAACCTAAAATCTCTCAACCTATGTAAGTGAATACTATATTATCCCTAAGAGACAAGTTACACCTCACCTTAACCTTTTACGACTAACCTGACGTTCAATTATTTTTTGTGGGTCTTACTTTTGCACTGCTAAAATTCATCCTGGGAGAGAGAGGTATACTTTAATCTTCCTCCACTGATAATATTGTTTTTATCCCAAAATATATAATTATACACTATTTTTGTAACAACTTATAAAAAATTTCGGGTCACCGGAAGTTTTAAAAAGCAGGTACGATATATATTTTGTTTCCACTAACACTAATATCAGTATTTATGATTCAGCCAAAATATATTCATTATCAAATAAAGATTTAGATAATTAACGTTTTACAGGTAATATTAGGTATTAAGACAATGTTTATATGTACTTCTTGCTTATGTGGGAGGACCTCTACACATAACATCCATTTAAGTCCTGAAGAACCACGACAAATTGATCAAGTCCTTCACGTATTAAAGTAGAAATTGTGATTTATGTCCTAGGGAGACTCGCCCACGTAATAAGCTACAAAAGCTATATCCTTTTTCTTTATACAACGGAAAGTCTTTGATGTTAGTGGTTTAATTAAAAGTGTGGCGCAAACTTTTGTTGTTTGTGCTCTGATATGTGTGTGTGTGTGTGTGTGTGTGTGTGTGTGTGTGTGTGTGTGTGTGACTGTTATTACACATTTATATTCTTTTAACGACGACGATAACGACGACGAAAACAGCAATAATAATAATAATAATAATAATAATAATAATAATAATAATAATAATAATAATAATAATAATAATGTACGAGTCTTACACACGGGACCGACACACGAGCCACACACGAGCCACACACACACACACACACACACACACACACACACACACACACGAGGAACCAAATTGGAGTAAGTTAGCACAAGTTTGCTCAATTCAGTCTAAGTGGAAGCGACTGAACTGTGATTGTCAAAGGTCAGAGAAACTCCCAAACATCCATTTCTGAGTGGAGTGGGTGACGTTAAAGAGCAACAAACAGACAGACAGACAGACAGACAGACAGACAGACAAACAGACAGACAGCGTTTTATAATACCAATTACTGTATTGTTTCTGTTAGTAAGTGTAACAAAATTCAACAAGGATTATATCAGAAGTTTCAATGATTTACCTCCGCATAATGTTGTTAGAGGGCCAGGAGCTATGTAGGTGCCCTCCCCTCTACCTACCGACGGCGATAAACCCATATTGGTGGGTCTGATCTCCTCCTTTCTTCTCGTCTTTCCAATATGGATTCTAATATGCTTTTCCCCGTCTCTTTTTTTGTAGCTGTTCTTCACGTTTTTCTCTATCCAATATACGATTTTTTTTTTTCATCTTCGTCTGTCTTTTTCATTTCACTTCCCTTTGTTTCATATTGTGATATACCAGTGATATAGGAGAAAGAAAGACGCCAGAATACCTTTAAGGAATGTCTTACACAACTCACAATGACGGTGGGAGATGATGTAATGAATCTCAAAGGTGCTGTTGCGACTCTTGAAACTACGAGGTATCTCAGTCAGGTTTTAAGACGTTCCCTTGAGGCTTTTTTTTTTTACGGATTCCAGTGATACTTCGTCTTCCACCTGAGTTTCAAGATATTGCACCGAGTCTGTGTGTGTTCCAGGTGAAACTCAAAGACGCTGCAGTAACATTTGGAGACGTCTTAGTGACAATAGATCCTGAAGGAGAGGTGAAGATGCCTCACTTAACACTTGAGACGTTATACTGTCAGTGAAATATATATATTGTCTTTAAGACCTGTGGAAATTGAGACACCGGGAATTAAGTTAAGTTAGAGGAAGTACAGGTATGAAAACAACCTCTGTGGAGCTCATCAATATGTGGTTTAAGAATAAATAACTTCCTTTCTTTCAGCAGGGGAGGGGAGGTGAGGAAGAGGGAGGGACGGGGAACTGGAGAGAGAGAGAGAGAGAGAGAGAGAGAGAGAGAGAGAGAGAGAGTTACTTAGTTGGTACCTGGAATAGACCTTAATAAACTCACTGTTGGTGATACCTCTAACCATCCCCCTCGTGGCTCTTACCTGTACCATCAATAGAGGCTTAGCACTACTTCATTATTCTCATATTACTACTTAATTACTACCTCAGTACTACTTTCTAACTACCTAAGTGCTATTTTATCACTCCCCTTTCCTCCTTTCCCCTTCCGTTTCATATCTTCCTTCCCATCCATCAACGTTGTGTTCCTCCTGTTCCATGCCTCATCTCCCTTCTCTAAAGTGTCTCATTATGTCTCACTAAATCTCATCATACGAGCTAAATTATCTCCCTCTGTTGTCTTCCTCTCTTTATTATACTCTAAATTATTCTCGGTTTTCTCGTATCCTCCTCCCTTCTCTCACCCTTTCATTAAACTCTATGATTATCTCTTCTTCATCATCCACCTGTCTCTTAATTAACCTATCTTATGGTCCACCGAAATTCATCAGTTATCATAAAGTCAGTATTTCATTTTCTCAATTTCTCAACCCGGTTTTATTTATTTGTTAATTCCTTTCCCCCTTCACTGCCTCCTCGAATCTTCTTCCTGCTTTCATCCCCTCTCTAATTCTCTTTCCTTCCTCCATTTCCTCCTTTATATTCTTTCCTTCGTCCATATCTCATTTCTGCCTCTCCTTCACTTTCTTCCTTCCTTCATTTTTTTGTCTCCTTTCTCCTTTTGTCTCCTCTTTGACTGTTCTTCCTCCTGTTATCTCCTCATTGACACTCCATCCTCTCCCCACCTCCTCAATACCCCCCCCGGCTCCTTCAGTATTGTTGCATAAGATTGTCCGCAATAAACGGCTACCATGAAAATCGTATTTATTGTCATAGCTAATATATATTTTTTCTTCATAATAGTAAAACATAAAACTTTGGCAAAGGAAAGTATTTCACTAACTTGTATTTAATGTGTATAGAAAAGAGTATACAATAAAACGCTTGTAGCAACTCTCCCTCCTCACTCTTGGCCAGAAAAATACACCAGTTGTAATGGAGTGTGGTATTGCCCTGTAATGGCCCGCGTGAACTCACTGTAATAGGATTTCATGAAGTTGTGCAGTTGAGCATCATTCCGGTTTAGGTAAAAGGTACGAGAGAGGAGCCACTTTCTTTGTTTTGGGCGAAAATATTAGTTACTCTTTGATTGTGGGTGACTTAACGGGCGGGTTGTGTGGATACGGTGTTGCAAGTTTATTTACCGCAAGATATAGTTCACACTTATAAATTATAATGACAAAAAGAGAGCGAGGGAGAGTACCAGGAAGTCACAGCTGTTTTGTTACTGAAGGAGGAGTACCAAGAAGTTAGTTATTATCCTGTAAAAGAAAACACTAAGCTTTTTACATGTTCAATAGGATATACTGTAATGTGCACCAAATTAAAATTGTTTTAATGTTTACACTTTTCTTTGTAGCTCCTAAGACACTGGCATCCCCTCCTCAGTGGCTACATCACAGCGCCTAAGTGACTGAAAGCCGAAGGAAAAATTCTCCCATGGAAGATCACTACTGTTTCCTCCTACCGTTGACTCTAACAAAGGACAGTGTGGATATTGAGTCTCTCCCAGCACGACTCTCCCAGTAAGCCAGAATTAGTCTCCAGCTCATGATTCAACAGTCATCATCCAGAGAAAATCCCGTAAGAGACCAGAGTTGTTAAGCTGTTTCGTCGCGTGGGCTGACAAGAGGATTTGTCAAGTCGGTGAGGTACGATCCGGGCGTTCCATCACGGCTTCTCTGGCTAACAATAATAACAACACCGGAGAAGAGCAGGACACACACACACACACACACACACACACACACACACACACACTACCTATAATTTCTCATCGCTACTGAGCTCAAAATTATGGAATTCTTGTGTTGTACAGATAAGTATTCCAAAGACACAGAACATTACAATACGTGAAAGTTTTATCGGTTTTACAGCGAAAGAATAACCACACAAACGAATAAAGAGACATTTGAATATATAATCACTTAAAACTATACAAAAATAATAAAATCATGGAAATATATAACACAGGGTATATAAAATAGTAAGTATAAAACATAATAGTGTGATGGAAGAGAGAGATTTTCTTGTCACCGAGTTATACACAGAGAAGTTTTGCTATCAAGGTAATCACTCTTCACGTGCTTTCATCATCGGCCAGGATCAGGGGCACACTCTAACTTATTGGGTAAATCCATTAAGTAAAATTTATTATACCTTCATGCGAGTTTAGTCAGGTGGAAAATTGTGTTGTAACTAATACCTTGGACTCTACGTGTGTGTGAGACTGTAGGACTTAGAAAATAATAACATGTACTTGTACTATCACCTGATGACTGGGGTAGCTTCCACCTTGATGATCCTCTCATGTCCGAAGTCTTTAATATTTATCAAAATTTTACTAGGTAAATATAGGAAACAAATTCGCAGCGCATTTTATAATACTGTCAGTTTGTACAAGACAATGAAGAGTCAGGAAGTTAAGAGCATCTGATTATTAAGGTTCGACTGTCAGAGAGAGGTGACCAGTTTTAGCCAATATATTCCGGGCGAGACCAATTTGTCTTTGTTTGGTCAGTCTTCGGAGGTACTTTGAAGCAGATTGATCTCAATACGTTTTTGGATTAAATAATTATAATTCTTTATAGAATATGTAATTCGGAATGCGTTTGTAAGAAGGTAAGATAAAGAAAAACTAACATTAACATTCGTCTGATATTGAAGGTGACCTCTCCACCCTGTACTCGTCACCAGAACTGCCTGCCTTGCTGATAACTATATCCCCAATTCTTTATCGGAATGAAGGGAATTCCAAATGCTCTGGAATCCTCGCCAATCATATCTTTCGATACAAATAACAAGTTATACAATACTTCACAGGTAAAGTTGTCCATGATGAGAACATTTTGAGTAAATACTGGCATAAGTTGTTGAATTTTTACTTCATTATGTCCAACAAATATTCAAAACGTTGCATAAATAATGTCGAATTATTAAACTGAAGGCACCAGACAGCCCACGTCCCACACGCAATAAATGTTAATTAAAAATAAGTTAAATATAAGATTTAGGAAGTGATAATGATGATGTATGAATATGTCTATGAAAGGAGAATTTCATGATAGATAAATAAATATATTTTTTTTTATCGCATGTATTCAGAGCTAACGAACAGTGCCTGCAGCGTGTGTTAAATTATCGTTATATACTGTATAGTGACTACCAGCCTGCAAAAATGTATATGCATTTTTTTTTTTAATTACAGATATACTGGACTACGATATTTTGTAAGTGACAGTGATGTGTACAGATATATGTTTCGATTCAGCGTAACATTTTAACATCGTGGTTGATAATTAAACAGTTGATATTGTCAGGTGTGTTTAGTGTAAGTTGGTGAGACATCAGCCCACCTGCATTCAATCTCCCACTTCCTAACTTTACCTCCCACCCCTCCCCCCCACTATCAGAGTCAACAGTTCTCTTCTCTACATATCTACGACTACCCCAGACTGTACACATCGGTGTTGTCTTCTCAGCGACGCGCGGCTCTCATCTCAATTGCACGATATTTTTTCAACATTTGTCTGAAGCGTCTGGCAGAGCTACGAGGAGACCCTTAGGTCGAACATACAGTAGTTTGTAAACAAAAGCATTCGAAAGTTTTTGGGACACGCTGTAGACGTAACAAAAGACGTCTTCAGTTTCCTACTTACACAAAACATTGGCCAGTGTTAGTTCGTATGAAATCCTCCTTAGTTGTCTATTTTACTGTAAGTTGTTTGTACTCATCCCCAGCAGCTAACAGGAAGGGAGGCGGTGCCCCAACTTCACTAGAAAAAGAAAGTCCATTCTTCACCTCGCCGGGATAAATAATGTGTTAAGAACCAAACTTTCTTAGCCTATAGGGATGGTTTCCTCGTCAAGAATAACGAAGTATGTGATTCAACTTTTATAAAAAAAAAAGTCTTTATTAACTCTGCCCGGTGTATCTCCGCCTGGTGTAGATCCGCCCGGTGTAGCTATGATCGTGTTTAGAAACGCACCCACATCTATTTAAACCCCGAATCTACGCACGATGTAGCCATATACAGACGCATAGTGCAGCAGCTAGAAGCCTACACAATATTCTCTTACTATGTAGACATAAACCATATAGATACGCCCACCATGGAGCGATACACCGCGTGGCTACATACTGTGTCTGAGTAATAGGCCGTGGTGGGGTAGTTAACCTCTCTCTCTCTCTCTCTCTCTCTCTCTCTCCTCCATCTACCTTACCAATTACATGCACCACATTGCATCTCATATGACATTTTTATCGCTAACAAAGGTAGTATCTCCCCCCCCCAAACAAACCCTCTACTAATAAAGCTTATATTTCCCCTGCTAACAAAACTCTTCTAACTAAGATGTGCTTATAAAGTTGAACCAATAATCTTTAATAACAGCGGCACTAACAAGGCTTTGCTCACATATCTGTTCAACAAATGAGTGAGCACGAGAGAGAGAGAGAGAGAGAGAGAGAGAGAGAGAGAGAGAGAGAGAGAGAGAGAGAGAGAGAGAGCTCCCCTCCCATTCCCCCCAGGGAGGTACACAAGGCCCTCACACCCACGACTGGTGTTTGTATTGCCTGATGGCCTGTGGTCTGACGCTCCGAGGAATCTCTGGCTGCTGACGATCCACACACCGTGATGGTAGGTATTTGGTTATGTACGGCCCACACCAACCTCTGGCCTCTGATGGTACGTAACCGGCTCATGTACGGCAAACACCAACCTCTGGCCTCTGATGGTACGTAACCAGTTCATGTATGGCCCACACCAACCTCTAGTCTCTGATGGTACGTAACCAGTTCATGTACCATCAATATTCTCTCTCTCTTCCTCTCTATTTCTCTCTCTCTCTCTTTCTCCTACTCTGCCCCTATCTCTCCGTCCTCCTCCTCCTCCTCCTCCTCCAGCCTCGGGCACTGTAGGAGACTTACTATGTATCTTCCTGCCGCAGGAGAAGAAAGAAAATGCTGACCAGACAGACACTCCGGATTTTTTCCCTCTAGTTTATTTTCCCGACTCAATATAGATTTTTGTTCCTGGCGACAATACACACCAGTAATGTGTCGCGATTTGTCGAAAAGAAGAGGAAAAAGAGAAGGAAAAAGAAGGAAAAAAATAAAAAAAACGAACAAAGGGGAAAAAGAGGGAAGAGGAAAAAAGAGAAAAAGAGGAAAAAGTGAGAGAAAAACAAGAATAAAGAAAAAAAGGAAAAGGCGGAAAACGGAAAAAGAGGAAAAAATACAGAAAAATTGAAAAAAAACGAAAAAAAAACGAAAAAAATCATGTCAAGAGAAGATGATATTGGTGTAGAGGTCCATTATGTAACTCACTCTCTTACACCACACGACGCACAAGTCAGCAGATGTTGACACACAGTTCACGTCATTTTAATGCCCCATACATACACATCTCTGTATACTTTATACTCTTTAATGACATAATTCTCCCAAACTTACTGCAGTGTGTGAGGCATTGTGAACTTTAATATTGTTCAAGAGGTAAAAAAAATAAATCTTAGAAGAGTCTTATAAATTTCTCTACAACAGATCACGTCATCTTAGTAATAATATACTACTTCTTGCCTTAAACAAGTACCTCCTCTCTAACCACTTACTGTACCCATCATAGTACAGTAATATATCATCACCCTATCGTAATAACAAGCTCATTATAAATATTTCCATAACTACATTACAATATCATTACACCGGTTAAAAGTATATTATGAAACATATTTACGTTATTTTTCTTTTCTCGCAAATTTTGAGTAGATGGTTATATGATTTTGGTTCCCCCTATATTACACATTCCCTTCGCCATGCCGTCTCCAGGTATCGTGTTAAGTGTACAATGAACGCACCACTATACGTGTTTTCATAGTGTTCATTATACCATTTCATTATACACCATGAAGGCATAATCGTCTTTACACCTTATTTCCCCACACCTGAACACTGATTATTTCACTTAACACCTCTGTAATCATATAATTCTTACAATAACTATAGGAATATCTCTCTCTCTCTCTCTCTCTCTCAATGAAAGTTCGTCTGTCATAATGTCACACAAACTCATCTTACCGTGACAGATGACCTTCTGTGACCCATAACATCAAACACTATGAATTATGACTTCCTATCCATCGTCAACTCAATAGGCTGAACTAAAAACAAATAAACAAGAAACACTTTGTGTGTGTGTGTGTGTGTGTGTGTGTGTGTGTGTGTGTGTGTGTGTGTGTGTGTGTGTGTGTGTGTGTGTGTGTGTGTGTGTGTGTGTGTGTTAATGCATAAACATACCCTGCAATGTGTTGTGATAACATCGTGTCTCGAGATGTTTCAGTGTGAATGGTGTCTTGTGTGATTCAATATTATTCATAACATGAATATATGTATGACAAGAAAGCCAAATGTCTGAGTGACTGTCATGATATAACTCTCTGATATATACTATTTACATTATATATATGGTGTATCTTTAAACCCCGTTACTTATTACACTGTGACTAAGTTGTACGTCCAGCCACACCTTCTGCTGTCCTGATGTAATATTTTCTTACTATGATGAGTCTCCCTTATTCTTATTTTCTCTTTATCCTTCCCACCATCTCTCACTTATCTACAGATTTTCTTACTTTTTTTACCATGTCTCATTTGAGTTTAATCTCTCTCACCGTTCCTACTATAATTTTATTTTGTTGTTTTTTCTCACAAGTTTCTCTCACCCTTTGTACTATAAGTCTTTCTCACTCCTTTCTACACGTCTCTCACCTTCCCTACTACATATCTCTCTCACTCCCTTCTACACGTTTCTCACCCTCCCTACTACATATCTCTCTCACTCCCTTCTACACGCTTCTCACCCCCCCTACCACATATCTTTCTCACTCCCTTCTACACGCTCCCCCTACCACATATCTCTCTCACTCCCTTCTGCACGCCTCTCACTCTCCCTACTATATATCTCTCTCACTCCCTTCTACATATCTCTCTCACTCCCTTCTACAAGTTTCTCTCACTCACTGTACCCTTAGTTCTCACTCACACCCTCCAGTCACCAATTATGTTTCCCTTGTGTCCTTCGATTAGTTCCTACCAGACCAAACACGTCAACAGGCTTCCTCTACCGGATCTCAAAATAGTATTCCTTATTAGTGTGTGCAGTCACCAGGCGCTACAGAGACGATAACAAACCCTTGCCTTTGTTACATTTCTATGATACAATTACATCTTTTGTGAGTCTAAAACAACAAGTTATGTCTGTGTACGAATATATGTATGTTTATTTATATGAATGTGTAAACTTGTAGAAAGATGGGAGTGGTGGTGGTGGTAGCAGTCGCGGGGTGGGGTGGAAGGGGAAGTAGTAGAGGAACTCACTACCAACTCATAAGGTTGTACAGCAGTAACAAGTGAGGAAGACGCCTGGGGCTGTTCCAAGTCTTCCTAACAAGATCAACGCAGGGCAACTCTCCCTCATCCCTGCCTCCACTCTAAAGTTTCCACACGACGAGTTAATAATGGTCACGTAATAAGAGAACCCGATCTTTCAGTTAAAACACAAGTTTCTCACAATAAAAAAAAAGAATTCGGTATGTATTTATATTATTATTTACTTAGAATTAGTTCATACGTTCAGTGATTTAGGCAATTGTTTGTATAATAGTCGTCTCTTCTTTGTTTTGAGGCAGCGAGATGAGGTATAGTATTATCCACACAATGGTTTAGATTCGAGTGATATCTAGATGGTACTGTAAAAGTTTAACCTGACCACACAAACGCGAGTGAGCTTATTTAGCCAAAATTGTGATCCTTACGCCAAAAACGTTTTTCAGTAACTACCAAGCGTTTCTCAGCCAAGTAAAATAAATTTAAGAATAAGCCATGGTTCATTATCTACCTTGTCAGCTGTTGGGAGCCGCTGTATCTTAACAAGTACTCACAGACAAAGGTCTTGGATATCGTCATGGCCTGCCAAGTAAACACAAACACAGCTGTGTGTGTCTGTGTGTGTGTGTGTGTGTGTGTGTGTGTGTGTGTGTGTGTGTGCGAGCGCCTTCCTTGGTATACTTCATAAGTGTGTCATTAACATACTGCCAGTCTCAACATAATGCGGCCAGCCTTCAAACCCAGTGACTATGATAAGAATATGTAAATTATTGCGAACTTAACACTACACCACAACAAGACACACAAGACGTGGCAGGACTCCCAAGCTTCGCCAAACTCGTTATAAACCCCTTTAATGTTCGCTACAGGTTTTCCGCCTGTCGTAAACCAGAGTTTCTTGCTCAGCTTATATTACAGCATAGTCTCTGTCTCTGCCTGTCATACAACATAGTCTCTGTTTCCGTCTGTCATACAACATAGTCTCTCTCTGTCCTACAACATAGTCCCTGTCTCCGTCTTTCATACAACATAGTTTCTGTCTCCGTCTGTCATACAACATAGTCTCTGTCTCCGTCTGTCATACAACATAGTCTCTGTTTCTGCCTGTCATACAACATAGTCTCTGTTTCTGCCTGTCATACAACATAGTCTCTGTCTGCCATAAAACATAGTCCCTGTCTCGGCCTGTCGTACAACATACAATACACTCTGCACTGAAGGCCGGATGACACTGTTCTCTGATACCTTCACATAAGAAAAAAAATATTCGCTGGTATGAAAGAAAATGGTCCCGTTTCTTCCTCCATCGAGTATGTCAGATGCACACTTATTCCCACTGTATAATGTCGGCACAATATAAGACTAGAGACAAACAGACAGACAGACAGACAGACAGACAGACAGACGGAGAGTGAACAGGGCGACAACACAGGGTTAAAGATTGCATTTGACAGGTTTATTTTCGTTAATAGCATAAAACTCTCTCTCTCTCTCTCTCTCTCTCTCTCTCTCTCTCTCAGCTAGTAGATGTATTTCAGTCAACTTTTTTTTTATATGAAAGTAGTAAACAATATTCTAGTCTTTGATCAGCCGGTGTAAGTAACCAGACGCTCTCCCAAGAGACATTTGAAAAGAGTTTGGTCTACACATCACCCAGCAACGACCTTAGACCTGGTAATATTGTTACTACCTTAGTGAGGAGCTTTATCGGATAACATTTTAATGAGATCAGGTAAAAATACCCTCATTGGTATTGATTCCCCGTCCGAGGATTAAAATACTGATACTTTTGATATTTTGATAAGGAAAAGCTACTTGACATAGAGTGAAGGTGATACCAGTTTATGTGTTATTGTTTATGTATATATTTCGGTGTTTAGGAAATATATATAAACATTGTGGTGGTAAATAAGGTTATGGTGTCGTCATTAACTACTGTAATAAAAAGATGGGGTCAGGTTATGTGAGTACTTTAGTGAGTCATAAACATCACAGGAGAGGACATAGTGACTGTCTGTGAACCGCTTATACCACTACTGGTCTACCTACCTCTCAGTGTGTTGTGTGAGAGAGAGAGAGAGAGAGAGAGAGAGAGAGAGAGAGAGAGAGAGAGAGAGAGAGAGAGAGAGAGAGAGAGAGAGAGAGAGAGAGCAGGAAACACTCGGAATACTTTATTGATTAGGCAGAAAGGAACACTATTTTATTTTTCATTTTAACATTTAATTATTTCCACATAATTAGTTCTTGCTCATTGGCGACTGATGTGTTATGGAGCTGTGAGTACTGGCGAGGGAAGCTGAGGGGAAGTGATAGGAATAGAAGATAGGGAAGGAAACAGGAAGGATAGATGGAGGAAGCTGGGTAAGAGTGACGGAGATAGGGAGGGAGGGAGAGTGAGGGAGATGAGGGGAAGGAGACGGGGTAAGAGAAGTGATGAGGGAGAGGGTAATGGTGAGGAAAGGGAGAGAAAGGAGGAGAGAGGGGTGAGGGGAGGGAAAGGGAAGGGAGAGATTGAGAGGAAGGAGGGGTGAAAAAGTCGGAGAATGGTATTGGGGAGGAGATGGACAGTAGGGAGGATAGAGGAATGATAGTAGCAGGGAAAGGGAGGAGGAATCTGGCTAATGCTGTGAACTTAACTACTTAACTAACGACGTGTGTTTAATGGACATGTTTGAACAGTGAGATGAAATAGACGGTCTCCACCTCCTTACATTGCCTCACCAGTCCTTCGTCATTCGCCCCTACCCATTCCTACCTCCTCATTCCTTCCGCTTCCTCACACTCCCTCTTCATTTTTAGTTCCTCCTTACACTCTCTCCCTAATCGTCCCTCCTCCTCACACTCCCTCCACTTTTCTAACTCCCTCCTCTTTACACTCCAACTTCATTCCTCCCTCCTCTTTACACCCCAACTTCATTCCTCCCTCCTCTTTACACCCCAACTTCATTCCTCCCTCCTCTTTACACCCCAACTTCATTCCTCCCTCCTCTTTACACCCCAACTTCATTCCTCCCTCCTCTTTACACCCCATCTTCATTCCTCCCTCCTCTTTACATTCCTCCTGCTTGGTCTTCCACTATTACATCAACTTATAAATGGAGCACTAGAGGAGAGTTTTACACCAATAAACAATATGAAAAAGGTCGGTCTAACCAGCAGAGGGTCATAACCAGTCCCTTTGTTGGGTATTATTGATGATTATGACCTAAGTTGTATCTTAAATTTGGTCTTTTGTCCGACACGTGTATGATAATGTTCTTGGGAATTATTATTTTTTACGAGGAGAGAGAGAGAGGAGAGAGAGAGAGAGAGAGAGAGAGAGAGAGAGAGAGAGAGAGAGAGAGAGAGAGAGAGAGAGAGAGAGAGAGAGAGAGAGAGAGAGAGAGAGAGAGAGAGAGAGAGAGAGAGACTATTTATCTGCATTACTTTTTCACCCAGCGTCTGGATGCCTGAAGTTATGTGCGACACAACAACGATAAGCTGATGCAAGATTATCCTAAAGATGCTGTTTTATATAATTTTGAGGAAAAAGATTAATTCACGTGTGTCTGAGAATCCGAGCTTATAGTCGTAACACACACACACACACACACACACACACACACACACACACACACACACACACACACACACACACACTATGCTTTATATATTTGACTTATGACTAGATGTACCCGGCATTCCATCTTCGTGAAACATGCTACCGTAAGTATATGCTAAATCAATGTAAATTTGTATTGGTGTGGGTGGGTGTTCCTATATCTGGCAGGTCGGTAGGGAGGGAAGAGGAGAGGGATAGGTGGTGCCAGTGAGGGAAATGTTATCGTAATGTCTGGACTTTTTTGGCCCCCTCCCCCACCCCCCCTCCCCCACCCACCCCCACATACTGAGTCAAATCCCATAAATGTTCCTAAAGCTGTATAATAAAAATACTTTACTTTTTCTTTTTCATTTATATTTTAAATGAAAGTAGGAGACAGTACCAAAAAATTACAAAGGTTATCTGGGCTAATGACCACCCAATTGTCACTGACCGTAAATTCAACAAACGACAACATTTCTTTTTATCTAATTAGTTGCTGACAGGAGTGTGTATATATATCACGATTTTAATGTTGAGTGTAATCACCTTAATAGTGGTATCAGTTGCAGGACATTATGATATACACTTTTAAATGGGTTTCATGACTGAGTGTGTGTCTCTTAATGATCTCCCTTGCCTTACCTCGCTTCATAATTAGGGTTTTTTTTTTAGAGAGATTTTTTAATGAATGTTCAGAAATATGTGAGAGTTAAAGAGTATAATTGTATTTAATTCAGTGTTAGGATTTTTTTTGTATTAGGTTAATATGAGTTTGTGTACAATATAACACAAGGGGCGATATAGCCATTATAACAGTATACCTGAAGGCTCACGACGTAGGTATTTACAACACAACACAATTCATTACTGCACAGGTAACATTAATGAGTCTCGTATGTAATGAATCACAGTACGAGTCGCTCTCCTAAACAACAGAAGGAGTTAACGATGTGATGAGAGGAAGGTGTCACCAGCAGAAGATACTTATGCCTCTACAGGGAAATAAACAGATGGTTTTCTAAGTGACGGTGAGCAATTCAACTACAGTACATAACACTTAAGATCTTGTCTGGGAACATTGACGGGAAGAGTGAGGAAGATGATGTATTTACACGCTACATTTACCTGAGGAGTGTTCAACAAGACGCACAAAAGGAGTTTAAAATGTCAATACAGTGCAGTCACTATCTGTATACTCCTTCTGTAGGGGATCTAGATACATTTTAGGAGAGACAATGAAGAATTATATAAATCAACAGTAATAATTTATATAGAGGATAAATTAATGAAATAGAAATTTAGCCAAGTGGCACAAAGACAACTGGAAACTCTGAAAACTGGTGAATAAAGTAATGAAGTTTGGTTTTAGTTAGGTTAGGTTAGGTTAGGTTAGGTTAGGTTAGGTTAGGTTAGGTTAGGTTAGGTTGCTTCAATATCCCCTTATGTGTGGTAATGGTAATTGTCTCCTGGGAAATATCTTATGACTCTAGGTGTTTCCGTAAGTTATAAGGCTTTACATGTATATTCCAGCTTTAATTATTCTGAATTAAATTAAATAAAAGATGCAAAACGCTGCGAATGACTTAGATAACTTACGTATTTACTCTTTTTTTATCAAAATACCGATGGAATAAAACTCCTGAAAATGATTTTTAAGTAACTATTTATATTTTTCCTGGCAAACGTTTTGTGTCATAATTTACATTAATTTATGGGTTGTCTTTGTCTTCTACGGAGTATTTACGATACTTTAATTAACTAATCCATACACATAAACACCAGTAAGAGGACAATCAACTAGTATGTCGTCCAGCTGATCTATGAAAATATACATATTACATATAGACTGTATACACATATCTACATATATCTGCATATGCTCTGGGTCGCTATATTGAGGAGCAGGAACAAGTAGCTGAACGGTCTGGTGTCTTTAGTGGCCACAGTAACACTAGACAGGGCCATCAGTCACACACCCTCTCAGGACAAAGCATTATTCACAGCTCAGAGTCCTATACTTTACTTCCATCTGGGTTTCTATATATTTATAGTCTTCGACACTGTAAACTGGCTTGTCTATACTGTAGGGTCAATCATCATTATTAACGTAATTGATGTAACCAAATATAGCATAATTTCGGTAGAATTTGTTTATGCAATGACATTAAACGGCGTCTTCCATCACAATTATTTTTTTTACCTTATATGAACTAACTTTCCATTAACATAGAAAAAAAAAAAAACATAATTATCCCTATTTACTATTTAGACAGTTACATGTTGAGGCTTGAGCAGACTGTTAACACTATTTAGCCGTAACACATAATACGTAAATAGAACACATAAATGATGATGGTCACACATCTGACACACGCCACCTCTATAGTGTACCTTGTCCCTAGTGCACTCCCACCCTTCCATCAGTATCCTGCCAATCCCTGAGGAGAGAGGGACTGGGATCAATAGGAATTAGGTCCCTATATTAGGAAAGGACTTACGGAGAGGGGATGAACATATAATGCGACGTTTTATGGAGTTTAGGGAATTATGAGAAAGCGTCTTTAAGTGTCAAGGCTCATGGGAAGACATCTGCCGAAGTGAAGGTTTTCGTAAATAGAGTCTACAGGTGTGAGCGTTTGTGTACTAGGTGTGAGTGAGGGTCTACAGGTGTGAGTGAGGGTCTACAGGTGTGAGTGAGGGTCTACAGGTGTGAGTGAGGGTCTACAGGTGTGAGCGTTTGGGTAGAAGGCGTGAGTGAGGGTCTACAGGTGTGAGTGAGGGTCTACAGGTGTGAGTGAGGGTCTACAGGTGTGAGCGTTTGGGTAGAAGGCGTGAGTGAGGGTCTACAGGTGTGAGTGAGGGTCTACAGGTGTGAGTGAGGGTCTCCAGGTATGAGGGCTTGTGAGACGTCAATAATTGGACATATAATGAAACATCGTCTACAAGAGTGACACACAAAGACTGAGTAATCCTTAAGGGGGTAGAGTGAGAGGGAATAAGAGTAGTGAGGAAGGATGAGGAGGGTCGTCAGAGGAACGACTTGAAGGGGACGACACCAGGAGAGCGAGGAAAGGGGGACAGTGGTACTGGTCGTATAACTTGTAGCCTGGATGTGTCTCTTATTGACGGGACAACAATACCAAACAGGTTCTTTTTTAGGACTAGATAAGCATAAATTATATAGACCATAAAACACAAGATGATCTACAACTTTCGTAACTAAAAACAAAAACAAAAATCCATAAGGTATAACAACTTTTGATTATTTTCCGTGATAGGATAAAGTGATATAATCTTAAGCTCTTCACAAATAATACACAATACTCGGTGAAGATAATGTATGTGTACTAAAACAGTTTTGACTATCATACTATAATCATTTTTTCCCATAGTAATTTTGTCCATTGTGGTCATTACATTCTTAGCTCAAGCATCCGGAGGTGCTACACTTGAGCGCCAGAAGAGCACCGAACTTTAACACTTTATCTGGGCAAACATGGACGCCGGGTTGGTATAATGCAGGTAGAAAATCCCGAGTATTACTGCACCTGGCCATAAGGGGTAATTTACCTCACTACGTCATCATTATGTCCTACCTGCCTGCCTGCCTGCCTGTGACGTCATACCATGAAACCCCCCTCCTACTTTTACTGCTTCACCCTCTGTAAGGGAGGTAAGGGTGTGGAGAGGAAGGTGAGGGTGTTGAGAGGGAGGTGAGGGTGTTGTGGGGGAGGTAAGGGTGTTGTGAGGGAGGTGAGGATGTTGTGAGGGAGGTGAGGGTGTTGTGAGGGAGGTGAGGGTGTTGTGAGGGAGGGAGGTGAGGGTGCTGTAGGGAGGAGTGGGGTGCTGTGGAGGGAGGTGCAGGTGCTGTGAGGGGAGAGTAAGGGTGTTGTGAGGGGAGGTGAGGGGTGTTGTGGGGGAGGTAAGGATGTTGTGAGGGAGGTAAGGGTATTGTGAGGGAGGTAAGGGTATTGTGAGGGAGGTAAGGGTGCTGTGAGGGAGATAAAGGTGTTGTGGGGGAGGTAAGGGTGCTGTGAGGGAGGTAAGGGTGCTGTGAGGGAGGTAAGGGTGCTGTGAGGGAGGTAAGGGTGTTGTGTGGGAGGTAAGGTGTTGTGAGGGAGGTAAAGGTGTTGTGTGGGAGGTAAGGTGTTGTGAGGGAGGTAAAGGTGTTGTGTGGGAGGGAGTTGTGGAGGTAGTATAGAACCCTCAACGGTACACTCTCAGAAATATCTTTTAGACGCTTAATTACAAGGGAAAGACATGAGCTGTTGGTTCAGGCACAGACAAACGAGGCGACAGATAGGCATACGCAGAAACGTGTAAACAGAATCTAAACTCCAGGATTTTTGCTGAAATTCCGACAAGCTGTAGAATACAGAGACGTTTAAGGTTACTGACAGTGTTCTCTAATGAAATGTTAGAGTAAACACAAGGTTGTACTTCCCAAAAGAATTCTGTAGTCTGTCATCATGAGAATAGATAAATTATTTTTTAAGTGAAGAAAACAAGACGAGAAAGATATAGTGTGTGATAGTTTGACTCGTTGACTGTAAAGGCCTGGCCTTTGGGATATAAATCCCTTGCCAGCCTAATCAGGATCTTATAAAAAGGAAAGTCAAGAACCATTGGTTTCCAAGGGGTAACAAACAACCGTTAGAGATTGACATCTCTTTACTACGAAAATAATCACAATAATTTAACTCTGACACCACTCACACGAATATTAAATAAACAGCACCGGAGTCAAACAATTACTTAAAACAAAACCTTCAATACAACAAGGAACAGGGTATTTCCTACGGCTGCAAATGAATCTTCCTCCTAACCAGCACAGTGGAAGGTTCTGGTAACGCAGTGATCCGCTCTCAGGGGGAAGGTCCAAGGCAGCTTCCTCACTTGGCGCCGGCGTTGGTGAGCGATGTCTTGCCACACAGGAGAGACGCCAGGGCACGAACGGTGGATAGGGCGTGGAGGAAGTGGCGATCACGTGGCAGCCGCAGCAGTAGCTGGAGTAGGTGACCGGAGTTGACAGCCAAATAGAGAAGGACTGGGGAATGAGCCCACGAGCCCCAGGAACCTCAGATGAGTACACAACCAGCGGTGGAATCGATCAGCGGGGTGAAGTACAGCTGTGGTGACGGCTGGATCGTGTCTGGCGTGCAACGAGAGAAGTGGTCACAGTGTGGGGTATGACTCGTTGACCACAGCGTGACAGAAGTGGTCACAGTGTGGGGTATGACTCGTTGACCACAGCGTGACAGAAGTGGCCACTGTGTGGGGTATGACTCGTTGATCACAATGTGAGACAAGTGGCCACAGTGTGGGATACGACTCGTTGACCACAGCGTGACAGAAGTGGTCACAGTGTGGGGTATGACTCGTTGACCACAGCGTGACAGTGGTCACAGGTGGGGTATGACTCGTTGACCACAGCGTGACAGAAGTGGTCACAGTGTGGGGTATGACTCGTTGACCACAGCGTGACGAAGTGGTCACAGTGTGGGGTATGACTCGTTGACCACAGCGTGACAGAAGTGGTCACAGTGTGGGGTATGACTCGTTGACCACAGCGTGACAGAAGTGGTCACAGTGTGGGGTATGACTCGTTGACCACAGTGTGACAGAGATGACTCGTTGACCAGCGTGACACAAGACTCGTTGACCACAGTGTGTGAGTGTGGGGTATGACTCGTTGACCACAGTGTGACAGAAGTGGCCACAGTGTGGGGTATGACTCGTTGACCACAGTGTGACAGAAGTGGTCACAGTGTGGGTATGGTTGACCACAGTGTGACAGAAGTCCACAGTGTGGGGTATGACTCGTTGACCACAGTGTGACAGAAGTGGCCACAGTGTGGGGTATGACTCGTTGACCACAGTGTGACAGAAGTGGTCACAGTGTGGGGTATGACTCGTTGACCACAGTGTGACAGAAGTGGCCACAGTGTGGGGTATGACTCGTTGACCACAGTGTGACAGAAGTGGCCACAGTGTGGGGTATGACTCGTTGACCACAGTGTGACAGAAGTGGTCACAGTGTGGGGTATGACTCGTTAACCACATGGTACTGACTGTCCACCGTGTGGGTCTTGCTGGCCACAATGAAGCAACTGACTCGCCGCAAGTTAAGTATTTGCATAAGTGAGCTTAACCAACCAACTCAAATATTTCTTTACAACTTCCTCGCTCACGGTAAGATGCAAATGAAATGTAAACATCTCACGGCGACTGACTTTGTGTTTTATAACGGGGTTCCTGTACGTGTGTCAGTCTGACTTACTCAGCCTGTTAGGAATATACTCATCTGAGACATGCAGACAGTCACCACCACATGAATGACAAGTCCTGCTGACAGTCACCACCACATGATTGTGACAAGACCTGATTTTTATTTTACATCATTGGCATTGGTGAAGTGGCCGTCAGATTGTGTCAATACCCATTCTGGTTAAATGATTACAAACAAAAACAATAACAAAAACAATCATGACTTACAGTAAAAGACCCTTGACACGGGGCGGTACAGTACAGTACATGGAGGTTCTGTACACTGAAGAGTCACATTTGTGTATTTTGTGAACAAGATAGAACCAGATTATCCAAGGTTCTTATCGTTACTTATCCCTATAACTGGGGCTGAGGACGAATCTAACTTGGTTTTAAGGCTACGGCACGGGAATAGCAGCCAGACCAACTTCGAAATTGCATTGGAACTTCCATAATTACATTTGAGTTCTCTTATCTTGCGGCAGAAACCAGGAAATTGGATGTTGTTCATATTACCAGCGCTGCCCCTTACTGTACCAGAATAATCGAGGATTGTATTCACTTCATAAATGAGATTTCACAATACCTTGCAAAATCTTATTCGCCGTTTGTATGTTTAGTACGTGATAGATCCTGGGTTTTTTTTCTGGTAACGATGGCAGCTGTAAGGGAGGAGACGAGAAGTTTACCACGTCGTCTATTGAACCATTAGTTAAATAATATCGTATCTGACGCCCCATTGAAGATTCTACTACTCGCAAAAGGCAGACAGACGACTCTCTATCTGGCGTGTCTTGCCATGGCGCTACTTTATGGTGGTCAGTTGGGGTCATTTAGTAAAGATGTAAGATGCCACAAGTTATATTACGAGTATATCATTTAGGATACAATTCTCTACATAATTATTGATGTTATTCACAAAATTACATTAGTAATACTTTTCTCTAGTAACCTCAAGTGAGAATAATGATAATATCGATAATATGGATATTAAAGGTACACTAAGATAATGGCATTGATATTATTACGAGATAAGTTGAGTCTCAGAAACATTCAATAACCCCGACTCATGCTAAAGGTTGGGGGGTTTTGTCATATACATGTGAGGAAATTGTCTGGGAAAACTTTTGCAATCTCGACAATCTTCTCCGTGTGACTGTTACTGTTTACACTCGACGATTTTATGTGAGAGGATGTTGGAGGAGGATGTTTTGTTGAGGATGTTGGAGGAGGATGTTGGAGGAGGATGTCGGAGTAGAATATTGGAGTAGGTATTTATCAAGAATTAAGTGGTAGAAGAGGATAACAAAGCATTACAGGGGGAGCAGTTTGAGGTGACCTGTGAGTCTTGATAAATAAGTGTATAAAATGACCTTAAATCTACATTATAGTACCGATTGTAACTCTTCGATATCCACGTCAAGGTGTGAACAATCTAAAGTACAAAGACGAAAATAAGAAAGTTCACGTACAAAAAAAAATATCCAGGGTACTTACAGGACTTAAAGTAAACAATGATAACGCGGGAGGAGATGTGTACGTTGAAAAAGTTCCGGAAAGAAATGAATGAAAATACACGAACAAGATATGAACCAGTGAGATGTACATGAATAATGAATAAGTAGCTTTAAAGTAGCTTATACCTTATGAGAGTCGATGAAGGTACAGAGGGAAGAGATGGGGAACGG
Organism: Homarus americanus; assembly: GCF_018991925.1. NCBI lineage: Eukaryota > Metazoa > Arthropoda > Malacostraca > Decapoda > Nephropidae > Homarus > Homarus americanus. The sequence goes on from NW_024746240.1 coordinate 152,216, forward strand.
TAGAGATGGGTTATGGCTATATTGGTGTAACTTGAAGGTGTTGTGGTCAGTGAAGGAGGTTGAATGAAGTGCCGGTCACACTGCCTCTCTATGTACCGAGCACTTAGTATACTGTGTGATGTATCGGTAGTATCAGATGGATAACTGTACATTGTTATATTGTTGTTTGTTGTCAGCTCCTTACTACACTGCTGTCAGCTGTGCGGAGAGAACTTATTACATTATCGTCCCCTTACACAACTCCCCAGCCATACACCTGTCTGTTACACGGAGACACCTTTGCTGCTTATGTGGGGCCGTGTAGTAAATACCCTGAATCTTCCATTAGTTCTCCTGTCAGCTGTGAAAAACTCGCCTGGCTTTTGTATACAGTAGGGTGTCACGCGTTATATTGTTGCTCAGGCTGTCACAAGCAATGTTTGTGAGATATAGCTTGTCCTTAGTGGGGGAATTAGACTATTCGATCATATCTCAACTTTCTTGTTAGTTGTCAACTTGTGTAAACAGTTATACATGATAAATAGGATACAGTACTTCATTACTACCATCTGTAGTACCTAGTGAGTACTGTTAGCCTTCACAATCAATTACATACTCTCACCTTAAAGCAGGATCACAACACTCCGTACCTACACTACCTATGTTAACGGCACAGTCATAATGCTGGAATGATCATGTGTAAGTGTGGTTATCAATGGGGAAACTTTTTTAATTACTATTTTAATGTTAGAAGTAAAACACAGCGGGTCTCGATAATCCTCTTAAACTTTTAGTCCAAAGCGATAAGAAGTTTTCTCTTTTTTTTATGCTTTCTTTCTTTTGATCAGATATTTAAGTTAAATTTTTTCCCTGGACAGAACGGCCATAACTCTAATTCATCTTGGGGTTACTAAGATGGTCGGGGTGTTTGTATGTATGACTTTATCTTGAGAGCAGGGTAGAAAAATCCAGGACAACGTAAACTTAAATATGTACAATTACTCACCTCACTAACAGTAAGTACAGCAGGTGAGAAGTATATCTTACACTCAAGACACTAATAGTTAAAACCCTCTTTGACTCGAGGTCTGTTTGTATTGACAGGAACTTTTATATCTTAAACAGAGGCTCGTTAACCATCTTCGAATACAATTGGGGGTTAATCCCTTACACGAGAAAGAAATTCCCTGAAAGCGACGTGGATATCTTGGTAAGTCTTCACTACGACAGACATTAGCTGCAGGCAGAAATATCCACCACGTCTAAAATGAGAAGACCTGTCCTCACCATCATTAAGAAAAACTAATTGCTTCTCGGAAAAGACCTTGTAAAAATGGGAGTAATGATATCGAGTTCTGAAGTGAGCTCAAAGGAGGTTCTTTCACTGGTAATGATGGAAACCAAACCAATGAATTATTGAAGTTAAGAAATCTCTCTCTCTCTCTCTCTCTCTCTCTCTCTCTCTCTCTCTCTCTCTCTCTCTCTCTCTCTCTCCCTAGGTGAGGGAAGATAATAAAGGTTTGATTGGTTCAGGGGGAAGACCATGGGGAAGGGAGGAGGGAGACAGAGTATTAGTAATGGGGAAAACCATTTGTTGCAGGAAGACCATTATCTGGGAGGACAACCATAGACCGGGAGCACAGACCACAGACCGGGAGCACAGACCACAGACCGGGGGCACAAACCACAGACTGGGGGCACAGATCACAGATCGGGAGCACAGACCACAGACCGGGACCACAGACCGGGGGCACAGACCACAGACCGGGGGTACAGATCACAGACCGGGGGCATTGACCACAGATCGGAAGCACAGACTATGTACCGGAGGAACAACCAGAGACCGACGGACGCACGCACATGCAACCACACGCACACCAATTGTATCAGTATGTTGTAATCAGCTTGGTTAAAATCTGGATATCACAAACATTTCAATTTCATTTCGATAAACCGAAAAAAATATCATCCCTTGGTTACTTCCGAGAGCTTTTAATTGCCTCTACTCAACACTTGTCAACACCATTTCTTAATCACCACTCTGGTTCCTCCCTACAATTGCCAAAAGGTTACCGACTCCTATAATCCACGCTTCAATTTCGCTATGAGAACTTTAAACAACCTTTAACCCTTTGTCATTTAAGTCATACCTAGTTAATCCTCCCTAAGTCATTATTCAGCTGTAAGAACTAAGAGGTAAAGGAGTGGATAGAGTAAGTAGATGAGGCTCTTACAGTGGGATGGAGGGAACAAGGTCATTGACATCTTAGAGATCACTGGGAGAGTTAATGGACTTTATGGGTAGAAAAACGATGACGGAAAAAGATTTTGGGGCAAAGGTGAGATACAAGCAGTGATGGATACACATACTAAGTGTAGGTTAGCAATACACATACACACAAACACACACACACACATATATATATACACACATACGACAGAAACACATTCAACAATATCCCGGAAACATTCACCTTATTGTGAGCTTTGAAGATATCTTGACAATGATCTCAAAGCTTTTACCGCAAGCCTTACAAACAACTCCTGAATATATAATTATTTTATGTATTTACTTATATTTTCCATTTGACGTATTTCCTCACTTCATGTTTCATTCATCTTTATTATTTACATATTATTTATTAACATGTTCTCTTAGATATTTGTTTATTTTTGGTTTTTGTGTATTTGTATAGATAATTTTTCAGTATTATGTTAGAAAATATAATTATAATCCTTTTATGAAACGAATAATAACTAAACTATTATGGATCACGAATATTGTTGTCATTTGGGGATTTTTTTTTTTTTAGATAATGTTCAACTTACTGCTGCCCGGTGTAATGGCAATTAAATCTGAATGTGTGAATGGAGTGGTCAAAGCTATAACGCTAATGTTGTTTCATTTTCATATTATGTTGATTCAGAAGCTATTAGACACGCAGATGAACAGGTATTAAACATTACGTTATTTAGGGACAATGTTTATAGAATGTTGATAGAATGTTTATAAAATTGTATAGAAAGTTTGTAGAATGTTGATAGAATGTTGATAGAATATTTATGGAATGTTTATAGATGTTTAGAGAATGTTTATAGAATCTTTATGGAATGTTTATATAATGTTGATGGAAATTTTATAGAATGGTTATAATGACCCTAAACGATACCCTACATCAGCTCTCTATGAACCAGCGTTGTCAGGTTACTAAATGAGTGCAGTGGAGTTTGTTGGTGTTGCCAGTGTATCAATATGTAAACAAGTAAAATAGACAGTGTGGAGCAGAACAAGGAGTAGCCATTGTAGGTCAGCTATTATCTAATGGTTCTCTGAGGGATGGGAGGGGAGGGGAAGGGTCAGAGGAAAGGGTGTAGGTTGGGGGAGAAGGGTGAGTTTGGGGAAGGAGGAAGAGGAGGTGGTTGAGGGGAAGGAGGAAGAGGAGGGGTAAAAAATGGTGGATTAAAGGGGTGATGTCTTTCACTGGGTGGAGGGAAGGGGGGGGGGACAAGATCATCATTATTCACGACGGAGGAGCCAAAGGAAATTTGATAATAAAAGAGGAGGTGAGGTGGGGGTGACCAGAACAATGTAAGGCAGTCTTGGTGGCCACTGTGTTGTGCTGTGTATAGGTTGTGCCACTTATACTGTTGTGAGGAAAGAAAGAAAAGAAATAATGAGATAAAAAAGAGAGAATAATGTTCAAATGAATAAACTATACATACAGGAAACAAAGGATTACCATTTGTGACTCAAACCAATAATACTAGACACACTCCCAAGAGCTCGACTCGGTTACCTTGATGTCTCCATTAGTCATATTAACATCTTCAAACGAGGGTTTAGTTATCCTACACACAGATTATTTCTCAGTATTACTTAAGTATCTCTCGAGGATTTACCAATAATGCTACAAACACAAAGTCTGTTCCGAACCTCACAGTCCAAGGCGGCGTTGTGGAAGGCCTTCTGAGCCGCCGCCTCGCGACCTTCCAGCCTCACCAATATGCCCTCATTTACATAAGTCGGTGTTGGTGAATAACCCGTGATTACCGCGACCGAGGGTTTAAATATTATATTGTGGGGCTTTACCGGCGCCACTTGATGAGGGAACATCGACCCTGAGTGTTTGACGACGACAAGACCACAACACAGGTGATGGACAGTCAGTCAAGACCACAACACCGGTGATGGACAGTCAGTCAAGACCACAACACCGGTGATGGACAGTCAGTCAAGACCACAACACCACCACAGTCAGACAAGACCACAACACCACCACAGTCAGACAAGACCACACCACACAAGACCACAACACCACCACAGCCAGACAAGACCACAACACCACCACAGTCAGTCAAGACCACAACACCGGTGATGGACAGTCAGTCAAGACCACAACACCGGTGATGGACAGTCAGTCAAGACCACAACACCAGTGATGGACAGTCAGTCAAGACCACAACACCGGTGATGGACAGTCAGTCAAGACCACAACACCGGTGATGGACAGTCAGTCAAGACCACAACACCGGTGATGGACAGTCAGTCAAGACCACAACACCGGTGATGGACAGTCAGTCAAGACCACAACACCGGTGATGGACAGTCAGTCAAGACCACAACACCGGTGATGGACAGTCAGTCAAGACCACAACACCGGTGATGGACGGTCAGTCAAGACCACAACACCGGTGATGGACAGTCAGTCAAGACCACAACACTGCTGATGGACAGTCAGTCAAGACCACAACACCGGTGATGGACAGTCAGTCAAGACCACAACACCGGTGATGGACAGTCAGTCAAGACCACAACACCGGTGATGGACAGTCAGTCAAGACCACAACACTGATGATGGACAGTCAGTCAAGACCACAACACCTGTGATGAACAGTCAGACCACAGTCAGACCACAACACCATCACAGTCAGACAAGACCACAACGCCACCACAGTCAGACAAGACCACAACACCGGTGGTGACAAGGAAGGGGAGGAGAGTCAACCCTCGCCACCGTTAAGTGCCACAACAGCTTCAAGAAAACAGTAATAACTTTTTGGTCTAGCAGTTATTGATGATGGTGACCTTGACTGTCTCCCTTTGTCACTGTCTCCCTCTGTCACTGTCTCTCCTCTGTCACTGTCTCCCCCTGTCACTGTCTCCCTCTGTCACTGTCTCCCTCTGTCACTGTCTCCCTCTGTCACTGTTTCTTCCCTCGTGAACACCAGTCACCCCGGGCTGATGCGACGGAAGGAGACAGTAAGGAAGGAGTGACGGGAAATTGGGTAAAGAGGAGGGAGGGCGAAGAGAAAATGGGAATAGGAGTTGGAAGGAAGGACGTGATGCGAATACTGCACTGTCATTACACCTTATTCTTCACTCAGTTGTTAGTGAGATCATGAAACTTTCTACACCTCTATCTCTCCTTCTCTCTACCTGCCCTTCTCCTCTCTACGTTTTTCTTCCTGTATCTTTCTGTCTCTCCTTCTCCTGTTTCTTCCTTACTTCCTCCTCGCTTCTTCTCCCTCTCCACCTCCCCATAACGCGACTTAATGGTCTCATTTGGATGATAATTTTCCTACATAAAATCTGGGAACACTTCAACACGTGCGGTCGTTCAAGTGTGTAGGATGTGACACTTAGCGAAGGATGTGACACTTAGGGAGGAAGGAAGGATGTGACACTTTGGGAGGAGGCAAGGATGTGACACTTGGGTAAGGATGTGACACTTTGGGAAGAGGGAAGGATGTGACACTTGAGGAAGAGGGAAGGATGTGACAATTGGGGAAGAGGGAAGGATGTGACACTTAAGTAAGAACGTGACACTTGGGGAAGAAGGAAGGATGTGACACTTAGGTAAGGATGCGACACTTTGGAAAGGAAAGAGGTGGTGACACTTAAGAAGGAGGTTGTAACAATTATACAGAAGGATGTGACACGTACGGACGCTTATGGAAGAAATTAAGTAGATTTTCACACTTAAACATTTTAAAACAAACAAATTGCATCACTAACACACACACACACACACACACACACACACCCACACACACACACACACACACACATTAGTCTTGTATATTAACCTTCGTCTTTATGGACCATATAAGACATTGTATTACCCACACAGTTCACAATGGTTCAGATAACACAAGAAAAACACAACTGAGGATCACTATAAACCTGGTTTACTGTGGGAGGTGGAGCATGGGAGTGAGATGGAGCATGAGAGTGAAGTGGAGCATGGGAGTGAAGTGGAGCATGGGAGTGAAGTGGAGCATGAAAGTGAGGTGGAGCATGAAAGTGAAATGGAGCATGAAAGTGAGGTGGAGCATGAAAGTGAGGTGGAGCATGGGAGTGAAGTGGAGGATGGGGGTGAAGTGGAGCATGCAAGTGAGGTGGAGCATGAATGTAAGGTGGAGCATGGGGTGAAGTGGAGCATGAAAGTGAGGTGGAGCATGAAAGTGAGGTGGAGCATGGGGTTGAAGTGGAGCATGGGGTGAGGTGGAGCATGGGGTGAGGTGGAGCATGGGAGTGAAGTGGAGCATGAAAGTGAGGTGGAGCATGAAAGTGAGGTGGAGCATGGGAGTGAGGTGTTGCATGGGAGTGAGGTGGAGCATGGGAGTGAGGTGGTGCATGGGAATGAAGTAGAGCATGAGAGTGAGGTGGAGCATGGGAGTGAGGTGGTGCAGGGGAGTGATGTGGTGCATGGGAATGAGGTGGAGAAGGGGAGTGAGGTGGAGCATGGGAGCGAGCTCAGCCTCCTCCTCTTCCCTTCATCCAGACCAAGAATATAAACAAGTTCTGTCAAGTTATTATCCAGAGGTAATACATCAGCTGTAGACTCTCCTTTAAGATGTAATGGACCTCTTGTTATGCTGCACCATTATAAACAAACATTACTCTAATATACATGTTATAATATCTTGTCTTTTGTTTCATATAATAATGTTTACGGTCCACCAGAGCCCTATGACTGTAGCTAAATACTACTTTTGTTTCTCCACAATACTAACTTTAGCGGGAGTTTAATTCGTATGTTTATCTTTGTATGAACTAATTATCGTTGTGGACTTTATTTGACAAAGGTTTTACCACACTTTTATTTTACACTCTGGAGCTCTTTTTGTGAGACTGTGACCACACACACACACACACACACACACACACATACACACAGTCAAGAGTAAGGCCTCAGGTGTTATCTTGTCCTGGGAGCGAGTGTTAATTAGTGCGTAATAAAGGTAACTGCTAGTGCTACCAGTGACGCCTCCCCTCCCTCCGGCGCTACGCCCTTGGATAGGTAAGGATTAACGACTAATTAATCACAGGTAACGAGTGACCCAGAATCTATAAGCCTCTAAAAATACTAATCTAGAGTAGACAGGATATTTTTTATTTCAAGCATAAAATTAATTAGCGTCGATCCTAAATTAAAAGCATTATATAAAGGATATATTTTCCTTGATCGATCCAGGGACTCTTAGGAAGAATGGTAAGCGCTGTATCCAACTCTACCACCGCTTCCATTTTCCTGCAGACAATTATACAAAAAGACACAGAATACACAAGTAGAAACTGCACGACTTTTGTCTTATCTTAACGACAGCAACAAACACAAGAGCTATATCACGTAACGTTTCTCTTCACTAACGGCAACATCTGGTGAGTGGGTGGAGAGGCAGAGGGCAGCGCGCGTGTATGTGTGTGTGTGTGTGTGTGTGTGTGTGTCAGTTAGTATCTGTCTGTATGTGTGTGTGTGTTTGTTGTGCTTTAGTTTGTGTATTTGTGTGTTCTCTGTCCTTTTATGAACACTTTTAGGTGTGTTTGTGTTGACGTTGTGTTTCTCCACGAGTTTGTATGTGTGTGTGTATGTATGTCTGTATGGTTGTGTGTGATTATGCATTTGTCTATGTGACTATTTTAGGAGTTATAACTTAGCTTCGTGTGTTGGTAGTCTCCATGTTAAGTCTTTCCTTGTTTCCACGTAAGTCCAGTCATGTGCTTCACCTTTAACACACGGTTATATATCACCAGCAATAAAACACTCGTCAGATCTAACCCGACTGCAGATACATAAAAACAACTTTCACAAGACTGACTGACTTCGCAAATACTTGGAAAATATTCTGCCTGGCTGAACCTGTCATAATGTACTGTTGAAAATAAGTTAAGAATATCCTATTATGTGGGTGTTTATCCCTACTTAAAAAAGAAAGATAAGAAGAAAATAATTAAATGATCGAAATTGAAAGGGCAAAAAAGGAAAAAAAAAAAAGAAAGAACGTTCACCCTTCTCCTTTACTCGCCCTAAAATCGTTGAAGCGATATTTTGGTGATCGCGAGGGCTGGACCCAACAGCTTCTCCCACCACTATACTCCTGCATGGGAACGTACGTGGGCGAGGGTTTTGTCATGTATTTCTTATCATTAAATCACCGTAAACGAGACAATGTAGGATTGGTTACCGAGGACATGCAGACCATCAGGTGAATTAAGTTTTCGCAGGATTTGTTTTAGTTAAATTACTCCAGAAGTCAACGTTACTTTTAATAAGATCTGTCCTCAGTAAAAGTAGCGTTCATTTCGCCTGTTAATTTTCCTTCTAATTCACTACACGGAGTAAGAAATACAACAGGAGCAGAGTTTAGTCCCGTGTACCCCTGGTGTCAGTGAGAGCAGCTTCAGTAGCCAAGGTGGAGTGTAAGGTAGGTAGCCACTACAGAATTTTATAACCTGACGTAATTTTAAACCGAGTGATGGAAGGTAAGTGAGGTGGTCCCTGGGAGCTGGTAATGTAATAGTGTTATTACTGTGGGGGCATAAGAGGTCGTGTCTCCTAGTATAAAACGACCAAGAAATTTATTCATATTTCAAGAAAGTAAAGTAACTTAACCATCGAATCACCACACAAATATAACTATAAATATAATTCAAGTCATCTATTATAATCTCTATGAAGGTAAAAAAAAAAAATACTCATACTATCCGAACATTCTTTTGTGATTAAGTCTTCGAGGTACAAAAATGAGAGAGAGAAACTATAAACAGAGAAAGTGGTAAGTGGGTTGGCACTTTACGGTACAAGGCCACCACTTAATACCCCCCACGAGAGGTCTTGACGATGCTGGTCACAAGACGATGTTAACTTGCAAGATACGACTCCCTCCCTCCTACCTCTAGTACTCCCTGGGGAATCTTGCAAGGTCTGCAGTCCCCCCCTCGCGTCCTTGCAACCGCCTGCAGTGTTGGGGGGAGGCAGGTCTGTATGCGTCCTGACCACATGACGGTGTGTGGGTGGTGGGGGAGGTTGATAGGGCTAAAAGGACCTATTCACAAAGCAAATTAAAATCTTAGACCAACAGGATTATAAACAAGATATTGATTCTGCATCGGAGTATTATAGAAGCTGGTCAATCACTATACCGACCCGTCATTAAACAATCTAACAGCGATATACAATTACCTACCTTTATCAGACTTTAAACCACCGGTAGTCTGGCTCCAAGCACTGTTTTATTCGTGCTATTCAGACTTTCAATTTAAACAAAGAACCAGACTAACAAAGGAAGACACACACACACACACACACACACACACACACACACACACACACACACACACACACACACACACACACACACACACACACACACACACACACACTACATATCCCATTGAAAAACAAAGAGCATAAAACGAATATGGGCTTAACACAAAGGATCTGTCAGTGGATTATTTCAGGAGTTTTAACGGTATTAATATATTGTTTGGGGGGGCTTTGTTAACAGGACATTTAATAGTCTGTTAATGGGAGTGAAAAATCTCCAGTATAATGTCAATTGTCACTAGTCACTCCATATAAACTGTCATGTGGTCACTCCCTGTTACTCGTCACTCCATATAAACTGTTATGTGGGCAACCGTCACTCGTCACTCCATACAAACTGTTATGTGGGCAACCGTCAATCGTCACTCCATACAAACTGTTATGTGGCACTCCCTGTCACTCCACACAGGCGGTGATGTGAGTAATTGTGTACGAGTGTTCAAGAAGGTCGGGGATACGAAAGAAAGAAAGAAAGAAACGGAAGGAATAAGAGGAAAGGGAAATGAGTTAATAGAGGAATAACGTTATAAAAGAGAGAGAGAGAGAGAGAGAGAGAGAGAGAGAGAGAGAGAGAGAGAGAGAGAGAGAAGAACGATAAATACTTTCAATTTCACCTGGAGATTGAACCAGAACCACCTCGCACACACACGTCTATTTCTTCATCAATTTCTTTTTCCCAGGTAGCAAGGGTGAGCGTGTACCTGTAAGGATTCCCCGAGTTGTGCCTGATATTTCCCACGTATGAGAGTGACCAGGTGAAGAGGAGGTTCAGGTTCTTCTTCTTCTTCTTCTTCTTCTTCTTCTTCTTCTTCGTCTTCGTCTTCGTCTTCTTCTTCGTCTTCTTTTCTCTTTCCCCTCAACTTTTTTTTTCACCTGTGTCTAGAGAGAGAGAGAGAGAGAGAGAGAGAGAGAGAGAGAGAGAGAGAGAGAGCACACACACACACACACACAACCAACTCGTCTGAATGACACAACAAACTTACATTTTCCGTATTTGGAGTTCATGAAAAAAATAAATAAATAAATTCATTAACTAACGTGAAAGGTTATTGGACATACATATTAAACCAATTTATTAATATTCACGCCGGAGTTAAAACCTTAATTAATACCTCGGAACTATTTTTGTCAGGGTTTAGAACCGTATAATGCAATAAAAAAGGATGATTGTGAGACTCATTAATAAGTTTTTCACATATCATTCCAGCTAAAATGTTTATGAAAAGGACCTGTAATGAGGCAATCTGTGACCATAGAGGCGAGTTAATGAGCTGACCATTCTTTGACGTCACTCCCGGGTGTTTGTAAAGGTATGACAGTCCTATACACCTGTTAATCAATAACACTGTGGGGGTGTTTACTTGCCTGCCTTCACACAGTTATTGAAAATTGAGATAACTGAATAACATGCAGTTAATGTGTTTTAATGTGATGTTTGTGTGTCTAGCATACATGTAAGTTTTAACAGGAAGGAGATAGTAGTAGCGTAGAATTTTATTTTTTTATTTTTTTTTAGTTTGGGAATCAAGGAAGTTTTTCTTGGAAATGGCAAATAAATGTATTTTTCAAGTGATAATTATCGATAATGTCATACGCCATGGTAATGTTGTATGGTTCACCGTGATAATATTTCTCGGTTCACAGCAGTAATGGTTCACAGTTCACAGCAGAACAGTTCAGCAGTAATGGTTCACAGTTCACAGCAGTAATGGTTCACAGTTCACAGCAGTAATGGTTCACAGTACACAGCAGTAATGGTTCACAGTTCACAGCAGTAATGGTTCGCATTTCACAGCAGTAATGGTTCACAGTTCACAGCAGTAATGGTTCACAGTTCACAGCAGTAGTGGTTCATGGTTCACAGTTCACAACAGCAATATTTCACATTTCACAGCAGTAATGGTTCACAGTTCACAGCAGTAATGGTTCATGGTTCACAGTTCACAACAGCAATATTTCACATTTCACAGCAGTAATGGTTCACAGTTCACAGCAGTAATGGTTCATGGTTCACAGTTCACAACAGCAATATTTCACATTTCACAGCAGTAATGGTTCACAGTTCGCAGCAGTAATGGTTCATGGTTCACAGTTCACAGCAGTAATGGTTCAAGGTTCACAGTTCACAGCAGAAATATTTCATGGTTTACACCCCAAACAATATCCGGGCGGTAAACACATTACTGTATATGATCGTGTCTTGGTTCACAGCTGTTGGTCAATACACGGCCGTCATGATAGGTGTTTTATGGGCTTATATTTCCTTGCAATAGTCGTCTATCTATGTTTATGTAATGTATGTCGACGATATAACTCACACCAAACTTGGCTGGTCCATTCACTGCCTATTATTCATATTTGTCTAAAGTTATGAGCACAGTATGTTATGAATCCTCTTTAAAGTATGATAGATTTCATTTATATACAGACGACGATGTAAAATGCACTTTAAAGTTGTGTTGGTTGTAATTCGAAGGTAAAGTTTGAGATATTCATTGTTGTATTATTTACGGAGTTGAATTTTATAAGTATTAATTTGTTCCTCGTCTCGCTTGTTATTAGGACTGGTCAGAGTCATTCTCTACCGCCGTCCTCTTGAAACCTGAGTGGAAAGTTGGATCCCAAAGTCAAGATGAGAAAACTTTCCTTGTTTAGAGATTTTATCTTTTTTAATTCATCTTGCACACACACACACAAACACACACACACACACACACACACACACACACACACACACACACACACGACACTTCCTCGTCAATTCCGACACATCACTCCTCTCTATATTCATGTACAAGAACTCGTAAAAGAGTCTATAGTCAAACTTCTACATCACAGTAAAAAGTAATACAATTCATATACGAAGTCTGCCGTGGTCACCAAGAACCATAAGCACATTTACAAAGATTTTTGCAGCGGAGTTTCGTTTCGATACGTCAAATCAAAAGTAAATGTCGGTGGTTTCAGAGACACGGTCAAAATATTTTTTTACAAAAACTTTAATAAACCACAGTATGTGTGTGTGTGTGTGTGTGTGTGTGTGTGTGTGTGTGTGTGTGTGTGTGTGTGTGTGTGTTAACTCTAGGTTCAATTTATCTTACATCAGTATTGGTCACCATTTCCCTGCCCCCCACTTAAGAAGATGGTGTACATACATCAGTTTCTGGGGACCGAGGCAACAGGTTAATGGAAGACAAAAAAAAAATTCCTTTCTCCCAACCATTACTCCCTCGATAGTTATTAATATGATAATATGATTGTCTGACCCGGTGCTGAGACTGGGGGTCGCTCTTCCTCTACCTTCTGAACTAACATACCATCAATCACTTCGTTAAAAGCTACTGAAACATAAGGGCCTAGAGACGTATTTTCAGTATCGTACCCATAACTGTTAAGATACTCCTGCACGTGGAAATCTTATATTCAGTTCTACCTTGTGTACCTCTATTCAGGGGAAACAGAGTCGGAGTTGCGTCCATTCCTCTGATAAAATTCTCCTTTTCTCTGCATCCACTACACACTCTATCTCCATTCAAATACAGTTACACTTCTCTTCTTTACCAGAGCACAGAAAACTTGACCCACACCTCCGATAGGCTATTTTTCTGACACACAAACTTGATCAACTTCTGTACTACGAGGTCGGCCTCTCTCTCTCTCTCTCTCTCTCTCTCTCTCTCTCTCTCTCTCTCTCTCTCTCTCTCTCTCTCTCTCCACCCACATATTTCTCTCTTCCTCACAACAAAGATATTTCCCTACCCTTTCTCAGCTCCCTGGCCAACACCATAACTTACATTACTTGGCCTGGCCGTTCTCAGCTCCCTGGCCAACACCATAACTTACATTACTTGGCCTGGCCGTTCTCAGCTCCCTGGCCAACACCATAACTTACATAACTTGGCCTGGCCGTTCTCAGCTCCCTGGCCAACACCATAACCTACATTACTTGGCCTGGCCTCTCCCAGCTTCTCAGTAAACACCTGCTGGCACATGCTCCCAACATGTAAGGCTGCCATGGGTACAGGGAACAGGGGACATGAGAGACAGGGGAGAGGGGAGAGACAGGGGAGAGGGGAGAGACAGGGGAGAGGGGAGAGACAGGGGAGAGACAGGGGAGATAAAAGGGAGGCTGGGGAGAGGAGTAAAAGTGCAGGAACTGGAGTTAAGAGAAGGGTGGAAGCGGGGAGAGAAGATGGAAGGATTGAGAAGAGTAGTTAAGAGAATGTGGAGAATGGGTGGAGAGAAGAGGCAGAGGATACGATGAGAAGAAGAGGGGTGGAAGGTAATAGGAGACGAATAGGTGGAGAGATTATAACACAGAAGGAGAGCGATAAGGCGCTAAAGAGAGGAAGAAGGGTGGAAAATCCGTAGAGAGGGAGGGAAGTAGTGAGGAGGGAGATAATTGAATGATAGCGAGGAAAAGGGATAGCATGAGGTAGGGAGAAAAGGGTGAGAGAATGAGGAACTGTGTGAGGAACTACCAGGGAAAATAAACAGGCTGCCATCCTTTATATTAATACTAAAGCTGAAGTCTCATTTAAACTAACCTAAACCTGTAACATAACATAACATAACAAACTTGGCCTAACCGAACCTAACCTAACCTAACCTAACCTAACCTACCCTACCCTAACCTAACCTAACCTAACCTAAATTGTAGATAACTGAAAGCTTCAAGATAAAGCTCGAGTTCAGTTTTGATGTCACTTTATTCACCAATTTTGTCTCCCAGTCTAATTGAAGTATAAGTTAGGATAAGGTTGCCACTTGAGAATCCAGGTTATGGTTGAAAGAGGAGGTGAGGTGTTTATGGGGCGTGTCATTGCTGATTCGGTCCCCAACCTAGTGTCGGGAGAAGACTTAGAGAGAGAGAGAGAGAGAGAGAGAGAGAGAGAGAGAGAGAGAGAGAGAATAATATTGGCAGGAAAACTACAGAACTGGTGGGAGATTTTTATGTTGTCAAACTATATGACCAGAGGTGTCTGACACGTGTCGATGGGGGTGGGGGAGGGAGGAGGAGGCAGGGGAAGATTGAGATACCATAAAAGAGAGAGAGAACAGGAAAGATTGAAAAAGGGGGAGTAGAATAAAAGAGAAGGGGAAGTGGTTGAGTAAGTGGGGGGCAGGAAGGAAAGGCAGAAAAAAGTATAAAGAACGAATTTACACACACACACACACACACACACACACACACACACACACACACACACACACACACACACACACACACACACACACACACACACACACACACACACACACACACACACACACACACACACACACACACACACACACACACACACACACACACACACACACACACACACACACACACACACACACACACACACACACACACACACACACACACACACACACACACACACACACACACACACACACACACACACACACACACACACACACACACACACACACACACACACACACACACACACACACACACACACACACACACACACACACACACACACACACACACACACACACACACACACACACACACACACACACACACACACACACACACACACACACACACACACACTACTCTCCTCTGACTTGTCCTCACCTTCTATTATGTTGTAGACTCCACCAGAACCGCCAGCGCCACAATAGATAAACAGAATTAAGAAAAACCACGTCAGTGCAAATGTCAAATCATCCAGTTTTCGTCTCCACCTCCGTCATCTTAAGTCCCTCGGAGTTCCATCGCCCTAGCTCCTCAGTGTTTACTCAACATTCATACTTTCCAAACTATGATTCCCCATCTTAGTCTCCCCCCGATATGACACAATGTAAACACCGAGGAAAAGTGCAGAAGAGGGCATGCGAGGTTATTCACCCCCCTCCTACTCCACACATCAAGAAGAGCTTAATACACTGGCCCCCTCAGCTCTCTCTGATCATCACCATGACCTCATCTGCCACTTTGGGGAGAAGCTTCTGCACCATCCTCGTTACCGCTTCTTGCTTCCACCCGAATTCCTCGTCCGCAAATTACTGTTCGACACTACAACCGCATCCAGCCCATACGAACTGCCCGTAAGCCAGATTACTTTAGTTCCCCGCTGACACTTGTATAGAAAAGATGTCTTTAGATACTGTGGAGGAAGTGTTCCAGCGAGGGTTGTTGCAGCGGTATGATGAATGCAACAAGTCTCTTGAGTAAAAGATCGAATGCTACAATATCATGCAAGTTGTAAGATCTGATGCTGCAAGTGACTGTTATTACTCGCCTCGGCAAGTTGATTGATTACAGTAATGATCATGGCCGTGGTAGTCCTTATGAGGGTTAATAACAGGAACCCCAGCCACACACCTTCCAGTGGATGATAACAGGACCCCAGCCACACACCCTCCACTGGTTGATATCAGGACCCTAGCCAAACACCCTCCAGTGGTTGATAACAGGACCCCAGCCACACACCATCCAGTGGTTGATAACAGGACCCCAGCCACACACCCTCCAGTGGATGATAACAGGACCCCAGCCACACCTCGAGTGGCTATGGAACAGACCCGTCAGCGCACCCCCTCAGAGTTGTTGATACAGGACCCCAGCCACACACCTCCAGTGGTTGATAACAGACCCAGCCAAACACCCTCCAGTGGTTGATAACAGGACCCCAGCCACACACCGTCCAGTGGTTGATATCAGGACCCCAGCCAAACACCCTCCAGTGGTTGATAACAGGACCCCAGCCACACACCTTCCAGTGGTTGATAACAGGACACCAGCCAAACACCCTCCAATGGTTGATAACAGGACCCCAGCCACACACCCTCCAATGGTTGATAACAGGACCCCAGCCACACACCTTCCAGTGGATGATAACAGGACCCCAGCCACACACCTTCGAGTTGTTGACATCAGGACCCCAGCCACACACCCTACAGTGGATAATACAAGAAAATTTCCCAAGCGACTTTATATAGTACGTGATCCTGATTTTCAACAGCGGAGGTAACGGTGACTTAATTTGTTAGCGGATACGTAAGACTCCCGAACAAGTACAAAGAGAGCGGTAACTATTACATAAAACTAACTTGGGCATACCTGAAGTGTGATGTGCTATGGTGTGTTACGGTCCCTCGCTGAGCTGTATCTTTCACCTTCCTGAAAAGAAAAAACAACCAGATTAACCTTATACCACGTTATATATTGGAAGGATCTCAAGGATGTGTTTGTTTGAAAGTAAGACTGTTTATTAGGTGACAGAGGATTTAAGAATGACCATGAACCTACAGTTGTAACTTTAGAAGTGTTCTTAAGAAACGGCTACAGTTTGTGGGGCAACAACGATTGGCGAAAGAAACCAACCGAACCTCACCAAATCATAAGATACGTAAGATCATTATATATAACTGTACACTGCCCTTCTCCCACATTCTGTCTCCAGATGCCGCGTGAAGTGCGTGTTATAGAAGAGTATGTTCAGTGGTTATTCCGTTTGTTTGTCTTCGTTCTAGCTTGTACGGACCATATTTTTCAGCTAAGGTGAAGTATGGACAAAATAGAGAGTAACTGCTTGATAATACTCATGTTTCTATCTTTGTTCAAGGGCTGGCATGAGGGGCGGTGAACACTGACTGGCGTGAGGGGCGGTGAACATTGACTGTACCTTAATTTGTTAATATTATCTTCATTATGACAAACTAATAAAAGCATCATTGAAATATAAATCAATGAATGTCTAAGTTTCCAAATCATTAAAGAGTTGTAATATTTCGCTTCATTTTATGTAAAAAAAAAGAAGAACGTTGAGTAACACATTATATTATCATCAAGACTTAAGACAAAACAAAGCTAAATATTCCCTCTTAACTTAACCGAGCCTCAAAAGTTATAAATCATATTATTAAATCAAGTTAAACGGCGGCAGCAGCAAAAACAACAGGTTATCCATTACTTGTGAGTTGATTGTGTCGAACGAAGTCTGGTGATCGGGTAATACTACACGTTAATCCAATTACCAATTAGCCAGAGTCTGTTATCCTTTTGCTTTGTTTTCCTGTTGCCTTCCTGATACACACACACACACGCTGACGGCCATGAGAGTTAAGTTTCATTGCTCGTGTAGTGATGATGTTGTGATCTCCATATTGATAGAGGGTGGCGAGGATATATGATACACTTATCCAGGAGTGTCGTTATATTAGGAAGAGTTGCGGATAAATAAATGAGGTTTAATGGGTTTTGAGAGTAAGTTAATGTTTGCCGAGGTGAGTAAAAGAACAGTCAACAGCGCCAGACAACTACGTCCGCCGAACGTTCGCTCATCATCTGGGAGGAGCATGTATTTGTGTGACTTAAAGCAACATCATAACGGGAGATGTTGTTGTTATCACCTGGACCTTCCCACACATGTTACTAACTTCATCAAAACATTATCGTAACATTTATTTTCTATCCCTTATTTACTGTCAAATATGTTTTCGTTACCTTTCCAACTTTATAAGAAAGAGAAATGGGAAAAATTAATATAAATACAAATAAATAAACAATAATATAAGCTATACTACTGTTTTCCCTTTGCACTCCGTTACTTATGTTTCTTCGTTGTTATTTCAATCTATTTAATCCTAAGTAACAAGGCCAATCCAGAGGTACTGAATGCAGTCATGTGGTGACGTGGTAAAAAAGCGATACACCTGTTGTAAGCTGCCGGCAACCTGTGTGTGTTTGTCTGTTCGTAATGCGACTCCTCTTGTGATATATTTTTCTCTGAACCCTAAACACGGAAATGCCTCCGAGGAGTTGTCTGTGGTATATACAGTATAACATAGACGTGTGTATATACGCTACAATACTTTTAGTTCGCTATCACAAAAAATTCATAAGGATAATATTGCCTGGTCATCATCATCATCATCATCTCTCTCTCTCTCTCTCTCTCTCTCTCTCTCTCTCTCTCTCTCTCTCTCTCTCTCTCTCTCTCTCTCTCTCTCTCTCTCTCTCTCCCCTGTGTACTGTAAGCTGTAAAGAGGAAGTACTATATTACTAGGATATATTTCAATGTATAGAGCCAAAAACAGCTTCTACTCCAACCTTATATAATCCACTTAAAGATACATATCCCTTACACGATTTACAAACATCTGCTTACTCATAGATACGATTCTTTAGCTGTGGATTAAAAGGTGCTCATAGCTTTAGGTTAATTAAAGTTGCTTCGTTTTCCTGTTTTTTCCTAATGACTTAAATGTTAATCTGACTAAAAAAGGAAATTAGACATTATAAATGGAGCCCGACAGATATGAACAATATAGAGACCACGGCCAAAATTACTGCTACACCGATAAACTTAGTCAATTGTGACAATAAAAAACAGGTATAAGTTATAAATAAAACAAATCCGAGGCGATAAAAAAAAGTTATGCAAATTGGATAAATAATGTAAAGGAGAGAGTACTTTTTTTTTCTCAATATTGTCTTTAGTGACTTTAATACACTTGCTCCATTAGATCTTCAAGTTCATTCGCCTAACTCAGCTTCTCATCCTATAAGCGTCTCATATAACCTAACCTAACCTAACCTAACCTAACCTAACCTAACCAAACTTAACTTAACCTAACCTACATCAACTTCTCATCATCCTATTATAAGCGTTAGGTTTCTCATTATACTTCAGGTTAGATCTAGGCTGTAGGTGTGAGGTGGTTAGGCTGTAGGTGTGGGGGATAGTTGACTGGAATGAAACCACAGTCGTCACAAGATATTTATGGGACATGGGATTTGTAGACCGGTTCATTATCACGGAACATCAGAACACCCCTAATCACCAGTCCACGTCATTTCTGCAGGATAACATTGCATAGTTTTCGCATTAGGCCAAAACTGGTGGTGGTGGTGGTCGTGGTTATGGAGCAACTCCCTTAAAAATAGAGCGCCAGGTTGTTACCGCTGGTGAAAACGTTGCATAATTTTTTGGTTGGATGAGATACAGGTAAAGCGAGAGAGCACAGTATAATTCACAGCACCACAATCAGCCTTGCTTCACCACATCACCAGAAAGAGGTTAAGTGTGGTTGTGTGGTTGATAATCAGGTGTAGGTTACTTAAGTGTATACAGTCCACGGCTTACGTGTAGCGCCAAAGGGTCGTAAAAATTTACTTAATGGTTGAGGCGAAAGTATAATTACACTTGTTAATAAAAAAAAAAGCATAAAACTAGTGTATTAAGAATCATCAGCAATAAAAAAATACAATTATGTTGATAAAAGTCAGGAGCCACAAACACCCTGTAGAAAACTTACTTTATTTCGTGTTTGTAACTAATGTTTATCACTTGAATAAAAAAAAAAAAAACCTGAAACGAACAAACAATTGCATCAGCATATACGAACACAAGTAGTAATATCCCCCGGAAATAATTTTATCATGTTTGTGTTATGTGACCAATGGTAGTTATGAAGCCTCAGCAGCCATATTGTGGTCAAATATATATCCTGCATGACTTTCACAGAGATGCTCCAGAATGTTATGCCCGGATGGAGGGACGGGGAAGAGGAGGAACGGATAGGGGGATGGGACAGGGAAGAGGATGGACGAACAGGAGGAAGGAGGCGGGGGGCGTAGAGGAAAGGGGGCGGAAAAGGGGACGGAAAGGGGGAAGTGGAAGGGGAGGGACTGCTATCCTCCGCCTGGGTGAAGCTGTCGACTGGAGTAAACTATTGGACCATAAACCTTGGTGTCCCCGCAGCTCACTCCTGAGTTATGGCCGCCCTTCAACCTCCAGAAAGAGAGACACAACGGCGTAAAAAAAAACACCTGGGAAAAACCTCTTGTTCAGCCACGTGGTTTAACATTAGTGCAAGAAAACAGGTAAAACTGGATATTTTAAATTATTTTTTGGGGGGGTTAAGGCTATTTATTTATATGTTTGTTCGTTGTTAGAGATAAAAGTTCTCTCAAACTTAATCTGATATAAAGTTCTCCATTTGGTCTTTGGCCTTTTTTCGGTATCGTGGTCTCCAGCAATGACGAATCTAGGATTTTTTCGAGGGGGAGTGGGGGAAATGGCTTAGGAATTCCCCAATATGTGTGACTGAGGGAGGGAGCACCCAGGCACCAAGCAAAGGATAGAATGGCCGATGTAAGGATATACCTGAAACACACGAATACCATTAAACTGTCACCGAGTCCGCAACTAATACTGTATATCTGTATGTATTAGTAATAACAGCCTTATACTAACTAATAAACACAATATCTATGTCTATGTCTAGAGCTTCTTTCTTCAGATCAGTGACGGATTGGAATCTTAGGAGAGACTTACTTCCCTACTGTAGGTACCAAGACTTTGAGGCCCTTCCTCACTTGTGCTGTGTCTCACTAGCTCCATTGTGCTTCCCAGCCTTCACTGTGCCTCCCTAGCTTCACTTTGTTTCTATACCTTGACTGTACTTCTTTACCTTCATTGTGCTTCCATAACTTTAGTGTGTTGAGCTTCACTACCTTCACTGTTATTCACTACCTTCACTGTTCTTCACTACCTTCAGTGCCTCCCTGTACTTGACCTTTCCTTTCCTACAAACATTGACGGGTGAAGGTCTAAATAACAGGAAAAATCGGAGAGAGAGACGTGTACACTGTTGCCTCTGGACGGAGTGGCCCGGTACTGACAAGGGACAACGTGTGATGAAAATATGTAAACAAACATGTACGAATGAAAGTGTACTGTACAAGTTGCACCTGGTAAATGTACTGCTAGAGACAGCTAGACCATCAGACGCCTCTCTCTCTCTCTCTCTCTCTCTCTCTCTCTCTCTCTCTCTCTCTCTCTCTCGTTTTCTTCGCGGCTACCAAGTTATATAGAGGATTTGGAGCGTGAAGGATAACTCATATAGAGTATCCTTCCATAACCTCTCTATCTTTCCTTCCTCCCTCTCTTTTTCCTCCTCACCCATATTCCCTCTATGTAACTACAAAACCTTTTCCATTGTGGCCTCCTGTCTCCCTCCAGTGAACGAGGCATGAAAATCTTGGCAGTTGGAGCACCTACAGCAGCAGCAGCAATAACAATAACAACCTCCCATTCTCTGTCTATACTAAGTTACAGAATAAGAAAATACTTTGCCTCAGTGGGTTTGCGAGTTTAAATCTTAAGGCTATTGTGGAAAACTTTATTTTTACAGTCGTACATTTACGACTATACAAGCAATAACTTTCACCATCAGTAAGGTATTCGTGGTATGATAGAGAATGCAAATCTATGTACGCAGGCTACCATTATCCATGAACAACTACGTGGGACTGACGACGTTACCCGCATGGGCGACAGTAGACTGATAAATCAGCTACTCTACAGTGACCTAACAAACAGTAAACGGAAAAGGTATAAGGACAGTCTTAAGACGAACCTGAAAAAGTGCCAAATCGACCCCCCTCACGTAGGAAAAGGTCACTCGGCACCGAAACGCTTGGAGGAGCACCACACGAGAAGGTGGCAATACTTTCGAGTTAGCCCGACTGCATACCGAAGCAGACAAGCGCCAGCGCCGAAAAGACACTGCCCCCCCCCGCACTAGATGTAGCCCTCCACATGTACAGTGCACCATCACCAAAGAGTGGTAAATTCAAGGCTGGTCCAGCTCTTGTGGCTGTTTGGTGTTTCTAGAACACAGAAGACTGTGTTTCACCCCACCACACCACACCAACCCAACACACCAACACACTAAACGCATCCCAACACATATTTCTCTCATCTTGGGACGCTATCTGATTGTCCCTTCTCCCTTGATACAGTTGACAGCCTCATTTCCTCAACACCCACTTCATCCCTTTCCTTTATGTTGACAGCCTTGACATAACAAGTGGCCCTCATTTTTAGCACCGACACGCTTGAGAGCTTCCCATCCCTTCACACATCACTTTCCCGGATGACGCCCCACTTTACCTTAACCTAACCTAACCTTTCCCCCTTAATACTACCAGTGGCTACCTTAACTCGCCTTGTCTAAAATTTGAAACAAGGAAGACAACCTCAGCCTGCAGCGAGATATTAACAAGATAAATAATAATACAGGTAAATAATAATGGTTGCCCCTCGTGTAACGAGGATGGCCCTCCCTAGGGCCACCTAGGCTTGAATTTGTTTAAGGTGCAGAAGCTGTCCCCAACACAACAACCACATCCTAAGTTAACGAGCTGCATGACCCAGTGTCAAGGAATAGTCCGAGAAGACCGGACAACTCGTCAACTGCACTGGCTAACCATTACCCCAGAACACGATCCGCAAATCGATTAACATCCAGGTCCCCAATTCCTGCTGGGTAGACAGAGGCAAATAGCGTAAAGGAACTTGCCCAGTTTCACCCTGCCCGGGTATCGAACCTGGGTCTGCTTGCTTGCGAGGCGAGCATGCTGACCATTACACCACAGGGATAAAACACGCAGAGAAGACACGTTGACCCCCCCCCCATCATTATTATTACTTAATCTTTCTTGTTATCTTTCAACTTTATTGATCTTTTTTATCATTTACACCTGAGGTTATTTTTACTTCCTGTCACGGTTAAAACTTTTACCTTCGGGTCATTAACGGCCAACCAATCAGGGGTCGTCTCTGATATTGAGTTAAAAAATCAAAATGAGTCAAAACATGGCGACCCGTCTTTGGCCACCACTAGAAAAGTCTCCGTCTTGATTACTGCCGACACACCCAGGACGGTGATATATATATATATATATATATATATATATATATATATATATATATATATATATATATATATATATATATATATATATATATATATATATATATATATATATATATATTATCTGTACACAATTTAAATCTTACGCTGAGCTTGTGGGCTAAAAATGAGTTTCAGAAAATAACTGGTAAAATATAAAGATAATGAAATGTATAACTTCTGTATGTGTGTGTGTGTGTAATAGTAGTAATAATAATAATAATAATAATAATAATAATAATAATAATAATAATAATAATAATAATAATAATAATAATAATTAATGGTTTATTGGAAAGCACAGCAGCCAGAGGTTGAAAATATACACTGAAATAACAAATGACTTAAAGTATTAGGTATGAGGGCATTGGGGAATGAATTGTTTAACAAAAGCTTTCATTACAAAAAGGAGACGCGGAGTTAATATAGAGGTTATATATGAGTTACTGACAATTTGGTGCTGTAGAATAAACAAGTGGTTGTCGGCCGCAATGAGTCAAAAATAGAACTCGAATTTAGTATTTTGATTGTAATGTAAATTTCAAATTATATATTAATTTTGAGGGTAGAAAAATCTCTCAAGCGACATTGTTTAAATATATTCACAAATTCTCAAAATGAGGAGATCGAAGAGATTGAAAAAATACGTAATTCTGTGAAAAAATGTAATTCGAGATCAAATGAAAGTTAACAACCTTTACGGGGTTCATTTTCTCTCATCAGAATATATTTATGTGTTGCTCATAGTTTAATTTCTATACTTAAATATTAGTGCTGTAGAAATAACTGTTTAAAATTAGTGTCATAGAAATAAGCTTGTAAGAAGTCCACCGGAAGGATTGTTTGAAGTTAAGGTGTTTTGGAAATTAATTTTATCAGGAACTATTGACTGCAAATAGTTAAAACCAGAAGTTAATGTGTAAGGCAGATGTTCCAAGTATGAGTGCGGTGAAACTCACAGAGACAAAGATATCAAAGGTGTTTATACTTAGTTAAAAAAGAAAGCATGGTAGAAGACATAAGCAGATGTTACAGATTTTGTACAGCCCAGGACAGTGTGTGAGTTGTACAGGACACACACACACACACACACACACACACACACACACACACATATACACATCAAGAAGCGCTCAACACACTGATCCTTTCGGCTCTCTCTGACCATCACCACGACCTCATCTGCAAATTTGGTTATTAGTTTCTGCACCATCCTCGACACCGGCTCCTACTACCACCGGAGATCCCTCGTCCGAGAATTGCTGTTGACACCACAACCGCATCCAGCCCATACGTGCACGAACTGATCGTTATAAGAACAGCCCAGTCCCAACCATTGTAAAAATTATCAACAACTCGTAATCAACCAGTGTATTCACTCCCAGTAAATACTAGTTCTTGCACTTTCACTATGTTGAAATGCACTGTAGTTTGAGCTTTTCTCCATCTAGTTATTATATATCTTATTTGTATCACTTATGTTACTTGTATATTATTTGTAATTCGAAACCCATTCCCCAAATATGTAACTGTATATTTTCAGCCTTCTGGCTGCCAAACTCTTTCAATAAACGGATAATTATTATTATTATTATTATTATGGATTAGACAAAGTTGGACATCACCAAAAAGACATGATTATCGTAGAATTTTGTCATGAAGAACAAGATATCAGCACCAAGGACCAACATCCCCCCCCCCCTCCCTTATGTTTCTCTGGAGACCCCGTCGTGAATAAGATGTTGTAAGCATAAATTAATAAGTAGCATTAGAGAATTACTGCTGCCAATACAAGATGCATTAAATATTAGAGAAAAATGCACAGATTGATTTTTTGGTGTAGCCTTAAACTTTTGTTTTCTTATTATTGAGATATTGCAAACGATGTTCAGTATAAAAAGCTTCGAGCTGCGTCCCAGTTAAGGTAGAGTCTCAGTGTAAGAGTGAAGTCATTTTGGCACGGTAAGTCGTAGTTGTAGTTTAAGTCTGACAATTAAGTGCATTATTTACGTCATGAACACCAAAACATCTTACCCGGCCAAATTAGTTCATCATAAGACACATTTCCATACAGTCAACCTCACTATATATATCATCTTCAGAGAACCAGTAAGATATATATCATGACATCACTTCATTACCCAGTCATCGGCCATCTGACCTGTGTTTCCTTGTATACAAATAAAGCAAATTACTTTACTCGTTTTGGTACGTGACATTTACTTAAGAAAGATACAAATGAAAAATAAATATTCCAACATCAAAAGAGCACTTCTGTTGACAAATGTGAAATAATAATACTAACTGAATAATTCTCTCAGCAATGATACTGAAATGTTTACATATATGACGTCCCTCGCTAATAACAACTAAACTCTCTGACGGTGAACAGCCCACACTTCTGTTGACTGCCTCGGTCGTCTCCCGGATACTCCTCGTCCCTGATCTAACAGCGACATTCCCAGAAAGACACACTAGTAATTCAATTAGTATACCGTCATTTATTGGTTAAATGTAACCATCACTCCGTGCAATCCATCCGGTAATTACTTTATAAGTATAAAAGTCATTAATCCTACGACCACCGTCATCTACTAATTAAGTGAAATCATCACCCCGTGTTATTCGTCTGGTAATTAGTCTTAAGTTATAAGCCACACGCAGCGTCATGCCCTGCGCGTCGCTCTGCCCCGCTGCCATATACGGTAATTGGTCAAATTTCTCGCTTGTGATGAAGGTAAGAGTCAGGAAAGAGAGAGAGAGAGAGAGAGAGAGAGAGAGAGAGTTTTGTCGCCTCACAACAGACACCGCACAACCATTACCATGTGAAAGTGAGAGAATGTGGAGGAGAGAAGGAATGTGAGAGTGAATGTGAGGAGGGTGAAAGGGGGAGGAATAGAAGGAAAAACAAAGTAGACGAAGATGAGAATAGATATACGAGAAGAGGATGAAAAACAATGTGGGGAAAGAGAAGGAATTGAGATGCGAGGATTGATAATAAGGGGAGGAAGGAGAAATTAAGAGGGGACAATAAAAGAGAGTAACTGAGAATAGAAGAAGAGAGAAATGTGGTGAAGAATCTGAGGCGGAGAGAAAACTAATGACAACAAAACATCAGAGAGAAGGAAAAACAGTCAGGGTGGATAATAGAAACAAGAAAATAAACGATAAAAGGGGACAAAGAGCAGGAAGACTGGTAACTGGCTCAACAACATGTGAACAGGACAAGCGAGAGGAAAAGGTAACTAATAGAGAGAGGAAGGGACAGGTAAAAAGAGGTAGAAACAGGTAGACAGGTAAGAACAGGTAGACGGTTTTTGTTTTCAGTTCCTATAATAAACAACAACTGTATTGTCAATGTGATATTGATGATCACAGTAAAATCTAAATAAAGTCGAGAGAGAACGGACAGCTACAGAGACCAGCAGAATAAGAAGCTTCGTTTCATTTGTGTCTTATTGAAATATCTTGTCACCTGTGTTATCAAAATTGTCAAATGATCATAAATAATACCTAATATGAACAGTTTGAGAAAGCATACATCTACATGGACTTTTTTTTTTACATTGATTTACGCGATTACAAGATTTTTCAATGTAGATTAAGTGGTTGTGATACCTGTTTATACCTGTACTTTAAGAGATGAGTGTTGATTCCTAAGATGCCGTGACCTGTGGGATTATTCACCGCTCACCTGGATTCATTCGTTGCGTCTCGCTCACCTTCAATAGTATAATTACAAGAAAAAGTGATCTGTGTAGTAAAACTTTTCGTCCGAGTAAAGGAAAGAGTTACGCTACCTTCCATGACTAAATTGGATGCACTAATTGAAACTGGAGATGACTATGTACAGTATTTATCATCTTGTGAGTGAGTTTAAAAGTATACATTATTTACATATATATTGCATAATGTTTATAGCCAATCTTCATTACATTCTCCCATTACAGTTTTACATTATCTTATAGGGATATGTGTTAACTGCCAGTCCTTCTCTCTTCACCTCCCTAGTTGAGTGGTCCTCTGGCAGAAGGCTGGATCCAGGTCACTTAAATTTATCTATCAACTCTTCCTCCTTAATTTCCTTTCAGACAAAGTTTGTCTTATGTTTTGTAGCCTCCTTCGCGTTCACATTTATTTCAAGATTCAGCCAAAATTATCTTTTAAAGTTTTCTCTCTCTCTCTCTCTCTCTCTCTCTCTCTCATATACAGATCCGCTTTATTCCATTAACTTTCTTTATCATACATAATTCCAGACTCAATTTTCCAACTAGGTCATAACATGTACATATATATCTACCCTGACAGTGTCTTTCATGTAAGAGAACAAGAGAATATTCCTTCAGTCTCCTGTTCATGTTCTATACAATCCATCTCTCCATCATCCTTCTCATCCCTTTCATTATTAATCATCACCAATAGTTGGTTTCCTTTCATTCCCTCTATAATTGTTTGTTCGTTCCTTCTTTCCCCTCTCCCTCTCTCTCTCTAGTTTCTATCTGACTCATCCTTAATAATACATGTAATTCTGAACTACAATACGTCAATTGATTTTTATTATTAATTCAACCAATAAAATCTAAATGAAATAACTCCAAATTACGCTCATGATATTCTCACATGACCTAAAGGCGAAGATACAAGTACCGCTGGATTACGTGGTCTGGCTTTTTTTTTTAATACGAACACGAGTTAGCGACAGCAAACTACCCACTCAACCGCTGGAGTCCGATACGATATGAGGCGACGGAGACCGGTATGAAATAGTATTATTGACAACTGTGGTTATTTGGGTGTGTGTCGACATTGGTTTCGACCCGCAGTAAGTCGTATCTGGGAGGGTTATTACGATGAAAATGTGGATTGCAATATGTTTACGTTTGGCATAACCCCTCACATGGGCGCCTTCACTGTGTCCCATCAACTTTAGTGGTCCACAGGAGCGGGGTCACTGCCTCCACCACCTACACTACTGACAACGGCTCGTTTAGTCCACTACGAGGCAGAGTGTACCAAAACAACCTCACTATATTCTTCTTTCACTGTCTGGTGGGACACACACACACAGTGAGACAAGACGTGTTTGTAGGCGCTCCTGACTGGCAGCCAGGCCTTGTCTCTTTGGCCCTGACCCACCTGTTATATCCCAGCTCCCTACCAACCTCACTACACCGGGATCTATCAGCAAAACATTCAAGTGATCAGTGCAATGATTCGTTACCAGACAGTGATCTGATAGTGTATCCAAGGAAAAACACAAAAACAAGTGTGATTCACAGCAGTGTAACACCAGACCGTGGGCACTTTGTCGGTCACCTTCAAAGTGCCAGTGACAAGGATCACCACGGTGTTTACATGCAGTATACCATGGTTACTGTGTCGGCGACCCCTAAATGCCGATGACAAGGACTTGCGGTGTTTACGACTAGACAAATAACAGATGTCTACCAATGTCAGTGGCCCTCAAAGCACCGCTAGTGAGTTTATGGCCACCGGGGACAAACACTTCCGTCTGTCCACAACAACAGACATCAGCAGATGGCCACCAATTACTGTACTTACTCCAGGCGCTCCCTGTACCTTCTAAGGCATGGGAACGGTTATCCTGATGGCAATGTTATCGTGCAACTTAAATCACTGAACATATTCCATGCTCGCAGCCGCAGACAATGACGTCATAAACAAAAGCCCATCAGGACCATCACCTCCACTAGAAAACCAGAGAAACCTACACCTGACAGAGCACACCAATACACTGAAGTTCCACGAATATGGCATTATCATCCCTCTTTTATGCTCTCCAACGTCACTTCCTTAGCTAATAAATTTGACGAACTGGCAACCACAGTCCGATCAGTCGCTGCCAACGTCGTTGCCATATGTGAATCTTGGTAAATTGTTCCTGAAACGTGTCATATTGAGGGATATCAACTCTTTCATCACCTTCGTTCACATGGACGGGGAGGGGGCGTTGCCCTCTTCTGTCAAGATGAATTATGCCCGTCACGCCTGGATGTTCATGTCCCAGCTGATGTAGAGGCGTTATTGGGTACGGGTCGTACCACGGGCCCATCCACGCCACACTGCTTCTATCATATACTGTGTGGTATACCATCCACCTCGCTCACCCACCAGAAACACTCTTATCAATCACCTCAATGCCACCTCAGAGTTAGGTACCCATGCGCCAAGTTAGTATTATGTGAGGATTACAATGAAATTGACACCACTGTTATCCAGGACCAGCTGTCACTATCGCAAGTTGTGAACTTCCCCACACACGGTCAAAACACCCTTGACCTTATCTTAACTGACTTAGCGGACCAGTACCAACCACCTCAACCAATGCCTCCTATCGGGTTTAGCACACACCTATCAGTGCTCTGGTCTCTAGCTGCCACTCCCAGTCAAATACAGAGACCCTACATCAAGACCTACAGACCGACTAATGACTCTGCAGTGTGTCTTTTCGGGCAGTGGATAGTTCACCATCCCTGGACTGAAGTACTCAGTGTGGATGACGTGGACACCAAATGGATAAAATATTCCAACACCACCACGGAAGCTCACCACCACTTCTTCCCCGAGAAGTCCGTCAGATCTCACCCAGCTGACTTGCCCTGGATCACACCTCGAATCAAAACACTTATGCAAAAGAGAGACAGCGCCTTTTATTTCAATGACCACAACCGCAACAGGTCCCTTCGCAACCAAGTCATCCGCGAAATACGCACCACAAAGAAGTCCCACTACCCAACCAAGTTGCAACATCTGAAGCAACCTCCTACGCCGACTCAAGTCCCTCGGAGTTCCTGTACCCAAGCTCCTCAGTGTTTACTCAACATTCATACTTCTCAAGCTCACCAATGCCTACCCCGACTGGTCTTCCTTCCTAAAAGCCACACAACGTAAACACCAGAAAACGTGCAAAAGAGGGCATGCAAGATTGTTCTCTCCCCTTCCTACTCCACATATGAAGAAGCGCTCAACACACTGACCCTCTCAGCTCTCTCTGACCATCACCAAGACCTCATCTGCAAATTTGGTGAGAAGCTTCTGCACCATCCTCGACACCGGCTCCTACTACCACCCTAGATCCCTCGTCCGCGAATTGCTGTTCGACACCACAACCGCATCCAGCTCATACAAGCACGTACTGATTGCTATAAGAACAGCCCAGTCCCAACCATTGTAAAAATTATCAATAACTTGTAATCAACCAGTGTATTCACTCCCAGTCAATCATACCCTTTTGCACTGTCACTATGTTGAATTGCCCTGTAGTATGTATGACCTTCTCCCCACCTAGTTATTATATATCATATTTGTATCACATACCTTACTTGTATATTATTTGTAAATCAAGAGACCCATTCCTCAATTATGTAACTGCATATTTTCAGCTTTCCGACTGCCATACTCTTTCAGTAAACCGTTAATTAATATTAATTATTATTATTTTACACACACACACACACACACACACACACACACACACACACACACACACACACACACACACACACACACACACACACACACACACACACACACACACACACACACACACACACACACACACACACACACACACACACACACACCTCTATCCTCCCAAGAAAATAACAAAGTCTATTAGATCTGGTAAGATTGAATTACAGAGAAAAATAACTGTTTCTTGTCTTCCTTTCCACCGACCTCGCCTTCACCTGCCGTTTTTACGACTTGCTGATGTTATGGGCTGATGGTTACTGTTCCGTAGGTCATTTGTTACCTCGCCTACGCCCTCTCGCCCTCTCCTCCGCGTTTCTGGCTTGGTTTACGAGTCTTTTTTTTTTTTTGTTCCTTGGTCGTTGTGATTTCGTTATGTTTCTCTGGTACTACTGGGTAAGATCTCTGATAAACAACATGATAAAACTTCAACAAACAAACTCATCCTTAATTCACATACTGTAAAAGAAAGTGAATTAAGACGTCCACTTGGCCTGAATAATTTACCACTTTTTTCACTTCATAGTACTAATAGAATTATCTAACTACGTTCTACCAAAGCTATGTCTTACAGTCTACAGTTTGAAAAGATTCTGTAGTTTAAAACATAGATGGAATTTATGTACTTTGGCTTATATACAAACTTGCTGTAGACTATACATTGAATTAGATACAAGTGGAGGGTACCTTAGGAACTCGCTCTTCCTCCCTGCACGCTCTCATCAGACTTTAGTCATTACTCAGAGTCATTAGTCAGTCTTCAACTATACAACTGCGTCGCCCCGTGCTGCATCACCATTCATATATCAACAGACAACAGAGTTAACGCTACTACCATTAAACATGATTGATACTGATAACAATGCTGTCAGTTATGGAGAAGACAATCAGGGGACGACAATAATTTGGTACAGTCTACGTCACTTATATTCCACATACACTGGAAGCCTCAAAATTCCTAACTGGCAATGAGTCGGTGGTCAGCCAAGGTGCACTGTTAACGCTTACCCCGAACACGTTAAGCACGGATAAATAAATTTCAAACATTATTTTCTTAATGTCTAAAACCTATCCATACATTTGTTTTAGTTACGAACATGATAGAATATATATTACGATGTTGGAGCTTGGAAACAGGCTCATTTGCATCGGATATTCCACCAATGAGCGTTGACCACAGGGGTTGACAGACGCTCACCGTGCCTCGAGGCTGGCCGGGAATTTGATAACATCCGTGTCAAGTTTACCTGGATCCCGTCACACATAGGAATAGCTACCCGAGACACTGTTAATCGACTTGCCAAAGAAGCGATACAAGAAGAGGACATAGAAGCCACCCGCGCCATCTCCCTCAACCATCTTAAATCTCGAATCCACAACGAGAGGCATTATTTTTTTTTTATTGGGCACTCCCCTACATCCTTGTGTAAGGTGAGGCGCAGAAGCGTTTACAGCGCCCAACAGGAAAGCATGCTAAGTTCATGCTTGCCTTTATGCCTCATGAGTTAAGGGCGCAGAAGCCTGAAGAGTCAAGGGCGTAGAAGCCTGAAGAGTCAAGGGCGTAGAAGCCTGAAGAGTCAATGGTTTATGTCATTAAGTTATTGGAAGCTCCAACAACTTTCCCTGAATACGAATTAGCAACTTTCGATTTACAACAGGTACCTACTTTACTGCTAGGTGAACAGGGACTAATGGGGGCATTCGACAAACACTGGACACACTGGTCACACCTGGGAAGCGCCACACTACGCCACTATGACGCAGTAACCAATGATGACAACCACCACTACAAAGAGTATCAACCTCTGACTCGCGGTCCTAACAGATTGTGTACACCAGACTACGCCAAGGGTACAGGTACCAACATTGGCAACCCTGAGCTTGGCCGCACATTCTCACTTGCCCTATGACCTCCTACAGTCCCCAAGCCGTCACCAACACCTCGTCCCTCCCTGAACAAACACCCCTCCTCCTAGAGACAGGCCTGGCACTTGACATTATTAGGGAACCAACCACGCTTTGCCATAAACAGATGAATTATATTGGGAATTCTCTCCCCCATACACTCATCCATCTGTCACTATCCTGTATGTAACTTGCTGACATAACCCATGGCCCTTCAGGCACTAGCGTCCTTAATGCATGAGTCACTAAGGCAAGCATGAACTCCGCATGCTTCCCTGTTGGGCAATGTAAACACTTTCAAATTGCGACGAGACCACAAGCAACCAAAGGAACAACGAAGGCAGAACCAATGATCTTAAGCATTAGTTTATGCCAAATGGATGACTAAGAGAATTTGTTCTATATGTCTAGAAGTACTATTAGTAGTTACCTTGTGCTGGTGGTCGCTGAAGCCATGGCGCCGTAAAGGGTTTACCTCCTGGCATCGTCTTGACACTTTTATGACACCTTATGACACTTGGCGACACCTTGCTGCACTCCATGACACACTTTACACCTTGCCATAGTTGAAGACACTTTGCAACACTTTACGGCATGAATGGCACTTTATGCCACTTTGAGAGACTAAACAGTACCTGACGACACATTTCGACTCTGAATAACACTTTTGTATGTTGTTTGGACACTTTGTGACACTTATAAGTCCTCATGACACAAACATTTCACATCACACTAATCTTCATAACACTTTATAATGCTTCACAACACATATAAATTCTTTACGTTACTTACGAACACTTTATGATCAATGTGATCACTTCACAATACTTATAATAATCTCTACGGCATTTAAAAATAATCTTTGAAACTTAAGACCACTTTGAGACACTGATAATTACTTTATGACACGGATAAACACTTTATGACACTTGCACATAATTCATGGCACTTACAAACACTTTACTACACTGAAGAACACTAAGCCTTCGTGCACTTCCTTACCGGCACTAAGGCAGTCACACAGCAATGCCTGGCACTGCGTATGCTTCGTCTTGTACAAGGTCTTTGTTGACATTCTCGTAAACCCGAAACCGCTAGACGAGACATTCAAGACTTGAGCGAACTGGCCAAACCTTGTCTCAGTGCTATAACAAATGAATTTGGTCGTGTTTTACTCATTCGTTTCTCCATACAAGTAGCTTCAGAGATCTTTGTCTTTATCTGTTCTAACTATATAGTATTGGGCAAGATTACAGTATATGCCAATATTTTAGTTCGTATAATGGCTCGTTTTCCAATGATTGAGTCTGATGTATCGAAAACAGATCACAGCTGGTCCTGAAACATTTACGTCAACGTCAACTGGTGACAAAAAGTATTCAGAATTTTTATATTGTTTGTCCAGCTATATTTGTTTTTTAAAAAACAAAGAAACAAACAAACTGGAAATATGATAAAACTGCAATAATCATAACAAATAAAGATAGAACACATTTTAATTTTTCTTATTCCGAAAATCAACGGTTTCGAAGACGTGCGCTGTCACCAGGTACCCCTGTACAATGTTGCCAGAAGCATCTGGCTGGAGTTTCAAGTACATAATAAATGAGATAATATAAAGGGGCTTAATAATGCCGAAGGAAGGAAGGACATGCCTTCAAAATAATATCAACATTATTTATGGAATATCTGGCCAGCAAGAAGGTGATAAGTATCGTGCCTCCGTCAGTAGGCCGTGGAGTGGAGTGGTGGTCCAGCAGGCGTCAGGGAAGTGTTGTGTGCTGGGACATCTCATGGTGTTATGGATGAGTGTGCGGCTGCACATTGCTCGGGGGAGGTGGGGATACCAATCTTCCAAGCGAAATCATACCCGATGATGAGTCGAGCAGCAATCACGTCCCTCTTCCGCGACCCTTTCCCGTACACATACAAGAAGTCAGGAAGTTTACGGAGGGCATCGTACCAGGTGGGCGGGGTCCAGGGGAATGGTTGCTTCCCGAGACTGCCTGTGACGAATTCGTGTTCTAATGAATTTGTTCGAGGGACAACATAATCAGGTGTGATCTTGGTAGAGCCGGTATTGGCAAGTCTATCTGTTGCCTCATTCCCGAGACACTGACTTGACTTGGTATCCACAGGAATGTCACTGGACAGCCATACATCCTGAAGTGAGTATTCGGTGTATGAGGTCCTTGTTCTCCCCTGGTCCACATGTGATCCCGCCGAGAGCAGACCTAGAATCACAACAGACAAGCAAGGGCTAGGGTCTCCCGACTTCTTCCTCAGCGAGGAGAGCAGCAAGGAGGGCTATCAGCTCGGCCTGAGTGGAGGCTGCCCTGTCTGAAACTCTGAGGGCGTGTTTAACAGGCTCTGGAACACCAGCCCAGGCCCCGTCCCAATCCCGGTTCCGGTCCCTTTCCACAACTTATCTCTCTTCTTCTCCCATTGTTTTTCTCCTGCCATACGTCTTACCTTCCTCTCTTCCTGACTCTACCTTACTCTCCCTCACTATCTCACACTCCTCCACTCACTTTTTCCCACTTACACACTCTTTTACTCTCTCTCACATTCTCGCATTATCTTTTCCAAAATTTTTCACTCATTTCCCAATTCTCCCTCCACACCCACACACTCTCTCACTCTCTCTCACTCCCTCAATCTTTTTTCTCCAAATTTTTTCTCTCTCACGCACCTTTCCCACTCTCCCTGACTGTCACACAGCTTACAAACGTTCGGGTTTAAGCCTCTCACAATCCCTTGATAACTGCCTCACTCAGCTTGTGTTTACTTATCTAGAAATGGAGAAAAAACAATTCACATCGAGTTTGTTGTGGACCTTCTGTAGGTACAACTGAACGAAAAGAAGAAAGTCATTTCGGGAAGTTGAAGCATTGTTTTTCTTCCCTCCTTTCACTCTCTCCCCCTCATTTCATCGGTGAAGTATTATGATAGTGGTGGTAGCAGCGTGGGTGTGGGTTTATTGGATAGTGGTAGTGGACTGGTAGGTTTATCAGACAGTGGCGTGGGTGGTGGTTCATCAGATTATGGTAGCGGTGTGGGTAGTGGTTATCAGATAGTGGTAGTGGCGTGGGTGGTGGTTATGAGATAGTGGTATTGTGGTAGCGGTGTGGGTGGTGGTTTATCAGATAGTGGTAGTGGCGTGGGTGGTGGTTCATCAGATTGTGGTAGCGGCGTGGTGGTGGTTAATCAGATAGTGGTAGGCGTGGGTGGTGGTTAATCAGATTGTGGTAGTGGCGTGGGTGGTGGTTAATCAGACAGTAGTAGTGGCGTGGGTGGTGATTAATCAGATTGTGGTAGTGGCGTGGGTGGTGGTTAATCAGATAGTGGTAGTGGTGGTTCATCTATTAGTGAAGTCGTGAAGGCTGTCAACATCA
This sequence comes from Homarus americanus, assembly GCF_018991925.1. NCBI lineage: Eukaryota > Metazoa > Arthropoda > Malacostraca > Decapoda > Nephropidae > Homarus > Homarus americanus. The sequence goes on from NW_024746240.1 coordinate 188,325, forward strand.
CAGAGTGGAGGCAGTGATCGGAAGAGCTCGACTACTCCGTCATTACTCTACTCAAGGAAGACCCAACTTGGTCCAGCTTTGATCATGCAAATTACTCCTCTTTTCCCCCTCCTCTCTTTCCCCTGCGTCCTGCTGTTCCTGCTGCCCTGCTGACGGTGAACTGTGTGGAGGCGTGATACTGACCCTAGGTGAGGCCACGAGGTCATCACCGTATACAAGCAAAGTCAAGAAGCTAGACGTAACGTTCAGAAACTTGTAAAAAAAAAATCCCTATGCTCACCTCCACAGATTCAACACACACACCGCCTTTTCGTTACAAATAATTTCCATCAATAAATAATGTATCTAGAAAATACAGATATTGTAAGTAGCGACGACTTTTAATAATTATTTTAAGAAAGGACCGTATTCAGTAAGATATTATTTACCGAGAAAAAATAATATTTGACATTTCACGCGTGCAGCAACTGGCGGCCCGCTGAGGTGGTTGGGTCACCGAGCAACAACACCATCATCACCATCATCCCTGACTCACTGCATCTAAAAATATGACGATAGTTACAAAACAAATCTGACCTTCCAAAATGTAATAATAATAATAATAATAACACATTTCTGAAAATACTAACCTGAAAATGCATAAAATTATTAAAAAATAAATAAAAGTCAGAAACAAGAAATTAATGAGCTGTTATTATCTCTCTCTCTCTCTCTCTCTCTCTCTCTCTCTCTCTCATATCAAACCATTCTTCAAACACCTTATCAGCACCGTGTTATCTCCTCTATTTCTCTATAACAATGAATACGCATTTTGTTTTATTATCGTTCCCTATGTCTCTCTCTCTTATTCCCTTATTACTCTATCTTGTTCCTCATCCACGTTTATCTTCCTCATCTGCTTTTCTCCCATTCACCACCATCATCAGCCCTTACGTCCACTGGTAATCTTTCTTCTCCAGGTTTTTCCCCAATAGTGTATCAATAACCAATACTCTTTATCGGCTCAACATTTGCTCCTTCAGGTTCGTGTTACATAAAAATAAAAAAAATCGTCTCTACTCATTAGGAAGCTTCTTTATAAGGGAGGAGAGGTGGAACTTTATAAAATGGAAGATAAACGAAACAACGTAAAGTAATAACAATATCAATAAACAAAGAACAAATACATTATGTACAGCTAATCCATTGAGTGAATACAAAATACAATAAATAAATAAATTATAATTGACTCTCCATAAAGGACAATCCGAGTTAATTACATTTCACACCTTAATTATTACTGCAGCTCACACCTTGATTACATAATTACAGTCCTCCCTCTCATAAGATCATTAAGTTTACGATCTCTCCCCTAACAAACAGTAATTTTCGCCTCGTCTATGTCTTCAATTATTATTAGTTCTTTTGGTATGAATTTTAGACCTAATTTTACCTGTATTCACGTCAAAGGTAAAAAATAATTAACGAAACACTTTCATAAGGAAGAATAATTCCAACGTATTAAAATATCTATAAATTCCTTTCTATAATAAAGATGAATTTAAAGACATTTTACTTCATTATTTTTCACAAATAACATCAATACAACTTCATTGAATAACTTAGCTCTGAACCACACAGTGAATACATAAGTGGGTTTACCTGTCATAAGATCCTACCTGAGACTCCTTATACCTGTTCACTAGTCATGGCTATCCCCCTACCGCCCTTGTCCTCCCAGAAATGCAGGTACTGTACTGGCTCACGTCAATACTACATGCAACACCAGGGAATGTATGCTATGTGTCGGTAATACTCTAGAACAGGGGTACATGTTAGATACTGACTTTAGAGAACACCCCAAAAATATATGTGAGGATTTGTAATTTTTGTGATAATAGGTTATTGATTTTTTGCGTACACTGTCACAACCATAACTACCATTACTAGTATCACAACCAACACCACTATTATCACAACCAACACCACTATTATCACAACCAACACCACTATTATCACCACCAACACCACTATTATCACAACCAACACCACTATTATCACCACCAACACCACTATTATCACCACCAACACCACTATTATCACAACCAACACCACTATTATCACAACCAACACCACTATTATCACAACCAACACCACTATTATCACAACCAACACCACTATTATCACCACCAACACCACTATTATCACAACCAACACCACTATTATCACAAACAACATCATTATTATCACCACCAACACCACTATTATCACAACCAATACCACTATTATCACAAACAACATCATTATTATCACCACCAACACCACTATTATCACCACCAACACCACTATTATCACAACCATTACCACCACCACCACCACCACCACCACCAGACTTCAATAATCCCTCCATACACTTGTAAGAGCTCACGTGTCCATAACTAACATGTGTATAGATAACTATATAAATCGTTATAAGTGGATGAAAATAATAACTTGAGATACATCAACTTTATCTCAAACACGCTAATAACATAACGATTATTACCCAACTTATGCAAACGTTGAATAAATGAAGCAGTGTGACATCTCCCAGAAACATTTATATATAAAACAAACATTCGGGTGACATTGCGTTATAAATATTATTATTATTATATTCCTAGTTCTCGTTCCCGCTGTTACGTTTTCTTTAATTTTCCGTCTGTTTGGATAACTAACTGACTGACTGACTGACTGTAATTGTCCATCTGAGTGTCCACTTGACCGTGGCTCGTCCTCTCCATAACCGCTGGACTGCCGTTGGAAACAAGACCAGATTAAAGAAACATCACCTGTACAGTATAAAGCAGCGTCACAGTAATTGCAAGGTTCAGGGTCACCAGTTCTGTGTGAGTGTGTTAGTTAATTAATCATTGAGAAACTGTTACAAAACCGAGCACTTGACTACAGCAGCCACGACTTATCTCGACAAAATAAAATAAAGGTTGAAATTACTAAAAAAAAAAAAAAAATACTGATGGCACTAAATGAATACAATGAGTGCGACAAAAAAATTACGATTCAAGCGAGAAAACAAATACTTAAAAATTACAATGATGTCTCAGATCTCTCGAATTAGTAGTGAATAATCATTGTTAATTAAGGAGAGAGATTATTATTGACGAAAAAATTAAGTGACAGCAGACATTCAGAAAAGTTAAGAACATTATTTTGAGATTTACGTAACGAGAAAGATAAAGTTTTGACGATGGTGATTAGTTTAAGTTATAAAAGTGAAGCCAAAGGAGGAATTGATGATGTTTAAAAAAAAACAAAAATAAAAAACCTCAGAGTTGACTAATATACAAGTAAGTAGTGAGGGAATATTAAGAAAATACATAACTAGAAAAGTTTTATGTTAAGTGAAGTCAAGAAGGAGAAATGCAGGGTGTGAGTGAAGGTCAAATCATTGGCCTGTCCCTATACCCCTCCCCACCTACACCCTCCTCCCCTACCTACCCCTCCCCTCACCACCTGCATTCCCTCCCTACCCTACACCTCCCACCCCCCCCCTCCCCTACCTTCCCTCACCACCTGCATTCCCTCCACCACCTACCTCCCCACCTACCCCCCTCCTACCTACCTCCCTCACCACCTGTTCCCTCCACTACCTCCCCCCCTCCCCTCCCCTACCTACACCCTTCCCTCACCACCTGCATTCCCTCCTACCTATACCCCTCCCTACTTACACCCCCTCCTCACCTATACCCCTTCCCACCAACACCCCCTCTCATGCACCCCCTCTCCATCTACACTCCCTCCCTCTGCCCCCTCCCACAACAAGCCTTCCCCTACTTCCCCCTACCCCACTTACCCCTACCCACCTACACCCTTCCCCTATACCCCCTCCCCTAGTCTCTACTCACCCACCCCTCCCCCATGAACAACCTCACCCACCCACCTTCCCACCTACACCACCTCCTCCTCCAACCCGCTCCCCCACCTACTTCCACCCCCTCCCCCCACACACACACACATTATACAGTAGATGAAGCTGTAAGCCCCAGCTGTTACACATCGGCCCTAGGTTAAAGGGATGTGAAATGGCGTCGTCCTATCGTTTTCTTTGTTCAACTTAGTGAATAATATTTCTTCATTAGACAAATCTTAAACGTAAATGTCATTTTTTATATTTAATTATCCATTCGATTATTATTTTTTTGTCTCTAAGATTATTTTTCTCTGCCTTCAGGGATGAGAACGTGGTGTCATCTTTTATATATCAAATTAAACAAAGATTTATCCGTGTGTACGAGAAGTCTTCTGACAAGAAAATATATCCACGTGAACTCTATGTGAAATCCTTAAGAATTCTGTCAATGTCAGTCACTCGGACAAAGAAATCTAATCAAGAGTTTTCAGAAGGAAAATCGAAACTTTCAGTCTCTTCATCAATCACAAGCAGTGACCGTAATGCACAAAATGAGAGTTTGGTGTATTAGTGGTCTTGATGAATGACGCAGCAAATGGAGTAAGGATGAGGTAGGTGACCGTATTGCCGACTGTGGTTGTTGGCTGGCGAGTCTGAGGAACACTTTACCACAGTATAAGTTTCATTAACATAACGCCAGCAGAAGTATCACAATGTTCCACACTACAACGGCAATGTTATAATAACCTGAACAAAAATAAGAATATAATACCATGAGCAGCATTATAATAATTAACACCCCACAAAAAACAGGTTCCTTAACAGCATCAACCAACACTAACATCATCAATATTGCAAACCCTAATTACAGTCTCCCAACAACCACCAAAACACAAGGTGACCAGCCCCTGCCAGCACCATGAGCCGCCACCAGCAGCCACACGTTATCTGGCTAAACATGTCCCCGAGGCACATGTGACTTTGAGCTTGGAGAGCCTTGACGATGGAGGTGGGCAGTGTTGAAGCTCCCAGTAAGAGCTACCGTTCATCAGCGCCGCCTTGTCTTAGTAGTGACACGTAACACGAGAGGGGGGGGGGGGTGCCAGCTAGGCTTCCCAACAAAGGTCACCTCTGAAGGTTACGGCAAACTGCCAGGCTTTATGGTAAATATCTTTAGGGCTGAGGGAAGAGCGGGCAAGTGAACAGAGGAGAGCCAGATAGGAGGTCAGAGGAGCAGCGACAGCTGTTAGATCTAAAGCGGATTGGGAGTGATAGAACGAGCGCCTGGGGAGGAAGGGGAGAGTCAGGCCAGCAGGGAGCATGAGTGGGTGGGAGAAGCACGTCAAGTTCAGGGATCAGGAATGACCCCACACGTCAGGGACCTGAGGAGGGACTCAGAGAGTTAGGGATCATGGAAAAGGAACAGAGACCAGGGAAAGTAAACTATAAGAATTGGTGTCTGGTTAAGCAATACTAAGTCTGGGACTAAATTCGATATCGGATACATATACAGAGGTGATGAGTTGAACATAAAATGCTCATCATTCATCTGCACGCTAACACTAAACCATATAACGTTCTTTCTAATTTTTACTAATGATAACAGGTTAAAGGAAATATACCTCATAATTTATCACTCGTTATGAAATATTTAACACAATCTTTTATTTGTATTTTTTTTCATAAATAGATAACAATGAGATTTTTGTCCATAGTTACTTATTATTTCTCCACAGTATGAGTTAAGAAATATCATGGGTTCAGCATCATGATTCTTAATGCCCTCACATCGATTAACTACCTGGCGAATCTCCCAGAAGTTCACGGAGTTTAGAGAATCCCAGGAGTTATTGCCAGGATAGAAAGCTGAACCTAACGCTGGTAGATTGGACCAACTGTCACATAGAAGACCGAACACCTCCGCCACACTCTAACATATTTTACTATACTAATTTTTACTTTTGCTGTTGTTTAATACATGAAGAACATCTGCCTCACAAACTACCGATTAACGCCGCTCCATCCATCACCTCCCACGCCTGCCTGATCCAATTAATGTCGTCAATTGAATTCTGATCATTTTACCGAAGCAACATATCGGGAAAAGTGTGTTTATAAGATTAGTTTCACTCCATAGTCACTTTGATAAGAGAATACACATAACAGGTAGGTTTTATCAATGTATACTTTTGTGACGGTTTTTGAGTTATGTTGGCGTTTACAGACATACAGACAGACACAGACGACATTTAGACGCGATACAGGTAATGTCCCCTGACGGTATAAACCCAGATCAGACTTTCACTTTAAGTTTCTCGAAATAAATGTTTTTTTTTTCTGATATGGAAATATGTCGGACCAAGTTTTGCATAAATTTAATATCTGATACACCTGAGCTTTTACAATCTTTTCATTCATTGTGTCTAAAAATATACACGACCTGACTATATTACAAAGATGAATTAAAGATGAATTATTTAACTTCTTTCTTTCTTTCTTCCTTAAAGCTATTTTTGCTTGGTGTGTTGCCTTCCCTAAAATGCCCAGCTTATACCTAAAATACTTAACTTATCTCTCTCTCTCTCTCTCTCTCTCTCTCTCTCAACAGCCCCCCCTGGAACATGACCACCAACACAATATAAAGCGGTGTGGACTTTCTTACAGTGGCGAGAGGACTGGCGGCGGACCGGCCAAGTGTTCCTCCCAAAATTAGTTTGGCCGTCAGCCAGAGCCCAGACCTGTGTTTTGTGGTAGAGGGTCGTTAGTGAGTGAACACCACCACACTCCTACATCACCATACCACCACATTCCTACACCACCATACCACAACACTACCACATTCCTACACCATCATACCACCACACTACCACATTCCTACACCATCATACCACCACACTACCACATTCTTACACCATCATACCACCACACTACCACATTTCTACACCACATACCACCACACTCCCACATTTCTACACCATCATACCACCACACTACCACATTCCTACACCATCATACCACCACACTACCACATTTCTACACCATTATACCACCACACTCCTACACCACCATACCACCATACCACCACACTACCACATTTCTACACCATTATACCACCACACTCCCACATTTCTACACCATCATACCACCACACTCCTACACCATCATACCACCACACTCCCACATTTCTACACCATCATACCACCACACTCCTACACCAACATCACACCATTGCACGTCTACACACACATACAATCCCACACCACCACACCAGATATCTGATTACTACCACACCACCACACTATTACACCATTGCAATGTAGTTAGTGAGTCTCTATCAACATACCATCACATATAATACAAATACCTCCACCTCAGCGATTACTATAGAGACAAACAAGATACAATGATACTGGCATACACGTCACTGAAATAAAATATATTCCCATATATTTCATTTCTCTGGTTAAACACGAACATGAAAAAAAAAATTATCTTGTGCAGGAAATCTGTTTATTTACGTGGTTTTCCTAATTACGGGGGACGTCATATTAGGGTGACTACCAGCCAGATTACAAATGTTTACTTGTATGTTCGTCTTTGTCGTTATGTATGTAGATATGACTGAAGAGACAGTTTGTGTTAGCGGGTTACCAGGAGTGACTTGGGATTATAAGGGAGATGTATTGTGTCAGGTTTGATTTTACTCTGTTTTATAGAGTTAAAATGTCTATGTAAGTTATATAAATGTTATATAGATCATCTTCACGTAAAGTTTTCAATAACAACATTTCAGGCGCAAATGTGTTTACATCTTTAAACCAGTGGGAGTAAGTTTATTGAAATTCCACTGTTGCAAGTTTAAAATAATTGTAACAAGTTTAAAGGGAGTATCTGAAATATTTACAAACAAAAGAGTAGATTTATTGTAAATACCAAAAATTTTAGTGCAATGAAAATTCATCATATTTCTTATTTACATTGAATGATCGAGTACGGAAGGATGTTGTTCACTACTGCTGTATGATATTCTGGAGACTTTTAGAACAGTGAAGAAGTGTTTCCCTCCGCTGTGACAGTGACCTTGAACCAAAACTTTAATCACTTTTTCTTAACTTTCAACACAACTTAGGTAAACAGCTTTAATGGCGTTTATAAGATAGTTTCTCAGAGGAGATGAGGCAAATATTGTTATGTATATAAGTAATATTGTATGAATATGTAACAAGGATACATATATTATTTTCCCCGGGAAGAACATCAGCTAAATGGGTAATAATAGTGGCCGAAAAATGTTTTAATTCTTGTGTACTTGTCTGGAATAATGAGTGGAGTCAGAAAATACAATGAGTAATTACTGTCTGGAATTACATATTCCAGTTGAGTCGGTCTCCACTTCTCATTTACTATTCATTTTCCTTCTAATTGTCTTGTCTCTTGGTGCCTGTATTTTTATTTAATTTCCTCTATCTTATCTATCGCGTTCTTACTCTTTCCTCCTACTCATTCCTACTCTTCTTTTCAACTTGTTCACACTATTGACTGCCTTCCCTCCATCACCCCCAAGCATTAAGGCGGGCTACTACTCCCTCAATTACACCATTAATTATTCCCAGTTAGACTACAGATCAGGACCTCAATTAGACAATGATTTAAACAATGCTCGAGTAACTATCACCCCCTCCCTCACAGCTCCAGCCACAATGTGAACCCAGAGTGAGATGAACACAAAGCCTTCACCTGCACCTAAGAGTAAGAGGACCCAGTCAGGTGTTAGTCACAGGAATTCAGGTTGGAATACTCTGACGAAGATCTGTGTTGGTCTGAAGGGCTTTGTGAACAGTTTGTGACTTTATTGTGTGAGTCGCTTCGTTTTATTCTTCTCATTTACCTTTCTCTCTACCCTCCAGTTTTCGTCTCCACCTCCTCCGCCGTCTAAAGTCCCTCCGAGTTCCCGCGCCCGAGCCCCACATTGCTTACTTAACATTCATACTTCCCAAGCTCACCTATGCTTCTCCTGCCTGATCTTCCTCCTTAAATGCCACACAAAGAAAACACCTAGAAGAAGTGCAGAAGATGTGGAGTACTATTTTCTCTCCCTTCCTACATCATATATCAAGAAGCTCTCAACACACCGACCCTCTCAGCTCTCTCAAATCATCACCACGACCTCATCTACAAGTTTGGGGAGAGGCTACTACACCATCCTCGAAACCGGCTCCTGCTCCCAGACCATACGAGCATATACTGATCGCTATAATAACAGACACACACAAACCACAGACCATTACCTCCAGCATTACAAGATAATTTCAGGGTCTAAGATAAAACGATACTGTACGTTGTAAGGTTTCGTGTCCCCATAACGGTTTCACAGCTAGCATGGTACCGGTGATTTAGTTGACCCAATAAACAAACTATTAAAATCTATTCGCACACCATAACGTACTAATTTTATCCTCCCTTACACCAGAACACATTTGCATAATCCGTTTTCATAATGATAGCTGTTAACATTTTCCTATTTGAGATGTAATGATGATAACTCTGCTTGATAGACAGTTAAATGATATCAATAGTAATTACATGGGTAATAACACCTCGGACTACTGCGGCGCTACTGTTGAACACGATATAAATTACAGACATTAACTTTCCGCTTAAGAGTATTAATGTTAATTGAATAAAATAATTACACGCTCAGTGACCTGTTTCCCATGACAACAAATTCTACAGAAAATTAGATCGTTATGTTTTTGTTTTTTTAAAGTACGTGTCTTAAAGTGTACTGCATAACTAACATGCACATAACATTGAATTGAATTAATATAAAAAATTATCTGCTACGAATTAACAGTCAAGGTACAGGAACACGTAAAGTTACAAGGTGAGGTGAAGATGCAGGTACAGATATACAGGCAGGTACAGATATACAGACAGGTACATTAGTATTGAAGTGTCGTGTTATAAGCTACATACAGTCAGATACACGACAAAAAAAAATCCACTTGCTTACTGATCATCAAGAACACACAGGCCGTCCAGTGTCAGGTTTATCACTTATAAAAAGGGTGTATCTCTCAGTGACAAAAAATTCATTAATAGTATTATAATCTCAGACAAGACACCTAGATATTCAATCTGTCTAGTCACGACTATTGATGTTTACAAAGGGGGAAAAGACAATAACAGTGATTAGTGTTCAATACATACCAGGAAATTAATAATACCAGTGACCCATGTAAGTAAATTAGACTACCGACTCAGCTCAGCTCCTCCACCTGGCTCACTACACCTCACGAACTCAACTTGAGCATGACAGTACAGTAACTCAGCCCAACAACACTGTGACCGGGGTGCTGCTATACCTACACCTGCCAACACCACTAAAAGTTAACAAGTATCTACCAGTAATGAGGTTGGAGAGCAAAGCCAGAAGTGACAATAGTATCGAAATCTGCTTTACTCATCGCCATTGAGGGTAGTAAATGGAGGATAAAACTCTGATGTCCTCTTAACTGGGTCTTCTGTGAGTCCATCTTACGTGAACTGACCCTAAACATTATTTACTCAGGTGTACACAACTTATGATAAACTCCACCAATGTGATTTGTAGTTGCGCTTAACAGCTTTATTAACGCATATCCTGACTGACTGACCGACCCATAGAAAGAATTTTTCTCTCCTACGCAATCAGGCGACGCTTCTACAAGTATAAAATCCAGGCCTCATACACAGCTGTAACTAGTTCTTGATCATCTGCTGAAAAATATAAACTATTCTACTGCATCATTTTAAAGAAAAATTCAAAATTTTCCTATCCATGAAAAAGTCATCACTCATTCCCCCAAACTATAACGCTGCATCAACACGTGTTACTACAATAGACAACGTGAACACAAACGTGAATAAATCTACTAAACAAATGGAAAATATTAATTAATTTACAGATTTGAATATTCATATACACTACATACTCACATTAGCCAGGAGCACTGAAAGGTCATGTTCATCTGGGAGCTGTCACTTACCTTGCTTACCCAGAATTGTTGAACGTTTCATCAGATTTTCTCCTCACTCTAACACTTGCCTCAAGCAACACGAAGAACAAATCAATTTTAGTATTAAGTTGCAATAACATTCAGTTAACATTCAACCACAAGGAGTATTGTTTATCATGTTCTACGATAGTGTTAATTGGTCTTTGTTCTGTGGCAATATTTTCTCTGCGTCAGTGAGTTAAATATATGACATACACCTTGGGAGCCCGTCATCTCAGGGCCTCCAGACATACGCTCTGAAATACCTCCCAACCTCCCAGCAAGAATGACCCAAAGCCGATTCTGTATTATAAGCAATCCTAAACTGTACACCAATTTTATGTATTTCTCAAACATTTCGTTATTTTCATTACTAAGTTTCCTCCACCGTAATTCCAACTATTTTCAGATTTAAACGATAGAATATTAATCTTCAGGTTAAATGTTCAGTTAATATCTGGACCATTAACAATCCAACAGCCCGGAGATAAACTCGTGTCATGCAATATAAAAGTAGTAGATGTTTCTGAAATGAAAACTTAAATACCTTGAAGCGAATTTTTGTAACAAACTATAATTATGAAAGGTTAAGTTATCGTACATGAATATTGTATTTTTTTCTCGGATCATTTTTTTTACGAAAGAACACTGGTACTGAGATTGGTAGCCCTGACATGTCGCCTTGGTTGGTATTCCTGCATTGACTATGGAATTATGTCATTTTTACTTAGTTCATTTAATTTATTTAGTAGTCTTAAGTCAGTTAGGTTAGAATAAGTTAAGTTACCGCTATTAAATAAAACGTTAAAACGAATGAAAATGTTCTCTTATAAAGTTAAAGAATTATAATACTTGAATTAACAGGAAGATAACATCATTAATCTAGTACATATTCCATACAGTAATATTATCAGTACATCTATTACGTTTATAATACACTTGATAATGATCCTCCCTATATAAGATTAGACGACACAGTAATGTAGCTCAGTACTGCCTCTCTGCTCCACCTGGTCTGACGGCAATATATCCCGGTCCTGTCTAACTTTTTAATACGCTCGAAAAAATTTTGTTTCACTTTTTCTCCCTCCCTCATCTTTCTTTTTCCCTCCAGTTATCCCCTTCCCCTCCGCACCCTCATCAAATTCCCCTTTTGCCTTCTATTTCATGTCCATTTTCCACTAATCTACGTCCACCTTCATCCAGTTCTTTTCCCTGGAGTAAGACTAAATTGGCCATAATCACGGCAGTCATTTCTCTGTTTACGGGGCGGTAATTAGCGTTTACGTGATCAACCTGACCTTATGACTACTTACCTTTCCGTTCTAGGCAGAGTAAACGGTGGTGGTGATGACCTGTTGTCTCGTGGTGGTGGTGAGCTGTTGTATTGGTGGTGGTGAGCTGTTGTATTGGTGGTGATGAGCTGTTGTGTCGTAGTGGTGGTGAGCTGTTGTTTTGGTGGTGATGAGTTGTTGTATTGGTGGTGATGAGCTGAGTGTCGTGGTGGTGGTGGTGAGCTGTTGTATTGGTGGTGATGAGCTGTTGTGGTGGTGGTGAGCTGTTGTATTGGTGGTGATGAGCTGTTGTATTGTGTGAGCTGTTGTGATTGGTGGTGGTGAGTTGTTGTATTGGTGGTGATGAGCTATTGTATTGGTGGTGATGAGCTGTTGTATTGGTGGTGATGAGCTATTGGTGGTGATGAGCTGTTGTATTGGTGGTGATGAGCTGTTGTATTGGTAGTGATAAGCTATTGTATTGGTGGTGGTGAGTTGATGTATTGGTGGTGGTGAGCTGTTGTATTAGTGGTGATGAGCTTTTGTATTGGTGGTGATGAGCTGTTGTATTGGTGGTGATGAGCTGTTAGTTATGGTGATGTTTTAGTTAAGATCCAGCCGTCACTAACTCCTTTCGGTACACAAGAAGGCCAGCACAACACTCGAAAACCTTACCTTTCTCAACTGTAAAATTGGCTGTCCTATTCACCAACCTATTCTATTCCCTCATTGTCACTTCCTATTTGAGTTTTTCATGCCCCAGGAGTCAATGGGATCAGTTAACACCAGAATACCCGCTTCTATATAATGCTCATTAAATTCACGTGTCGTTTTTTACCTTTGGAAGTAATATATGAAACTGGAATTCGTCAGATCCATAAATATAACGCCAAGAGATTAATTAATTTTGTTATACTGATGAGGTCACGAGAGTAGTGAGGATAATGCCCTCTGTTTGTGTCTAATGACCTATAACTACTGTATATGTCTGCAGAGGAACATATACAACAATAATAATAAAATCAAGAGCTGCTATGGTTTATAATGACAAAGTAAAGGTCATAACTCTAAAGATGGCACTACCAAGTATGAGTTGGCACCTCGTTCAGTGAAAATCTATAGTTCTAATGGCACTCGTGACTTGTGGTGGTGAGGTTGGCATTACTGTCAGTGGTCTTGAGTGTGGTACGTGATCCTCAATGGAATTTCTACAATACAGTGACCGCTGATATTATGGGACATTACTCTGCAGTGAACGTTGGTGAATGACATACTAAAGATACCATGAACGATGGCTGTAAGACACTAAAACGAATGCTTGATGAGTTAGACGTAAGTGAGGATTGGTCAGTGTTATCGAGTCTATACTGTGCTCCCACCTCCCCTACCCTCCCCCCCCCTCCCCCCGCCCTAAGGAGTGCCTCAGTACAAATCGTGTTTCCCATTATCATCATTAACATTATTCTCCCACATTAACTTAATAATTAATTAGTAAATATAAATTGTGATAAATACCTAGAGCGATTTCGTTTTTCTTTGATGATTTAGTTTTAACACCAACCAGATAGATACGGTCTGATGTCTTCACTTTTAAGACCTTTCTCTCCCTGGAGCCATAAAGTTCTGTTGCTAGAACTAATGTACAGTATATCAGGGTCAGTTGTGTTGTAATAAAACAAGCCCCGTTAGCCTGTACCTCCAGAGTTTAATATTTATATACATGAAGGTAATTATCCACACACACACACGCCACGCACGCACGCACACACACACACACACACACACACACACACACTACATTATTTTACATGACAAAAATTTAATAAAAAAAAAATCCAATTAAGGGCAGTTTTACTACAGGTCATTTTTAAACGTCCAGCCTCGCTATTGTTACTATTAATTACATTAACTTGGTTTTCACCGTAAAATAAAAATAATAATAATACCATTTTCGATAAGACTCATAAGCCAGAGTATTATAATAAACAACAATTGCATTAGTCCTATATTCTCGATATTTTTGTATAGCTTCCCATAAATACAAACACTTATTATTAGTTACACCTTGGTCTCAATAGTGAACAAGAGAGATTCCTTGGCATATTAACCTTTCAACCAAAACATTTATCACAATTTTTAAAGGCTTTTCTCGCTCATGTGTTTGTATTAACGAGAGATGTAAGGATAAGAGGTATTCAAATTTACCTTTAGCATTAACCCTAGTAGAGAGATGTAGTGAAGTAATAATAATGATAATAATAATAATAATAATAATAATAATAATAATAATAATAATAATAATAATAATAATAATAATAATAATAATAATGATAATAATAATAATAATAATAATAATAATAATAATAATAATAATAATAATAATAATAATAATAATAATAATAATAATAATAATAATAATATAAAAAACACATAAGTTCCCACCTCAATGATATATGTAATAAGTAAAATTAAAAAAGGGGTTTGTAATACAATACATATTTTTTATCATAAACTAATCCGATACAAAATATTACCTGAGCACATAATTGTACATTCAGGTGCGGCAATATACAATACCCTGATGGAGCAGTAGTGGGAACCTTCAATACTCACTCCCATTCTCACATACAGTCGGGTCTTGTTTGGGTTATATTTAGCGAGATAAGTATAGTCTCTCTCTCTCTCTCTCTCTCTCTCTCTCTCTCTCTCTCTCTCTCTCTCTCTCTCTCTCTCTCTCTCTCCTACTTCGCCATAGAGGCACGGGAATGTTTTTATCTGCAATTTCCCCCCACCAATAAGAACGCACATAACACCCACCAATAAGAACACACATAACACCCACCAATAAGAACGCACATAACACCCACCAATAAGAACACAGAATTAAGTCATACTAATTATTACCATCACATTTTTAATTCAGAATCATTCACTTAATTATTGACAAAAAATTTTCTCCCAACTTTGATGTCCTAAAAAGCTAATTTCCAAAACTAGTTAATAATTTTTCATGTTTACTTAACTGTGACGACGGGATATCATGGAACTGTGATTACTTTTATCTGCCCGTAAATGATTGTCAAACATAATATTAAAATTGTGTTCACGAGAATTTCCTCAGATTTCTTGACAAAGGAAGTCATACACACACACATGTACACACACACACACTGGAGGCATCAATTTTTAATGGAAATAACTTTCTATGGGTTCCTCGTTTGTTAATTTGGGATCTTGGGAGAAATTCCATCCTATCTAACTGTATTTTTACCAGTATGTGTCAAGTAATTTACGGGTTACTTACTTACGGTAGAGACATTGTGAATCTGAAAATGGGCGAATGACGGTACATTTTTTTTTCTGCATTCAGTGAAAAATTTTTCAATAAATCTAGCGGATGTGTGTGTGTGTGTGTGTGTGTGTGTGTGTGTTAAAGTACATAAACAAACACGATGGTGTAGGATTGTAACCTTGTGGGTGAAGCCTCTGACAATTGTTAATATGAATGGCGAAAGTGAAGCCCTAGACAGTCCAGGTGTTTATCGTCCATACAGTATCAACAGCTGGTAAACAGAAGACTAACAAGAACGCTTCATGTGTCCAAATATTATCGAGGCAGTTGTAGTCCTACGCGTACCTAACAAAAATTAACTCTCTCATTTCCTGTATTTATAGTCTACCAGCATTCATATATATATATACAGTACACTATATAAGAATAGGCCCTATAGACATTTTAATATAGGGAGCAACCAACACTAATACGTCTGGAAAACATAATATAATGGTAGAGGTTGGATGACGCACCTCACCCTTACGCAACCCTATACACCCTTGCATCTTCCTATGCCACCCTTCTAGAAACTTCTCGATCACTCCACCCTCCCTTCCCCACTTTTGTCTGCCCTCACACTTCACCACGACCTCCTACCTCCTACCCACGGCTACGGGCACTATCAAGGTCTCCTGTCTCAGAACCCAGAGTTACTTTTTATACCTAGAACTATACTATTTTTTACACCATTTGCCACTTTTGTTAATAATTATGGCCTCTCTACTCACTCACTCCCCCCCCCACACACACAACGTGCTATTCATATAAACTAATATACACTGAAACCAAATTGCTGTTATGCTGTTTGTTGACAATATGCTTTTTTTATAATATAATGTATACTGATGCCATGCTGCGCTAGTATACAGACACACTGTTGTTACACACATGAATAACGAGAGGACATTGTCACTACAGGTTGGTCATTATCCTTTGTTGTTTTATTGCCAGGCAAATTAATTTGCAATAATGAAGCTGCTCCCATTGCGGTGTGGTGACTTAACCCAACACAAGTAGGGGCCTAATCACCTTGCCATTCCCAGCCTCTTATGGACTTGACCTACCGCTAATTAAGACCTTCACGTGGAAAAACAAAGTGATCAGATAATATAAACAGAAGGATCTATGTTATATCAAGGCTGCCATCACTGTGTACTGGGAGGAGGTGAATGGGATAATAACCCAAGTTCCCGTAATGAGATGCCGGGCACGTAGAGAGGAAGGATAACAGTGTTGACAGTGGTAACTAGACCAGTCCATCCTCCCGCTGTGTTTACTAATACCAGTCCTCCTCCTCGGGAACATCAGGCTGGATATAGACACGTGAATAACACCAATAAGTCTCAACACAAAAAGGTACTAAAACATATACACGACCCATCAAGCCAGAGAAAGACGAATCCTTAAAGCAGATTATGTGAAGTTGAATTTCATAATAGAGGAAGCCAAGTGAGGCAGGAGAGTGGTTACCGTGACAGGCGATGGTGAGTCTCAGTAACTAACGTCCTTCTCTCTGGCCTCATGGCTCGTACTGACAATATAATATAAACACTGAGGCTTCATCCATGGGGAGGGAGACCTGGAGTAACACTACAGTAAGTTATGTAGAGCAGCGGCCTGACAGCACTAGTAGGCTCAACACTGAACAATAGATGGCAGCACCTAACGAAAAAAATAATAAGTCTTTTATCTTTATTTCCTCGGAAAAAGGCAGGAAAGAGAGGCTGTTGTTTATGAGGCAATACACTGCTGGTGATGTAGGAGCTGCTTCCTCAGGAGGTAAATGTGGAGGAGAATACAGATAAAGTCGGGAGGCTGAGACAACACCCAGCCAAAATAAAAATTCTGGATCTACCGTCACGCAGATCCTACACCGGAAGACGACAAGACCCTGCTGGTGCTGGAGAGGCAACAACTAACCTAAGATCCTGCAGAGCTTATACTATCTATCTATCTATCTATCTATCTATCTATCTATCCCTAGAGTAAATGGAGAAAGGTTTTGGAAGAGGCAGGTCTACCGGAAGACTATGGTAGACAGTAAGAGGGCCGGTGTGTACGGAAGGGGGAGTGGGAGGGAAAGGATTATTGGGAGGGAGGGGGAGTGGGAGGGGAAGTGGGAGGGAAAGTGAGTGGGAGGGAGGGGAAGTGGGAGGGAAGGTGAGTTAAGGGGAGATCTTGCGTAGGGAGAAAAAAATTTTGTGTTGGTGTGTGTGTGTGTGTGTGTGTGTACATTATGTTAGTATTCCTAGCTCATGTGTACACTAGAAATTATTCTCAATCCCTGACGTGCCAAGTTCTTCGTTATGGTCTTAAAGAAACGCCTAGTGATAGACGTTTCTGTTCAATATGTAAACATGTAATAGAAAAACGAATACGATGGTGGATTCAAGACACTTTCCTTAGGCTAAACGAGTGTTCATCTTTTTTTTGTATCGTGAACAAATTTGCGTCTGAAATTTAGTCTCAACCCAACGAAAACTTCCGACTTCCCGAGGCCACAAATTTTTTACCCAACTTTCACCAACTCGCTAACATACAGTCGACCCGAGAGGCTAAACCTTCCTCCCATCATACTGCCGATACACAGTCGACCCGAGAGGCTAAACCTTCCTCCCATCATACTGGCGATACACAGTCCTTAACGTAGTTTGTTATTAAAGTTATACAATGTCTTACTATGATACAAGTCTCCGTAACAATGAACAACACAATATAATTCATCCTCTATGGTCTTCCCTCTCTCGTGCCGCTGCTGCTCTCCATTCCACTTCTTTCTCACAACTTGACTCTTGAAAAAGTTTGGTCAAGTCTTTCTTGATAACCAAAATACTTCAGAACCTGTTTGTAAAGTGTGACGTCAGTATACACATCTCCCCCCATAACCTGAAGAGTCTTAAGATTTTGTTCCTCACTCCATTTCTTATTTCACTGTATATATACCATTTCCAGATGACAACAATAACAAAACTAATTGGACTGTATCAACGTCTGGCGAACATAATCCTAAAAATTTATCTCATTCGGAAATTCTCCACCTGTGTCTCCAACATCCACACACCTCCACTGGATCTCCACTATCCCATACCTTCACCCGTTCTTCCTCATCCACACCCTCAGCTGGTCTCCGGGCGGCCTCCTGACTCCCCCTTCGTTGCTACTAATTGACTTGGCAAACCGGAGTCTTTTTTTTTTATGTTTCTCCCCAAAACTTAACTTTTTAAGGTACAAGTTTGATCTGTTTTAGGCTAATGGATCTGGAAAGTTTACGTAAAATGGGAATTTCAATCTGACTGGGAAGTGGGTGCTGAGTGGCTGGTGGAGGAGGGTTAACTGTGAACTGTTGTGGTGGAGGAGAATGGTTGACTGTGAACTGATGCAGTGGAGGAGGAGAGTTAACTGTGAACTGTTGTGGTGGAGGAGGAGGGTTAACTGTGAACTGTTGTGGTGGAGGAGGAGGGTTAACTGTGAACTGTTGTGGTGGAGGAGAATGGTTGACTGTGAACTGATGCAGTGGAGGAGGAGAGTTAACTGTGAAGAGTTAACTGTGAACTGTTGTGGTGGAGGAGGAGGTTAACTGTGAACTGTTGTGGTGGGAGGAGGATTGGTTGCACTGTGAACTGTTGTGGTGGAGGAGGAGGGTTAACTGTGAACTGTTGTGGTGGAGGAGGAGGGTTAACTGTGAACTGTTATGGTGGAGGAGGAGGGTTGACGGTGAACTGTTGTGGTGGAGGAGGGCAGACTGCTAGCTATTGTGGTGGAGGAGGAGGCTAGCTTGTGGTGGAGGAGGGGGTTGACTGTTAACTGTTGTGGTGGTAAAGGAAAAATGGTGGTAGCTGAAGGAGAAAGGCAAAGGATCCAAGGGGAGAGAGAGAGAGAGAGAGCGAGAGAGAGAGAGAGAGAGAGAGTGTGTGTGATAAAATTTATGAGAAAAAAAAATTTACGCAAACCGATAATTTAACTTCTCAGGCTTGGCTCCTTCTATGACGCCACCATTAAACATACACCTGACCAGGCTGATAAAGATCCGAGTAAGATAACAACGGAGTTTTGCCAGGCTAGGTTAGTTTATCCGCCAGGTGCACCCCCCCGTCCCGTGGATACTGCTGGAAAATTAAACTGTAATTACCTGTGTTGTGGGGGTAAGTCTCGAGGGCAAGGGAAGATGTCATGTTTACGGCCATTTAAGACTCAAGTTCATTTTGGTTACACTGACGACACTGCAATTATCAAGACGTATTAAAGACTGATTAAAACGCAGCATTACATTTGTCGTCACACTTCATTGTTATATTACTCCCGGGCCTTACTGTAATGTTGAATGGCAGGTAGAAGTAATGTTGTAAATATCAGGAATATCGCATAGCCGCGGGTGTAAACTTAACCAGGGTGGTAAGCTGCTACTCTCACTGAGCTGTGTATTAATTATGATCACTTTCTCGGCCATCAAAGTGAAAGTAGTTTGTGAGATACTTTCCCTACCGTCAGTGAAAAGCATGTGAATTACTTTTGATACTATGCAAATAAGCCATAGATGTACTTACATAGTAGCCTTTTAATCTTCGTTCGTCTCTTGCCATTAGTGTTATTAACCTCGCTAAGGGTTATGAAAATATTAACTTGAGTAGTGACTTGTATAAGATAAAAGGAACTGTAGCAAAGAAGATGATTGTGAGTCAGAACTGATAGTAACACAACACAGTAATAGACCGCTCAGTCAGTTAAAGGATTCCTCTGAGCGAATACATTATATATCACAACGTATATTAAATCAGGTTGATGACTCAGGGATAGAAATGTATTGCGTCATGGTGACTTATCAGATTAGAGACGTGTTGAGCAGCGAGTTTAATTTGTATACAAGAAGATTGACAATCATGCAAGGTGTTGGCAATGGAAGGAATGAGAGAGATTAACAAATGTTTCGTCTATTCGAGGTTAAAATATGTTTATTCTAGAAAACCAGGGCGCTCAATGTTACAGCGAACAGGTGCGTTTTCGCGAAGATTAACACATATATGACTTAGATGAGTAATTAAGAGAATATGGTTATAAAACTTCCCAACTTCAATGTATGTTTTAAGATTTTAGATCTCTGGTAATCTTAACAACCAACAGTATTAGTGTAAACATACAGACGCAGAAACGATAAGAGTATCAGGAATGTCAGACTGAATCAAATGCGTATTACACACTTATTTTTCTTGGTAAATATGAAACATATTTTGTAATTTTGTGTGCAGAAAGTTTAGATATTTTGTATGTTCTTGCGAATTTAGGGATATTTTTTTCCAG
Organism: Homarus americanus; assembly: GCF_018991925.1. Lineage (NCBI taxonomy): Eukaryota > Metazoa > Arthropoda > Malacostraca > Decapoda > Nephropidae > Homarus > Homarus americanus. Next base: position 209,154 of record NW_024746240.1, read on the forward strand.
TTCTAATGATTGAGAGGAGAGGACGTAAAAATGATTCTTTTAACTCCAATCTCCCCTCTTCACTTCAACTCCCTCCCTCACTAACACATACCTCAGAAAGTAGACAAACACAACCACGCTCTTTTCCCTTTCCCTCTCCAATCAAAAACCTGTCCGTTTCCTTTACCTCCTTCCTTTTCATCTCTCTTCACCCTTCCATTCCACATTTCGGTGCCTCTACCCCACACCTCCTTTCCTCCGACACCGTGAGCTCCCCCGCAGTCGTTCTATTACTAGGTGATTCCGTGTCCCTCTCCCCTGCCTCCCCACCTCCCCTATCAGTCTACACTCCCCTGCCCCTTCTTCCCTATCACCGACAGTTTGGCTCACAAATATCCAGACCACATAAAGAGAGACACCTATTCTACCTCTTGTGATAATTATGTGACTCCAGACTAACGTGGCTGACTCGTAAAGTCCACCGTGCTCTGGGTATCATTAGGTTACTAGCCAAGACACACCTAATGTTTATCAAATCACCCACATACATTGATTTACTGACTTGGTGGAAGATTAGAGTGGCGAGAAATATTAAAGGCTCAGGATGATATATTTAATTTTGGGGGTAAAGATAAAAACTATATCTTGTTGTTTAGTGAGATGATCAGCGGTAGTTAGTCTTACGTCTCAGTTGTGGTAAATCTCTTGATTACAGGAAGCGACGGAGACCAGAGTGATGTAAACACTGCCGCTGCCATTAACCTTCTGGAGGGAGTGTCTTAACTCTGGATATTAAGGCAACACCTGGTAAGAAAATGTATGAGCACAGCTATTCGAGGACAGGACGAAGGACAGTGGAACAAGAACAACACCAGCGCCTACCTGCCTGCTTTCTCAACTCATATTTATCTACCACTTAAGTCCCTCGTTTGTGTCATTTCATCTACAACATAGTATTGCCTCTATTTTAATTTAAGGAACATCATTGTTCATAAAATATTATACAGCATGTACTGAACATAAGCAAACAATGGTCTTATTTACCTTATTTCTGTCTATAAACTATAATCCGTAAATTATTGGTACGAATAAAGCAAAAATACACCTTTCGTGTATATTTATGCAATGGATGCTAAGAATATAAACGTACACGGCTCATGACAAGATCGTTCTCTAGACAATTACTGTTCACGTTTCCTATGATGAGGTAGCGTGATGCCGTAAATAGTTAAAATAGTCATGTTAAAATTAAATCCGTTTCTTAAGCACCATGTACGTTTTCTATGGAAAGTGAGCTTCTCGAGAGATGACGCGGCAGTCAGGGGGCGGCAGTCAGGGGCCGAACGTAAATTAAATGAAGTAGTCCTCCCAAAAAGTAGTGTTAGCCGTGGGGGTCAATGTGACGCGAGGTTTTCCGAGCAATGTTACTCGACTTGATTCAGAGCGGTTGGTAAGTTCTACATCTGCGACCTTTGAGCATGAATGTGTACTCTATATAAGTTTTCGAATGATGTGAATCCTCCGAGGCTTCAAATTATAACACGTGACTCGAAGAGGAAGTCGTAAACAAACACCAACTGGTTATTACATCAAATGGATTGAGTAATTATCGAGAAACCATCATATATGAGAGGTGAGATCATTGCCCTTTACAACGGGGTATACGTGACGCTGAGATAGCAAGGCGAACTGTGGTGAGCGAACCCACAGTATCACGATGGGTTAGGCGCCAACTGGTGCCACACTGAAACTTACAAGTTACAACCACAAATGTCTTACCATAGGTGGACGGGGGGTTCTGTTGCCTGCAAGTCACTTGATTTGAAACCTTAATCCGGTGTTAAACCAATGCAATTTACACATCAGTAACATGGCAGATCCCATGTAGACATATATATTTTATATTGCTATAGCTGTTCACTCTAATATCAAGTAATATTTGCTATGTCACTCTTCATAAATCAGATATTATCGTGGACAACATGAGTTGGCATATTGTGAAACTCCGTTCGGACAACAACGTAATGGTGAACTGTCAGTTTTGAGGTCTGTCTCAGTTATTATGTTCCGAATCAGGTCAATTTAATGTATATATCAGTGTTATTGTATCCATCAGTCAGTGGCTAGTTTACATATGCCTTACTTCTATCCAGCAAAGCACATACATTAATATCACTCGATGGATTTCTTGTTATAGTGAAGTATTTAGTATGCCATTCAAGGACGACTCGCTCCCCAAATCCTACCCCCATCTCTAACTGTTGCTGATATGGCGAGCAGGCTTACCAACCTATGATGATGCACTGGAGATCTTACCAAAGCAATTCGTCTAGGTTTCAAATTGTCGCGACGGAAAATCTAGCTATACTTTTAGGGGGAACTGTACAAGTTCCTCTACAGTATATATCTTCCTTGCCCGCAACATCGCTGGGTCCATCCCTCCCCCACCTTCAGAAACACACACACCAGACAGCCAAGGTGTACTGTGAATGCTTAACCCAGAACATGTCACCATGGATAAATAAATTTTAAATTTTATTTTATTTCTGTGTCTAAAACCTATCCATGCTGAAGATATCTAGGTCCTGTGTCTTCCAGAAACGTGGTACCTATGCGCTGAGTGTCTCCATAAATTGTGCGTTAAGAACCTTTCCACGCCTGTGGACATGCACGTAGACTAGGTCAAGAATGACGTTCCTTACCAACCCCTCGACCTCTTCCTCGATGACGACAATTTTTTTTTTTTTTTTTATTATTGGGCACCCCCCTACATCATTGTGTAAGGTGAAGCGCAGAAGCGTTTACAGCGCCCAACAGGGAAGCATGCTAAGTTCATGCTTGCCTTTATGTCTCATGAGTTAAGGGCGTAGAAGCCTGAAGAATCAAGGGCGTAGAAGCCTGAAGAGTCAGTGGTTTATGTCCTCAAGTTATTGGAAGCTCCAACAACTTGTCCCTGAATACGAATTCGCAACTTTCGACTTACACCAGGTACCTACTTTACTGCTAGGTGAACAGGGACTAATGGGGGCTAGGAAGTAAGTCCAAACAACTTCCACCGGCCCGGGAATCGAACCCGGGACATCTCGCTTGCGAGGCAAGAACGGTACCGCTTCTACCACCGATCCCCCGATGATGACAATGTATATAAAATATATAATGGTTGCCCCTCGTGTAAAGAGGATAGCCGGCCCTAGGGCCACCTCAGCGTGAATTTGTTTAAGACGTAGAAGCTGTCGCCAACACAACAACAATACCCTCCCTAAGTTAACGAGTTGCATGACCCAGTGTCAAGGAATAATCCGAGAAGACCGGACAACTCGCCAACTGCACTGGCTAACCATTACCCAAGAAAAAGATCCGCAAATCGATTAACATCAGGGTTCCCTATTACTGCTGGGTAGACAGAGGCAAATGGCGTAAAGAAAATTGCCCATAGTTTCACCTGCCCGGGCGAGCATGCTGACCATTACACCACAAGCCGTCACGTGCCTACAATACAGTCGGTATTATATGCCGGCAATACCGACGCACACGCCATCACAAGCACACTAAAAATATGTCCATCAATAATGTCAATGTCTATGTGCCCCCTCCACCTCTACTGTACCTGTGCCTGTCCTACCACAACACCCCCACCCTCCTTGTGGGGGACCTCAATGCCCGACACCCCAGTCTCGGTTCCCTGAGGCCCCGCTCAAACTCCCGGGGAACCTCCTGGCTCTCTTACCTACAAACCACTGATGAGCCTCTGCCCTCCATCACGCACCCACATCGGGGAGGGAAACTTGACTGCATCGCTTTCTACTCTGACCCTCACCGCCCACACTCCACCCGCATCCTCCACTCCCGCACAGTGACCATTTCCCTATCCACACTACCCTCCAGTACGTGAGAGTATCCGCCCCACCCAAGTGCCCTAGGCTCAGCTACCCCTTGCCAACGTACCTGCCTTCATCACCGCCATTGCTGAATGGTTTCAGGGCTACACTGCCACCACCACCGACCAACACTACCTTGTTCTTATCAAACAATACTCCTCCGCCCTGTTTCAACCGTTAACCCAGGAGTCAGTGGAATGTTCACCGCGACCTTCATGTTAAGGCTATCCGAGAATGGCACCAACTAACTGTCAACCAGTGGAGGAAATCTCCTTGTTCCCCAGATGCTTCTACGCTTCTGTCATCACTCTCGCATGGGAGAAGCAGTGGTTTGATTTCGTTTCTTTTACTGACCAGTCTACATCTATAGGTGATACCATTAACCGTGCCTGGGGCACCAACGCCAGGCCCGCGCTCCACCCCAGACCTGCTGCAGTGTCGAGGCACTCTCCCAGACGTGGCAGGAGGCTGCCTCCGCGCTACCACACATTGTAAGTGACCTCACCGTCGCTCTGCAACCACAACGCCAACAGCGCATCCCCGAGTGCCGAGACTTACCCGCAGACAGTGACGTGCCTTTCACTCGTTGTGAACTGATAAATACTGTAAAGAGTGGTCGGTCCAGCACCCCAGGCGATGTCTTAAATGCCCTTATTGCCACCCCTCTCTTATTGTACTGGACAGCTGCCCCATGCTTGGAAGACCAGTTAACCTTACAATAAAAACAGAAAAAAACTACATGTCATCAAGACAACAGGTAACCAGGATATAATCTTAATATATAATAAGGAAACATTTTAAATAGTTTGCCTAAAAAAACGTGTTTTTATCCCCCCCCCTCATATATATATATATATATATATATATATATATATATATATATATATATATATATATATATATATATATATATATATATATATATATATATATATATATATATAAAATAAATAAATAATTATAAAAAAATTATAAAAATTGAGACAACTTTGATTATCTGAAATACTGACTTTATCTCTGAAGTCCCTGAACTATCAACACGTCCAGTACTGCCCAGTAAGACTGCCATAATTTACGTTCTCACACTAATACTGAATTTAATCCATCACGTCTGTGGCGAGTGAATACGAAATCTATCACGGGCGGATTGACAGACGGACGGACACTGTCATATATCCATAAAATTTCGATCCGGGAGGAATACTGAGAGAAAGAAATTTATGGCCGGTCAACAAGGAATGGCGCTCCCAGTGTAGATTATTATTTTTTTTTAGATTGCCCCCGAGGGGGCTAGTTTATTGGGCACCCCCTTACATCCTTTGCAAGGTGAAGCGCAGAAGCGTTTACAGCGCCTTTATAACTCATGCATTAAGGGAGTAAAAGCCTGAAGGATCATGGGTTTTGTCAGCAAGTTACATAAAGTGACAGAAGGATGAGTGTGTGGGGGGGAAAATTCCCGGTACAATTTATCTGTTTATGGCAAAGCGTGGCAGGTCCCTAGTGTCAAGCCTATTGTGGGATGCGAAGGACTCCAAACTTAGCTGATGAATAAAACGATAATCAATGAATATGATAACTTGGACGTACCTAAGATATGGTTTGTTAATGTCCCTCGAACAGTTGTTTTAACTCACACTTACCTGAAAAAGGAAAAAGAAAAATCCAATTCAGATTACCTGCTATCAATCCCACACACACACACACACACACACACACACACACACACACACACACACACACACACACACACACACCTGTATGATTATTTACACTTCACTTACAGGAACAACTAAGGCAGAACCAATGATCTTAAGCATTAGTTTATACCAAATGGATGACAAAGAGAATTTGTTCTATACGTATGGACTCTAGAACATAGCAGTAATATTGTCAGTAGTTACCTTGTGCTGGCGGTCGTGGAAGCCCTGGCGCCATACAGGGTCACCTCCTGACAATGTCTTGACACCCTATGGCACTTGACGACACCTTGCTGTACTCCATGACACACTTTACATCGTCCGACATCAATGACACGTTACGACAATTTGCGAGATCACAGCACCTTACGACACTTTTCGACTATGAATGACACTATTGTATGTTACTTGCAAAACTGTCATCTTTGGACACTTCATGAAACCTTTGAATACTTATAAACACTTCATGACACTTACAAACACTTTACTACACTAAAGAACACTAAACCTTCGTGGACTTAGAAGCCTTCCATATCAAGATAGGTTAAAGAAACTAAACTTGCATTCCCTAGAAAGACGAAGAGTGCGGGGAGATATGATAGAAGTATTTAAGTGAGTGAAAGGAATCAATAAAGGAGATATAAATAAAGTTCTTATAATATCCGAGCCGGATAGGATTTGTAGCAACGGATTTAAGTTGGATAAGTTTAGGTTTAGGAGGGAGATAGGAAGGAACTGGTTCACAAATAGGGAGGTGGACGAGTGAAACAAGCTTAGCAACTTCGTAGTAAGTGCTGGAACGCTGGAAAGTTTTAAAGGGAGGCTAGATGGATTCACGGATGATAGAGAGTGGTAGTAACTCTCGACAGGAGCTGCCATGCACATACCAACCGGCCTATTGCAGACTCCTTATTTTCTTATGTTCTTATGTTCTTCCTTACCGGCACTAAGGCAGTCACACAGGCCTTTGTTGACACTCGTAAATCCGAAACCACGAAACTGAGTTTGGTCATTCACTTCTCCACACATGTAGCTTTAGAGATCTTTGTCTATAACTGTTCTAATTATATAGTATTGGGCAAGATTACATTTTATGCCAATATTTTAGTTCTTATAATGAATCATCTTTGGATGATTGAGTCTGATGTATCGAAAACAGATCACAGCTGTTTCTGGGCCCTCGAAGCGCTTACGTCATCGGTGTCTCAAAATGGTGTCAGTCAACTGGTGACAAAAGTATCCAGAATTATTTTTATTGTTTATCCCGCTTTATTTACTTATTAAAAACAAAGAAACAAACAAACAGGAAACAAACGGAAATAAGATAAAGCGCTAGAACATATTTAAATTATTTTCTCATTCCGAAAATCAACGGTTTCGAAGACGTACACTGTCACCAGGTACAATGTTGAGGGAAGTATCTGGCTGGAGTCTCAAGTCCATATAAATTAGATCATATAAAGGGGTTTAATAAGACCTAAGAAAGAACTTGATAGACTATTTAAAACACTTTAGGCTGTCAAAGGAGACTGCAACAGCTGTATTTTCAGGAAAAATAGCGAGCTTCACTTAACGGTTATCTCCTTTATCGATCTCCGTTTTCTGTTGTGTGTGTGTGTGTTGTCTCAGGACGAACAATCCAGACCACGATTAAACAAAAGCTACCAATAAACTCTACAGTCCACACATCTGTCTGGTATATTGTGTGGTTTAATATTTTACACAGATTACAGACAAATCAAAGAAAGTCAGTCACCTTAAACTTAAACTTTTGTTGTTTCCATCTGCAAAGCCAAACAAAGGTGGGTCTATATTGTTGACTGGGTGAGTTACGTCAAACATTTTCAATATATCCCTCACGGTGGATAAAACCTCCATCAGTAAGGTTAGGAAATAAATGTATAATGTGGGTTTAAAAATCTATCACATTAGTTTTAATCACCATTTTTATTCTTACGTTCATCAGCTCACAGTGAATTGAGAGCCATAAGTCCCAGAGACCAAACTGCCTCAAGTCCTGTACCTCTGACGATTACCCAGTAACCTTCAACACCTTTCGCTGGTGATGTGGACTTGATGGGGACACTAGTACGAAGTGGGTTCGATCCAGTGGTACAAAAATCCAACAGTGTAGTAACGATGTCAACACTGGAGCCAACGAGATAGGAAAACATGCAGGAAAACACCAACTACCAGATGGGCCATAACTAAAACAAATGCATGGATAGGTTTAGAAACAGAAAGAAAATATTTTAAGTAATTTATCCATGATGACGTGTTCGGTTAGGAGTTTCAGGGCCGCAAGTCTCTATGGCTCATTAGTGGCGTGGACTCTATAAAAACAACATATTATAATGAGGGGCAGTTGGTTGGATATACAAAATGAAAAGTTCTAAGGTATGAATGACGTCAATCTCAATGTTTAGGGTAAAATGCTAAAGCCTGTTGTAGTGAGAGAGCAACAGGAGGAAGAAGTTGTAAGTAAAGATAAAGTTATGGACGACGTAATGTTTTCTGGACAAATTTGAGGACGTGGAAGGGTTTAAATCGATTGTAACTGAAGACTAAACTAACACACGTCACTGGTAAGGTCAAGGTTGATGTATACGTCACTACGACTCACTCAGAATTATCAGAGATGTGTTGGTTAGTGTATTCCGGAGACGCTACTTACTGAATGTTACATTTAAATTACCAGGGACTCTGACTCCTACCTCAGAGCGCTTGTGGTAGGGCGAGAGAGACGTGAACAAACAAGCAGAAAGACATAACAGAAAGAAGTATAATCAGGGTAATAAACCATAAGAAAGAAACACAGCCAGACAAGATAACAAGCAGACCAAAAATTAGCCACGTAGAATGAAACTGTTAAACGAAAGGAAATGAAGATAATAAGACGACATGGAAGAGCGAACAGACAGACACGATAAAACAGCAACCCAAACAACCAGAGGACGAATAGGAGAATAAATTGGTTGACAAAAAAAATCGACAAAGTCCTGTTGTTGTACATGGATGGTCACCATAAAGTTCACTCAGGTTGTTTATGTACACACTGGTAAGTCTTTCTGCCTTCTCCCTAATGAGCAAGTGTTAATCTGTTGCCGAGCACAGTCAGAGATCGAGGAAACGAACGTAATAATAATAATAATAATAATTAACGGTTTATTGAAGAGCTTGGCAGCCAGAAGGCTGAAAATATACAGTTACATATTTGGGGAATGGGTTACGAATTACAAATAATATACAAGTGACATAAGTGACACAAATAAGACATATAGTAACTTAGATGGGGATCAGCTCAAAATACAGTTCATTTCAACATAGTGACAGTGTAGGGAGCAGTGTTTACTGGGAGTGAATACACTGATTTATTACATGTTATTGATAATTTTTACAATGGTTGGGACTGGGCTGTTCTTATAGCGATCAGTTCGTGCACGTATGGGCTGGATGCGGTTGTGGTGTCGAACAGCAATTCTCGGACAGGGGATCTCAGGTAGTAGGGGCCGGTGTCGGGGATGGTGTAGAAGCTTACCAAATTTGCAGATGAGGCCGTGGTGATGGTCAGTGAGAGTCGAAAGGGTCAGTGTGTTGAGCGCTTCTTGATATGTGGAGTAGGAAGGAGAGAATAATCTTGCATGTAGGTGTTTACGTTGTGTGCATTTAGGAGGAAGACCAGGTGGGGGAGGTATAGGTGAGCTTGGGAAGTATGAATGTTGTGTAAACACTGAGGAGCTCGTGTGCAGGAACTCCGAGGGACTTGAGTCGGCGGAGGAGGTGGAGACGGAAACTGGAGGATTTGACAACTTCACTGACGTGTGGTTTCCAATTTAGTTTGTTGTCTATGGTGACGCCGAGGAGCTTCGTGGAATCTACAACCTGGAGTGTGTTCGGACCTAGGGTAATGGAAGGAGGTGGGACAATGTCGGAGGAGAGGTTGATGTGCATAACCATTGTCTTGGTATGGTTGATGGTGACATGGTTGTTGGGCCCAGTTTTGGAGACTGTGTGTGTGTGTGCGTGTGTGTGTGTGTGTGTGCGTGTGTGTGTGTGTGTGGTGGGGGAGGGTTGATGTGAGGGGTGTGGTAAACGCGTTAAGACTGGCTTTTAAATGCGCCGTAGAAAAATAAGATAGTTGCGAGTCACCATAAAGCTGTACACGTAGAGAGAACTGTGTGGGCTAATGGGAAATAAAAATCCTCACACATTCTAACTTTCCTTAATATCTTAAGACTTATACAAAAACTTACGAAAACAAAATCATCAAATGTGAGGATGAGACAACGTTACTAGGAATTCAACTTGTGTGTGGGCTGGATTAAATGACTCTTAATGATTCCAGTTTTGGAAGAGTTTTCAGTGAAATCGTCAATGTGCAATTTTAGATGTTAAATTATATTTCTTGCCATATCAGCCGTGGTGTTTTCAGCTTTACAGTAGGATCAAAGAGGGTGGTCTTCCTGGAATCCACAGAAATACACGGGTATATATCCTCACCAAACCATAAATGTTGGGAAACTGTTGTCAGGATCAGTTTCCCTGATAACCATCGATAATAAAATATAATCGTCAAGGAATCACAAGCATACACGATATACAGTATACTGAGTTAGTTATAAATTATTGTAAACACACTATTATACATTTCACAATACCTCAAATTCGTAATTCGTAACCAGCGCTTCACTTTATCGAAATTAATGGCTTCCTAAAAATTTCTGATTAAACTTTTCATGAGTAGCCTCTTCGTCAACTTAGTGGCCGACAGTCTTCACCGAATCGTTGACGCTCAGGGACTAAAAACAGTCACACGCTGCAGGAGTTCTTGGCTGGTTGGCTGTGAGTTCTTGCAAATATGGTCATCATTCTTGGTCATTATCGAGGCGGTGATCAGCACTTGAGATTTCCAGGTAAAACGGCGTACCCAGAAACCTAGAGTGGTAAAACTGATACTCCAGTGACTTACGGTGTGAAGAATCCCATTAGTGAGGCTGTAGATTCGCTAGCTACATAATCTCCCTCTCCCTACCCCCCCCAAAAAAAATAAACCGAGTTTCTTTCCCCTTATAAACCCTGAGAGTTATAAATGAGGTATTCTCAAAGCCATACCTGTGTGTAGAGAAGCCTGGAAATACAAAATACGTTCCCCAGAGCATCACCAGTAACTCACTCGTTCCTCAGAGCACCACCAGTAACTCACCACGTTCCTCAGAGCACCACCAGTAACTCTCCACGTTCCTCAGAGCACCACCAGTAACTCACCACTTTCCTCAGAGTACCACCAGTAACTCACCACGTTCCTCAGAGCACCACCAGTAAATCACTCCTCAGAGCACCACCAGCAGTAACTCATCATAACTTACAGAGTTCTTCCATTACTCAGTCCTCCAGCCTCACAGACTGTGGTCCTAGAGTAGTCCACTCACTGTCCATCGACGTGTCAGTGTGAGAGAGAGAGAGAGAGAGAGAGAGAGAGAGAGAGAGAGGGGGGGGGGGATACATACAGGCAGGCAGACAGACAGACCTTCATTGATGGTTCGAGTCTTGAGTTTGTTTCTAGGTTTTTTTTTATATACACATTCTATCATCTAAACATTACATCATTATTTTATCAATATCAAACAAAAGTCAAGGTTGCTAGTCAATCATAAAGTTCATTCCACTCTGTCAAACTTCTACAATTACCACAAGATCCTTAAAAAAAAATAATCACAGTTTAATGGGATTCTTCTTCTTCTCCAGTGAGCACTTTCCTTCGGCCATGACCAGATTTTTTTAAGATTTGCTCCCAAGAAACGCAAGGGCTAGTTTATTGGGCACCTTCTTTACATCCTGTGCAAAGCGAAGCACAAGAAGTATCATGAGACCTCTCTCTCTCTCTCTCTCTCTCTCTCTCTCTCTCTCTCTCTCCTTTATCATAACCTGTACCATATCCATCGTCTTGAACTTTTATCTTAGATTCGGCCTTTTCTTAAGCCCTGACTCCAGTACCCCTCGAGGTCCACCACACAACAATGGTGGTGGGAAGGTCGTCCAGCATCCTGAACTTACTGCCTTAATGATGAAAGTTGGAAGAGATGGACTGCTGGCGAGAAAGTGATTATTGAATTCCTTCTGGAAGCTTGGTGAAAGTGCTTGAATGTTTTTTTTTCTTTCACGCCTTTTCCTATTTTTAAGACAGTTACGGTAGTCACATTTAAGTTAAATTGAATTCGATTGAATTGAAACAAGTTCTATGTCAATAAATCAACGACACTGAAAAAAATAAACCAATTCCTGATCATTTATTCAACCAACACAAAGTTAATCAACCGGAGAGGCTATGACAGGCAACTTACGCAATGACGTCACGCAATCAACAGATTAAAGCGTTGTAACACAAACAAAGAAGAAGGAGAGCTGGGGGGTCGTTTATGTTTAAGCTTAGTGATGAAAGTTCAAAGAATACTGAACATGGAGAGAGACAATTAGTGGATTGCTAGATGTTAATGGAGAGATTGCCTGCTTGCGTCTCTCTCTCTCTCTCTCTCTTTCTCTCTCTCTCTCTCCATACTGCATTATCAAACGCTAATATCTGCAGGTAATATCACGGTACTTACATCGACTTAATTAAGCTTCATTTACCTGAAAGCACCATGGCTTTTGCTTTTAATCCTCCATTATTTATGTTTGCCAATCACATAAACTTTTCTCCGCCACTTCCAATTCCATCGTTTCAGTGATACGAAACTTACTGAGAGGTGTGTTGTCTCTGCCGCCCGCTTATGTGAATTGTTTAGTTCGTCCTGTCGAGTATCTCTCCTCTCTCTCTCTCGAGATACTTCAACGTGGAGAGAGAGAGAGAGAGAGAGAGAGAGAGAGAGAGAGAGAGAGAGAGAGAGAGAGAGAGAGAGAGAGAGAGAGAGAGAGTCGTTATTCTCTTGTAATATCTCTTAGCCTTAACACACTTCAACTCAGGTATCTCGCAAATTGTTTTTTCTCACCAATACATCAGTTTCGTGTCACCTCCCTCATTTTCAGTGTCATCTTCACCCTCACCATCATCATTATCATCATGTTTATTGTTGAGCCACATGGGAGTGTAGGACGGTACACCACTACCCAGGTCTATATTCATGAACCTTGGCTATGTAACTTGTCGTCCGTCATCTACGAGACATTTTTTGTACAGCAGAATATTGGGTAACAACTCGACCCTCATGTGCCAGAATACATTGTATAACCCTTCGATATTTATGAATGTAATTGAACCTTGTGTAACAGAAGATTGTGTGAGACCTCGACCCTCGTGTACACAAACACAGGTGTACACAGAACACTTCAGGTTAACGCTACTCGTCTCCCTCTCTTGATGGTCTTGGCTGTGTGCTGTGTTGGTGGACCAAAATATTTACCTCGTCTTACCTCACTCGCACTGTCTCTTTGTCTTTCTCGGTTTACTAAGGCTTTCCTCCCCTGTTGCTTCTCAGTTTGCCACCCTTGTTCCTGTTAGTGCAGCTTTCATAGCCATGCATCTTCCCTACCCATGGACCTTCCCTCTGCCGCCTCGCTCACAAACAGCAACTTTATCTTTTCCTTCCTCGTGACACAGTCATCTTAGTCCCCGTAACTTAACCTTGCAGCTGAGTATTTGTCCTAAGCGTTTGTATTCGTCCTCCTCCTATAATACTCGCCCTTACACCTTGTAAACTTTGTCCCGTTTCTTCTTGTTCCCACACCGGAAAAATCTTCAAAAATGATTATTCTCGAAGATAAAATCGAAAGTCGTGAGAGTGGTTCTGCCTTTCTTTAAGCCTCCCTATACTTCAATAAGACATTTAAAAACAATAGACAACTTCGTTGTCACTTTGTACGCTCCTAAGGTGAAATACCAGATAGGTTATAGGTGAACTGTCGTGATAGTCACAGCTGAAAGCCGCTCACTGTGTAGCTCAGCATCATGGTAGTAAACACCCTGTCGGCAGTGTTGTCAACTATAAAAACTGGGAGGACCAACTACCACGGTTTAGCCTCCATATACGAAGATCTTTCCATCTCATCTCGTTATCGGTATCTCGTTTTCTTCACCCTCTCTCTCTCTACCTCAGACAAACGCACGGATATGAAAGAACAAAACATAACAATAATGCTAATTTTAGACCATTAGAGAAATAAGGCAAGAAATTCGAGATACTTACAAATATAACTATACAAAACACTAAGAGACCTGAGAAGAACGATTGACATGACTATGAAACCTACTGGTAGAACTGAACATTATAGACAGCAACAGAGAGAAGCAATGTTGTTGAGGAATTAGTAAGAAAAGATCCGAACTACAGTCAGAATTAAGAGGACGGGGCTCTGTCTTCCTCACGTATCTTATTAACAATCCCGATGGTCTGATATTTCGTCTTTATACACATAGACTGATGGTCTAGAGGGAAGAAGTCAGACACAAACTGAAAAACCAGATCAATATTTAGAAGACAATGATTTTCTTTCTTATTAGTAACAGGGACTTGAGCCACTCTGATACATCATATACATAAGTCAGTGAATAAAGAGGTTCTACTGATGGTCATATATGTTCTTCACGTTTTGATCAAGTGACAAAGCTAGATCAATTTCCTCACTTTCTACACCAAACGAACGTTCAATAAATGTTCCTCCCACCCCCTAACCCCCTCCCCTAACACCCCTCCCCACCCCACCGCCACACAAAATGACATTCCCAAGTTTTCAATTTCGTCGACCCTTCACATCAACTCCCCCTATCAATATTTCCAGCACTCACCGCCCTTCCTACTCCATCACTCCAGTACATCACCTACTGAGCGAGGTGTGAATGCAGCGCACCTCAACACCACTGTCAAAAAACACTTTTATAAACCAAAGAATCCAATAGGCCTTTCTGTATTTTTGTCTCTCCATCTATCTCTTCCTTTTCTATGTGTCTTCTTTTCTTTCCATCAATTTTTTGGGGAGAGGGGGGTAGGAGAAGGGAGGTTCGAGAAATTAAGTGGATGATTCACTAACTACAGGTCGTGTTATGTACAAAGGAAAGAAGAACTAGAGTGAGCTGAAGATTATACTCTCATCCCATGATCAACCCAGAGGTGAAGCAGAGGTCGACTCCCTACCATCTAAATGTATATTGAACACTTTATAGTCTATTCTCTTTGAGGCGAATAATTTTTATATACATATACAAGAGTGATGTATATAGTCGTTTTAAAGTCATGGACAATATAGTGTATTTTTCACTAGCCTAGGTATTTCTGTGTTATAGGATAATCATAGGCCTATTGTCTTGTTATCGTAAATGTCCCTCTTCCTCTGCCTATGGACTTTTTAACTATGGAGGCTACAGCTAACGTGAGAAGTATTACCAATACACGAGATAAATAAATAATGCAAAACAAGGAAATTGGTTTGACCCATTTTGTTAGTTTTTCTTCAATTAGTCAATCAAGGTTTCAACTTAATATATGGGTGACCATTGCCTATGTATTATGTAGATTAGTAACAATAAAACGATTCATAATCATTTATTCATTCATTGTCTTCTACTTTCACTTATATTTTCCTCCTTACAGTAGTTGTTTCCTTTCATTTCCTCTCCCTGTATGACCTGAGCTGGACATATTACTTATCAACACTGAGGCAAAGCATTAGGTTGGACAGAGCACCGTTCCTCCTCGCCTCTGGTCGATGGCAAAGATGAAGACTGATGCTACAATGGGAAGTGGTGGATATTGATGGGCCAAGGTGGTGGCTAAGAATAAAATGTCCTTGTGATGGTGGTAGTGTTGGTGATAGTGTTGGTGATAATGGTGGTCGTAGTGTTGGTGGTGGAGTCATCAGTAACACTCCTCATCTTGCACCAATACGCTTCACACTCATACTGGGGTCCAAGCTTCACCTCTCTCCCTTATATTAAATTCCTCTCCTCATCCCCTATCATTCTCCTGGCCCCTCTCATCTCTCTCTTTCTCTTGATTATTATTCTGAACATTCTCTCACTCCCTTCAGCCAACCTTCTCCTGTAATGATGGTGTTTATTCCCTCGTGCTCACCCTGAGAGGCCACCACTTTTACTCCTGTACACACCTCCGCGTCCTGCTCATTTATCAAGGCGAGAGACACAGGACATCAATCTATCTTATTTACAATTCAAATGATGTAGATTTTTAACACTGCTCTATTCTCTGGTATTATCACTGATTCCGTTAAGTGTGGTAAATTTACGGTAGGGAGTGTATTTAAGTATTTC
The DNA here is from genome assembly GCF_018991925.1 of Homarus americanus. Taxonomy (NCBI): domain Eukaryota; kingdom Metazoa; phylum Arthropoda; class Malacostraca; order Decapoda; family Nephropidae; genus Homarus; species Homarus americanus. The sequence continues at coordinate 224,966 of NW_024746240.1, forward strand.
TTCTTTTTTCATTTTGAGTACATAAAATAATAATGTATTTTTGTATTGATTAGTTTAATTTTCATTGAAATTCGTGTATTTACAATGACACGGTAAGAACCTCTCTCCTTCCCTGACAGTAATTTTCTTTATCAATCTATTAATCTCAATTCACTTACCCCCCTTCCCTCTCTCTCTCTCTTTTTCTCTACCTTCTTCTTCCCCTCTACCAGTGTTTTCTCTACAGCCACACTTGACGTTATGCCAGGCACAACACTTTAATATATGTTACCGAGATAAAGTAATTCTCTGGCCATTCATCAGGGAGCACCATTAATCTTGCTCCCCTTGCCCACCCACCCACCGTCCACACTAACATTTCCAACCTTTCACTCACCTTCGCCCTACCTGGTAACGTTCCCTACAGCACTGTCATTAGATTTTTTAGTTCAAATAAATTACCTTATTCCAAGACGTCAGTAAACACACAGGTACAGGGACTGACACACCCAAAGGTATTATTACGAACTCAGGTAATTACAGGTAAAGTTTATCTTCATTTCCCTCGTTAGTTACTGAATAATTGTAACACAACTCATACAACGTTAAGCTCAAAACATTCACCCTACGAGTTTATTCTCCCCCCAAAAAATACTTTATTTCTTCATTTTTCTTGTTCCCTCCCACTATATTGTCACTTATAATTGTCACTTATATTTCATTCTTCTTTCAGTCAATCCATCATATGAGTTAACTCCCTCACCTGTACTTCACCCCCATCACTTCCCTCGCACCATCCTGCTAGTTCACTTCCCATCAATACTTCAGTACAGTATTTCAATTCCCTCGCTAACTCGACTGAATACATCAACTAACGGTACAACACGTCAAAGTCTAGCCTCAACTATCCTGACAGAACCCGCTTCTTCCTGCACCGCCCACTGTACCGGCATAATACAGTCCTTCTGAGTGTGTTAGAGTGTTAGTCTAATATTCTAATACACATTATCTCTCCTCAAACATGCGAAATTATTCTTGGTAAAAAAAAAATTATCATATAATAATTTACTGAAGGAAAAGGTTAATTTTTTATGACACAGATGAAGAACTCCAAACCACCGAGCATCTCCACGTCGTACAGAAGAACATTGTCAACATTCCTCGTCTTCTCCGTCACTCATTCTCCTCTACAAGTTCGTAGATTATCTCAGCTAATTTCAGAGCTCCATATAACATATTTCCCTGCGAGAGTTTTTCCCTCGCTTTTGTCTTTATATCAATTTACTCTCTCTCTCACGCACACACCGTTTACTAACTTATATTAATAATTCCGTCCCTTCCTAAGTGTTCTGCTTCTCTCTCTCGGATCTGCTTCCTCAATGCTCGAGAGCCAATATTTGATACTCAGTATTAATGTTCCTTACTGAATACTTAATCCATCCATCACTAGTTAAGGCATTATTTAAAACTCACCTTTGCATATTTTCCCACTATTTAAAAATTTATTTATCTTTTATCTCATCTTCCTTTAATCAATCTTCCAATTATTTTCTGGATTCTCAGTTTTCTCACATCCAATTTTCCTTTTCATCTCTTCAATTTCTTCATTTCTGGCCACTTTCCCATAATTTCTTATCTTTTGGGTAAACTCTTTCACGGTGTCCTGGCTTATGTGAGTCAGCCTTACTGTATGAGGACAATGGAAAGGACCGATTCTTCCTTCAACAGTGAGTGGATGGTGACGACTGTAACCCCTTCACCTCCTTGTCATAGGAAAGAAGGGATAGAGTGGATAGAAGAAAATAACATGGCCTAGGGAACTGGAGTGGTATGGGGATAGGTTGGTGGGTAATGTGGTGAGGGATAGTGAACTCAATGAAATGATTTTTTTTTTTTTTGTGGTGGTAATGAGACGCAGCCGCCATGATGGTAGTCCTCAGCCTTCTCTCCACCTTTTTCTCCTCTCCCAACCAGTTCCTTTGATGTTTATGTTATCTTTGGGTGCTCTTATCCTCACCTTTACCCAATTCTTCTGAGGTTTATATTATCCTGAGGTCCTCTTGGTCTTATCAGTAAGTTGGCTGTATTGGAAGCTCTGTTCATGACGACGCACAAAGATCGGGTTCGAGCCATTGATAAGAAGAACGACTTGATTCGCTATATCAGAGATTCACTATAAAAGACGAATCTGATTTTATGCACAGCTTATCTCTCTCACGTGTAACCAACCTTGAGCGTCAACAGATGTATATGGTTAAGTTAATTATTCCATTTAAGTTACTTTAACATGGATTTTGGTCTATTCGTGTTGGATCTGTTATTATTATTATATTTTCAACAGTTTCCAAGTTGTTTTCCAAAAGTCATAAAGTTTTCAGCAAAGACAAAGAGTCGTGATGCTGTTGGTCATTCCTGATCGTCCATTCGGAAGGAGTCTCTGTCATATTTCAACACCAGTCTAAACTTCTTCATCAATTTAGTCTCCCACAAAACTTTGAAATTCAGGCATTACCAACGTTATCACAATCAAGACAACACAACGATTTCTGTATCTCATGTTTGTGTTTTATCACTTGGACGACTGACACTCAGACCCAGAAGGACAGACAGACAGACAGACAGACAGACACGTTTCAGCTCAAGCACAGACAGGTAAACAACGTAATGAATACAGTTAGCAGGTCAGACACCCCAAAGGATACATCTGGAGCCACGAGGAGTGTTGTTATGTGTACAGTATTAAGTGTAATGACTCATTATACATCATTATACTGATATTCATCCTCCTCGAGTGTCCTTGATGGTATTCGTCTCATTATTCAAGATTTCAAGAATCATCACAATGGGTCAACGTCTCCATTATCTATTAAATGTGCCTTATACGGTGTTGTTGTTCCTATTAGAGGTCTTCCCCTTGATCCCCATTACCACCTAACAAGTTTCCTTCCTCCTTTTTGGTAATTTCCTCCCTCCAACATATAAATAGTCTCCCCTTCCCTATGATCTACTTAAACATTGATGTTGTTGATGTGGATGGAGCTCCCACTTGTACTCTCCACACACTCCCTCTCTTCCCCATGAACACACAGACACACGCGCACTCCCTCCCCTTCCTCTGAATACACACTTCCTCCCCTCCTTCTCCCTCTGAACACACACACTCAGTCGTGTTAGTGAGGGTCTCAGTCTCCCCCCAACTCTTGCCAACTCACAGTGTGTATCAGTGTCTCTGGGATTTACCTTCACCTACCTCTACCTCTAATTATGTCCCCCTCTTACACACCCACACCCCCACACCCCCACACACACACACACTGTATTTGTCTTGGTTAAACTTACTAAGGTTCGGAAAGAAGCAAGTTGGAAGGCGCCTAAAGGAAACCTCCCATCTCAAACTATATAAACTATATAAAATACTAACACCACACAGAATTGATTTAAAAGTAAAATATGCTAAAAAAAAATTCATAAGTAACTGAAGAAATATGTTTTTTTTTTTTTTGTTTTTTTTTTAGAGTTTGGAGACGCATATTCGATAACACCAGCTGGGATTTTATAGCAAGAAGAAAATCTATTAGAAAAATCCCTGACGAGTTGACATTTTAATCCTTACGTCTTGTTTAACTATTAATGTTTATGGATATTTTTAACGAGTTCTTGTTTTTGTTTTTTCTACTTTGTATTTATTGATTTAATTGTGTTCTAAAAGTTCGCTGATGTCAATAAATAACTCAACACTCAAGATGTTTTTGGTGTCCCTGGTGTTCATCTCTATTATGTACACACACACACACACACACACACACACACACACACACACACACACACACACACACGCTACTATCTGCCAGACGCTCCCCCGGCTTGACACAACCACTCTCCCTGCTTACCTACCAGCCCCCCTTCCCACTGACTTAGTAGAAGAATTTGACGTAGCAAAACGCCTGGACAAACTAAAATTAAAACGCTCTACCACCCCCATTGACTTACCAATGAAACTCTTCAAGGAGTTCTCCCCGGAGCTTGCCAAACCCCTCTGCTCCATCATCAATGCTTCTCTCAGTCAAGCCAGATGCCCAGCTGACTGGAAGACCTCTTATGTATCACCAGTGCCCAAGTCAACCAGCCCACAATCCTTAAATCAGCTACGACCTATTGCAATCACCCCAATACCCAGCCTAATCTGTGAAAGTTATGTGTTCGACTGGGCTTATGCTGATATTGCAGGAGTCGTAGACCCTCAGCAATTTGGCAACATGAAAACTTCCTCCACCACTCACTGTCTTGTCAGCTTTCTCGATTACATATACCGCCATCTCGAGAAACGAAAAACGTCTGTAGCTGTCGCCTTCATTGATTTCACTAAAGCGTTCGACCTAGTCGACCACAATATAATCATCAACAAAGCTATTGACCTCGGGCTTCGGAGAAGTCTTATACCATGGCTTACATAGATTTCAGTGACCGACGCCTGTACGCTTCCGAGGGGCTGTCTCCACCTTTCAGTCACTCACCTGTGGCGTCCCCCAAGGCACCAAGATGGGACCACTCTGCTTCCTTATGCTCATCAATGATGCCCTAAGAGAAACCCCTGCTCGCTGGAAATATGTCGACGACTCACCATTGGGATCAGCGTCAACAATTCTGCCCCCAACTATACCGCCCTTCAGGATTTATTGAACAGTCTCCAAAACTGGGCCACCAACAACCATGTCACCATCAACCATACCAAGACCATGGTTATGCACATCAACCTCTCCTCCGACATTGTCCCACCTCCTTCCATTACTCTAGGTCCGAACACACTCCAGGTTGTAGATTCCACGAAGCTCCTCGGCGTCACCATAGACAACAAACTAAATTGGAAACCACACGTCAGTGAAGTTGTCAAATCCTCCAGTTTCCGTCTCCACCTCCTCCGCCGACTCAAGTCCCTCGGAGTTCCTGCACACGAGCTCCTCAGTGTTTACACAACATTCATACTTCCCAAGCTCACCTATGCCTCCCCCACCTGGTCTTCCCCTAAATGCCACAACGTAAAAACACCTAGAAAAAGTGCAAAAGAGGGCATGCAAGATTATTCTCCCTTCCTACTCCACATATCAAGAAGCGCTCAACACACTGACCCTTTCGACTCTCACTGACCATCACCACGACCTCATCTGCAAATTTGGTAAGAAGCTTCTACACCATCCCCGACACCGGCTCCTACTACCACCTGAGATCCCTTGTCCGAGAATTGTTGTTCGACACCACAACCGCATCCAGCCCATACGTGCACGAACTGATCGCTATAAGAACAGCCCAGTCCCAACCATTGTAAAAATTATCAATAACTTGTAATAAATCAGTGTACTCACTCCCAGTAACCACTGCTCCTTACACTGTCACTATGTTGAAACGAACTGTAGTTTGAGCCTTTCCCCATCTAGTTATTATATGTCTTATTTGTGTCACTTATGTTACTTGTATATTATTTGTAATTCGTAACCCATTCTCCAAATATGTAACTGTATATTTTCAGCCTTCTAGCTGCCAAGCTCTTTCAATAAACCGTTAATTATTATTATTATTATTATTATACACACATACACACACACAGAAGTAAAGAAAGAAAGAACGCCAGCAAAGTAAATCGCCTCCGTCACTATCTTGCCAAGTCCAGCATAAAACTTGTTTCATATACAGTAAATTCTCAGGGCGAGGCATAAAGCTGGCACTGTGTTTATGACCCAACACCCGGCACCCCTAGCTAGCACCCACCACTAGCACCCCTAGATGGCACCCACCACTGGCACCCCTAGCTACCACCCACCATGGCACCTAACACCCGGCACCCCTAGCTAGCACCCACCACTGGCACCCCCACCACTGGCACCCCTAGATGGCACCCACCACTGGCACCCCTAGCTACCACCCACCAATGGCACTCAACACCCGGCACCCCTAGCTAGCACCCGCCACTAGCACCTAGATCGGAAGCTCCTCAGTGACACATAACACCTATAAGTCTAGCTATCTAACCCAATATAATCTTAACCTAACCTGGTATTGGCACTCTAAGATGGTATCCAACACTGGTAATCCTTCGTGGCACTCACCAGAGGGACTCCGAACTGACACACAACACTGTAGTACCAGATGGAGGAACTCATAGCTGGAACCAAACACAAGCACACAAGTCTCACAACATTAACAGTCCTAGTTATACACAGCACTTCCTCCATAACGTAAAACAACTGCTGTTTAATCCTAAATATTACAACTTTGAGACTAAAATAATATTAAATTTAGCCAAAATGTGTTTACACATTTTCATGTTTTACAAGCATATTGTGTACGCTTGTTTAACGTCAACCGCTGAAAGTCTTGCGAGTTTGGTAAAGTTGGTTAAAACACAAATTCTTGACATTTTCTATCCTAAAAACTTTTGCTGAAGGAAGGCACGGACAACCAGCGAGTAAAAACTTTATAAAAGTTTGTAAAATATATTTTTTCTTTCCTTGTCCCTGACATAATGCAAGCTTTACCTAGGTTCATCTCCCCGTGTGTCTGGGATCATAAAAACACAGTATATTCTGTACCTATTATTTCAACTTAGCCCCATGATGTTTACACTCCGGTTATGAATCACCTAAAGAAAGAATATCTGGTGTTCCTCTCTGTCGTAGTTTCATGGTAGTAAAATTAGTATCATTCAGCAAGTTTTACGCCAGGTTAAGGAATATTCGTGCATTTTTCTCTCATTATCTTATTTACACGAGGCGTCCCCCAGCCTGAGTGACAAGCCCTACCCCTCATCTCCTCTCCCACTCCCCTCTCGTCTTAAACTTCTGATTTTTAAACAAGTGTTAAATATGTAAATGTCTGAAGTAAGTTTCAACAAAAGATGTGGTCTTCCAAGGAGAACCTTCCCAACTTTGACTATCCCAAGACCAAATCTTTTAAAAGAACCTTTAAAACTGCTCCCGAAGCATCTAATGTACACGATGCTCACCAACTTAGGGTTAGCGTTGTTTTAGGACGGAGCTTCATTGTAAACCTAGCCATCGAGATCAAAGAAGTTTTTGTAAATGCTTTTTTATGGACCAGAGTTCCTCCTCTAAGAATACTATGGCGATGGCGATGAGGATAGAGCTTGGAGAGGAGGTAGGTATCTAGGTGCACACACACACACACACACACACACACACACTTACTAGCGATTAGGACTTCGGTATACAAACTGACACCCCATCACCCAACGCCCTTCTCCCTCCTTCTAGAGCCAAGTACTCCCCTTCTCTTCCTCCCCTCCCATACAACGCCCGGTGGCAGTTCGTTCTGGGATTAAAAGCGTTTCTATGTAAGGTGGGGGGAAGCTTTCTGCCTGGATGGTGTAATAATAATAATAATAATAATAATAATAATAATAATAATAATAATAATAATAATAATAATAATAATAATAATAATAATAACGGTGAATTCATTACGTTGAACAACTTACGGTAAAAATAGAGAGCTTTACCTGGTCAGCCTTTTATGTCGAGCGTATAATTAACCTTACTCAGGTAGCACTGTTTTAAGTCCGTCATTATCATTACTAACGGGTTTTTTTCAGACTCCGATCACTGGACTCTTTTTCAGCCCATGGCGAGAAAAAACAATTAATGCGGGAGAGAAAGAAAGAATAAGGAAAGTGGTATTTTACATAAAAAAAAATTATACTTTTATAAATACGTCAATGATGAATTCCTAGATAATGAAAGTTATTGGGTATGCCGTACGAGTCGCCCCTCTGTACAGAATATGTCTTTAGTATATAATGTAGATCAGGGAGAGTAGGGAGAATGCTTCTTGCTCGACATGGAATGAAAATGTGTTATTCATATCAACATTAACTATGATGGTACAGACCTTGGCGGCACTTTGGAAAATTCTGAGTGTGTGTTATGGCATTGTCGGAGTACATCTGTTAGACGTTATCAGTGCCTGCAGATTTAGCTATGATATTAATCAACGCTACGAAACCAATGTCCCTGTCTCTTAATCTTCGGCCCATTCATTTTAACCCTTGAAGTAATAGTGTTTATTGATTTTATTCTCTCTAAAGACGTATTATTCCAGTCTGTATTAAAGAGCATCTCCAAGCATCACGTAGACGGCAAGAATAACAAGACGTGAGGTGGTTAAGGATTCCAACATAGCGACATCCACAAGCAAGAACCATGTGAACACCGACTCTGGATGTATTGAGAGGTTAATCCTGTATACTAAGAGGCACTTGATCTATTCAGTCTTGGTCACATACAGTAAATATCAGGCATATTAGATACGGTTCATGCATCTGATTTCCTGGGAAGATTGATGGGCTGAGTATGCAAGTCTTTAGCTAAAATACTATACTCCACCTCGGCAAATCGATACATATTTAGTCTTGACAATTGGTATAAAGTGTTTTTGTACGTACAGGAAACACCGATCTCCTCTGTTTACAGGTGAGTGACAAGGTGAAATGAGGGAGGAAGAAATTATTGGAAATTTGAGAAAAATTTGAGAAAAAGGAGAAGAGAACCCAAAGAAAAAGGTTAACATAAAAGAAATTGGAGTTTATAAAGGAAAAATATAATATAAAAAAGAAACAATAAAAAAGTAAAACAAATAAAGGATAGATAAGAACTGAACTAACAGTTGTAAACAAGAGAGACGTAGAATTGAAAGTGGAGGGAGACACCAGACTGAAGTATAACAACGAAAGATAAATGAAGGTTTGGGGTGTAAATAGTGAACATACAACTGGCCACACACACACACACACACACACACACACACACACACACACACACACACACTATACATCTAGTGTACACAAATAATCCACACAGTCAACCATCATCATAAAACAAAGTTATCCCAATTTTTTCCTCCAATTAATAGATTATTTGGGGAAATTATTTAACGACCGACATGATGATTACTATCCTCCTCCTCCCCCAAAAAAAATAGAACGTTTATTTAGAATTTTACTTACATGCTAATGCAGCTTTGTTGGTAGGAGACTATTATTATAACCAACAAGATTGGCATAAGATTCGCTCGTGAGTCGGAAAAGATTTGCATAATGTTCTTGTTATTATAATGTCTTGATTTTAACGCATTTTATTGTTATTTAAAGCAAAGGTAATTGTTATTTTCGTGATAATATAGAAGATGTTGACAGTCATAATGATAATGACGAGAATAATTTTATCAGTGATGCTCATTATGGTAACAATGACACTAATCTTCAAACCAGAACCCCCCCCCAAAAAAATATCAGATTACGTGATTATAAAAATTATTAGACGAGACAAAATCATTAGCTTCCTAATGAATAGAGGCGACGGTTTTTTGTTTTCGTTTTTTTATTATTTATTTTTATGTAAACCGAACCTGAAGGAGCAAATGTTGAGCCGATAAAAAGTATTGGTTATTGATACACTTTTGGGGAAAAACCTGGAGAAGAAAGATTATTACCAGTGGACGTAAGGGATGATGATGGTGGTGAATGGGATAAAAGCAGATGAGGAAGATAAACGTGGATGAGGAACAAGAAAGAGTAATAAAGGAATGACAGAGAGACATAGAGACGATAATAAAAATAGTAATAGTAGTAGTGTCATTATTATTATTACTTCAATCACTATTCATTATATAACTATTCTGCGTCGTTATTCTAATTTTCCCCAATAAGATGATATATTTTCCACCGAGGATTTACACAAGTGATCAACAGACCGCCACTAAAATATTCACAAAAACAACAAATACACAAATAATTTTTCGGTCACAGTGGAATATAATTTACACTTTTTTTTTACCGCCGTTGTCCCGTAATAAAAATAAATCTACCAAATCCCTTCCCTCAAAAAGTTGACTTATTTATTTTACACTAAATATCCGTAATACCAGCGTGAACAACTGGCGTATATTTTGTGCCAAATGATCACTCACAGAACCACAAATTTTACAACTCTTTTTTTTTGCGATGGCTCTCTCTCTCTCTCTCTCTGTCGTGTGTGTGTGTGGGTGGGTGGGGGGAGGGGAGGCAAATTCCATTCCTCATTAGGTCACAACTCGGCCTCTCTATGTAATAACACTACCATGACCGTTTCTCTCTTTCTCTCACTCTACCTAATTCTCTCTCTTTCTCTTACACACTTTAACTCTCTGTTTTATTCACTCTCTTACTCTCTCTTACTCACTCATACAAAGCACCAGCGGTAAATCCTACAGCTTAGAGGACTCGAAGCAAGGCCAACATGAACGTGGGAGCGAAGGTTGTTGTATATTGTGTTGTGAGGGAAACATTGTTTTGTAACTTTAGGTAGCGACATAAACTGATTAATGTGTAAACCCACTATCCTAAGGGAAACACGGTAAACACACCTCACTATCCTCAGGTAAACACGGTAAACACACTTCATCATCTCAGGTAAACACGGAAAACACACCTCACTATTCTCAGGTAAACACGGCAAACACACTTCACTATCCTCAGGTAAACACGGCAAACACACCTCACTATCCTCAGGTTAGCACGGTAAACACACCTCACTATCCTCAGGTAAGCACGGTAAACACACCTCACTAACTTCAGGTAAATACGGCAAACACACCTCACTATCCTCAGGTAAACACGGCAAACACACCTCACTATCCTCAGCACGGCAAACACACCTCACTATCCTCAGGTAAATACTGCAAACACACCTCACTATCCTCAGGTAAACACGGTAAACACACTTCACCATCCTTCTAAAAATTGGTCTTATAGTAATTTTTCTACTCTGGATTGTTCCCGTGATAAATCTATTTCATTATATATATATATATATATATATATATATATATATATATATATATATATATATATATATATATATATATATATATATATATATATATATATATATATACTGATTCTTACATTACATTGTAAGAGAAAATGTATTCCTTTCGGTATTCTCATAAGGCTGTTCCTGCCACATCTGTGGAGCACTTTGGGGAACTAGCCTGCGGACTGTGGATGAACGAAGCATTACTGAGAGATTTTCTGCATCACAAAAGAATCTTAAATGCCTTAGACCCATCTCCTGCCCTTGGAATATACGAGTATATCAAGTGTAACATCGACAGTAGAAGGGAATCCAGTGTTGGTAAATAAATAAGAGTCTCACTTGTATAACACCAATATCTCTCACTTGTATAACACCAATATCTCTCACTTGTATAACACCAATATCTCTCACTTGTATAACACCAATATCTCTCACTTGTATAACACCAATATCTCTCACTTGTATAACACCAATATCTCTCACTTGTATAACACCAATATCTCTCACTTGTATAACAATATCTCTCACTGTATAACACCAATATCTCTCACTTGTATAACACCAATCTCTCACTTGTATAACACCAATATCTCTCACTTGTATAACAATCTCTCACTTGTATATCACCAATATCTCTCACTTGTATAACACCAATATCTCTCACTTGTATAACACCAATATCTCTCACTTGTATAACACCAATATCTCTCACTTGTATATCACCAATATCTCTCACTTGTATAACACCAATATTTCTCACTTGTATATCACCAATATCTCTCACTGTGGTCACGTCCCCTCGGATTGGCCACCCAAACGAGGGTTAAAGAGGAAGTACGAATTTGAAAGTCAAAATAGTTTGTTTAATCTTTTATACTCTCTCTCTCTCTCTCTCTCTCTCTCTCTCTCTCTCTCTCTATCCAGTTCTTTTTTATGACCATTATTTCAAATAATTTTCTTTTTAATATTATTATTATTATTATTATTATTATTATTATTATTATTATATTATTATTATACACTAATACTACAACCATTTAATTGCCATCATTACGGCTTCATCATAATAAACATCATTAATATCATGATCATAAGCCTCAGTAATATCGAAATTCTTCTTTTATTATCACCATCATTATTATAGGTAAAGTATTTGTGTGTAACTAACCTACTGGTCGGCTTAAAAAAAATTTGGTATAGGGGAAGTTGGCAGCTTCCGAATAGTGCCGTGATACTACTGTGGAGAGAGAGAGAGAGAGAGAGAGAGAGAGAGAGAGAGAGAGAGAGAGAGAGAGAGAGAGAGAGAGAGGTGAGTGGTTGACGGGGATAAAGAAAGAATAGATAAAATGGAAGTAGAGGAGGATGGGCGGCTGAGTGAGGGAGAGGTGAGGTGATGGATGGCTGAGTGAGGGAGAGGTGAGGGATGGATGGCTGAGTGAGGGAGAGGTGAGGATGGATGGCTGAGTGAGGGAGAGGTGAGGATGGATGGCTGAGTAGGGAGAGGTGAGGTGATGGATGGCTGAGTGAAGGAGAGGTGAGGTGATGATGGCTGAGTGAGGGAGAGGTGAGGTGATGGGTGGCTGGAGGAGGGAGAGGAGGTAATGGATGGCTGAGTGAAGGAGAGGTGAGGATGGATGGCTGAGTGAGGGAGAGTGAGGTGATGGATGGCTGAGTGAAGAGGTGAGGTGAGATGGCGGTGAGGGAGAGGTGAGGTGATGGATGGCTGAGTGAAGGAGAGGTGGAGGTGATGGATGGCTGAGGAGGGAGAGGTGAGGTGATGGGTGGCTGAGTGAGGGGAGAGGTGAGGTAATGGATGGCTGAGTGAGGAGAGGTGATGTGATGGATGGCTGAGGGGGAGAGAGGTGGGTGATGGATGGTTGAGTGAGGAGAGGTGAGGGGTGATGGATGGCTGAGTGAGGGAGAGGTGAGGTGATGGATGGCTGAGTGAGGGAGAGGTGAGGTGATGGATGGCTAAGTGAGAGAAGTGAGGTGATGGATGGCTGAGTGAGGGGAGAGGTAGGTGATGGATGGCTGAATGAGGGAGAGGTGAGGTGATGGATGGCTGAGTGAGGAGAGGGGAGGTGATGATGGCTGAGTGAAGGAGGTGGAGGTGATGGATGGCTGAGTGAGGAGAGGTGAGGTGATGGGTGGCTGAGTGAGGGAGAGGTGAGGTAATGGATGGCTGAGGTGAGGAGAGGTGGAGGTGATGGATGGCTGAGTGAGGAGGTGAGGTGATGGATGGCTGAGTGAAGGAGGGGTGAGGTGATGGATGGCTGAGTGAGGGAGAGGTGGGGTGATGGATGGCTGGTGAAGGAGGGTGAGGTGATGGATGGCTGAGTGAGGAGAGGTGAGGTGATGGGTGGCTGAGTGAGGGAGAGGTGAGAATGGATGGCTGAGTGAGGAGGTGATGTGATGGATGGCTGAGTGAGGGAGGTGAGGTGATGGATGGTTGAGTGAGGGAGAGGTGGGGTGATGGATGGCTGAGTGAGGGGAGGGTGAGGTGATGGATGGCTGGTGAGGGAGGTGAGGTGATGGATGGCTGAAGGGGAGGGTGAGGTGATGGATGGCTGAGTGAGGGAGAGGTGAGGTGATGGATGGTGGAGATGGATGGGAGGTGGGGGGATGGATGGCTGGTGTGATGGATGGAGGGAGAGGTGAGGTGATGGATGGCTGGAGGAGGATGGAGAGGTGAGGTGATGGATGGCTGAGTGAGGGAGGTGAGTGATGGATGGTGAGGTGAGGTGATGGCTGAGTTGGAGTGGAGGGGAGAGGTGATGTGATGGATGGCTGAGTGAGGGAGAGGTGAGGTGATGGATGGCTGAGTGAGGGAGAGGTGAGGTGATGGATGGCTAATTGAGAGATGAGGTGATGGATGGCTGAGTGAGGGAGGTGGATGGTGATGGATGGCTGAGGGAGAGTGTGAGGTGATGGATGGCTGAGTGAGGGAGAGGTGAGGTGATGGATGGCTGGATGAGGGAGAGAGGTGAGGTGATGGATGGCTGAGTGAGGGGAGAGGTGAGGTGATGGATGCTGGATGAGGGAGAGAGGTGATGGATGGCTGAGTGAGGGAGAGGTGAGGTGATGGATGGCTGAGTGAGGAGAGGGAGGTGATGGATGGCTGGAGTGAGAGAGGTGAGGTGATGGATGGCTGAGTGAGGAGAGGTGAGGTGATGGGTGGTGAGGAGGGAGAGAGGTGAGGTGATGGATGGCTGAGTGAGGGAGAGGTGAGGTGATGGATGGCTGAGTGAGGGAGAGGTGAGGTGATGGATGGCTGAGTGAGGGAGAGGTGAGGTGAGGTGATTTTATGAGGAAGTACCTGAAAATGGTTGTAATTCAAGACAGGTACATGTTAATTAACTTCATTTTCACGTGAATAAAAATATCCAAATGAAAAAAAAAAACACCATTAGATATTGTTACATAAACGCGTAGATGAATAAAAAAACGTTTGATATTATTTACTAGTAATTAAAGATAACGTAAGAACAATTTAACAACATATTATTCGACAGATTTAAATGAGAAGAACATAAAAGTTAAATCAAAAGCCATATAACACTTAACGTACATAATATATCAAATTTTTATCTCACAAGAGTAAGCTTAGTCGAGAACGTTTGCGGTGTCCTTCTGTAAACGTTTGCTGTGACCTTCTGTAAACGTTTGCTGGTGACACGCCATAACTTATGATAATAGAATTCGTGGTCGTAGCTCCAGCAGGCAGTTTGTCATTCTCCCCGGGGCCCCTACTCGTGTTCCTGAAAGTTCTGGCGGCGGGTTCTTTCAAGTTTATCTCAGTCTTCCATTTTCCAGGCTTCAAATCACCCTTTTTAAAAATTACTACGAGTTCTGTTGAGCTGTAAAAGTATCTACGAATTTCATGTTTCTGGGTTTGAATCCCCCCCCCCCCTCCTTCCCTTTGTGTTAAGACATTTTTACAGTTAACATGTAAGATCTCATGATTTTTTTGGAGGGGTCAAGGTCTTACCGAAAACCTCCTGTGGTATATTGGGTTCACCAGAGTTTTATTAAGCTAGGGTAAGGTTAAGACACAGCACACGTAATTAAGATAAATTAACTTCAAGTCACTGTACATATCCCGCATAAGCTAAGCCAGGAGGGAACTACACACACACACACACACACACACACACACACACACACACACACACAGATATTAGTCAGAATCAAACACCGTCAATAATAATACATGAACAAGAACACGTCCCTAAATACACAAATAAATAGCTTAGTTATACTTAGTAAAACAAATCCCTGTACAACACTTTGCTAACCCTGTAAGACAAGAGAGATACTCAGGTGAATCAGTAGAAGCAGCTGAAGAGTATCGAGATGTACAGTACATCCTTGGGTCACGGCGCACTGCCCTGGCTGGGGTTATGATCAGCACTGACCTCCTTCCTCTGTCCTACGGGTATTTATGGACCCCGGGAGTGGGAGGAACTTTGAGTTAGGCGGGAACACCTTAACTACTGAAGGTTAATCACCGCGCAAGTGTTTAAACCCTTTCATTTTTTTCTATAAAAATTCACTATATTTTGACTATCACTTTAATATTCTATTTTTACTATTGTTCTATTTCTCACTTTCTAACTTTTCACTGTAGAGATAAATGACCGTGGTGTTACCGGTGGTCAAACAGGTGCGATAACCATTAGCTGCTTTGAAGGGAGTGGCCGCTGGTAGCCGGTGGTACAGACATTATTACAGGTAGTGAAGTGTGAGAATTCGTCATAGTATCTAGTAATCAAATCTATATGTGTATATTTTTTTCTCCTATTTCTATTCCTTTTCGTAAATTTTAAGTCCTCCCCTTGAAGAAAACTCAATTTAAAAACTTTTATGTATTTCAGTTTTACACCTGTTATCCCTAAAACTTGACTAACTCGTTCTGTGTTGTTTGTAGCACTCTGCAGCCTTCGTGAGAGAGAGAGAGAGAGAGAGAGAGAGAGAGAGAGAGAGAGAGAGAGAGAGAAAGAGAGGTTCTAGAAATGCCATATAAGTTTGTACGATAAATTCAAATTATATTCTCTGACACACACTTAAGCACTGGCAACATATCACCACAAGACAAAAAATAAAACCAAACATTCACAATACAGTTTGATCTGGTTATATGGTAAATTAGATTGGCGTTGTGGGGACGATGAGGGGCGACTACTGCGCCTGTCTGCCTTGGTGAAGCTGTGTTAGGGAAGCTCCAGCTACATCATCCTTAATTCTAAAAAGTTGTTGCCTTGTGTACATAATTACCCGATATACTAAATTACACTGCAGTCAACTGGTGTAGTATGGTGGACAAGTGTACAATATGGTACTAATACATGATAATAAGTACAAAATACAGTATACTCAATGATTCTCCTATACAGTACAGTACAATCAACAAGTGTACAATACATTACAGTACAGTCATTAAGAGTGTAGAATGTTTGCTACAGTAGAGTGAAGATGAATCCAGAGAGTGAGGGAGATAGGCCTCTTGTTGAACTCGCTGGGAGAGAGTGAAAGGTCAGGAGAGAGAGAGAGGAGGGGGGGGGGTCGAGAGGGGTGAGAGGAGATTAAGGAGGAGAGGTGAGCGGGAAGGGGTAGGAGGTGAGAGAAAGCGGAGGGTGAGAAAGGAGTAGGAGGTGAGAGGGAAAAGGTGACAGGTGAGAAGGAAAGGGGAGTGACAGGTGAGAGGGAAAGGGGAGTGAGAGGTGAGAAGGAAAGGGGAGTGAGAGGTGAGAAGGAAAGGGGAGTGAGAGGTAATGGGGGAAGGGGAGTGAGAGATGACAGAAGGAAAGGAGAGTGAGAGGGAAGAAAAGTGAGAGGGGAAGATGGGGTGGTTAAGGGAATAGAAAGTGAAGGGGGATGAAAGGGTAGGTTTCAAAGGAAAGGGATGAGAGGGGAGGGGTGAATGAACCTTTGGATTTAAGAGTGGAGGAGTGGTGAGAGGATTTGGGCGTTCAAAGGGGAGAGGAATGAGAGGAATAAAAGATGAGGATAAAAGAGAATAGAGTGATCGAAGCTTAATATAAACCTCATATAATATACACACACATACCTGTTATATAGGTAGACAGGTAGACCATATTAGGTTAGATATGGCAAAGGTACGTGTGTTTGTACCAGGAAAAGACTAACAGACAGACCGACAAACAATAAATAGAAATACAGACAGACCAAAAATACAGAAAGACAGATACATAGACACACGGGGAAACAAATAAAGAGAATGACATTTTCACATATTCCACGATGTGTTGACTCTAAGAGAAATTGTGAGTTACGTTCGTCCAAAAATATCACTGTGTGTGTGTGTGTGTGTGTGTGTGTGTGTGTGTGTGTGTGTGTGTGTGTGTGTGTGTGTGTGTGTGTGTTTGTGTGTGTGTGTGTGTGTGTGAAAAACTTGAAACGTGGGAATATTGTTGACGAGTCGAGGCGGCTGAAAATTGCCTCTTCTGTGAGAAATGGTTATTCCTCAACCTTTTTCAAATATTAAATGTTTCAATTTGATTGTTGATCAGTGAGCCATGACTGACAGATGGGCATTAGAGTTGTGGACGTGACATGTTGGTAGTCTGTGTGTGTGTGTGTAGTGAAATATGTTGGTAGTATTTGTGTGTGTGTGTGTGTGTGTGTGTGTGTGTGTGTGTGTGTGTGTAGAGAGAAATATATTGGTAGCGTAAACATAAACAAGTGAAGGTCGGAGAAACATAGATATGAGAAACAAGACCACGAGTTCTTAACTGCTTTATATGCACTGTTGTCCAGGCATCAGTAATCACATTCTTACCAAAAACAAAACCAATAACAACGAAGCACAATAAACTGATGTCTTAACCATAAGTGCGCTGACGGTCAAAACTGTCTATACTAAAGACTAGATCAAGTGTTTCATTGTGTGAGTGTTGAATCTCACACTGAATGGCTATTTTGGAAGAGGACTGATTACATTAGAATTAGGAGCTTACACGGGATTACCAGAGTTCTAGAAATAGTGTGCTATTAGATGAGGGATTACACCCTGACAGTGATGCGGGAGCTACAACAATCGCTAACACATGCCTCCTTTACTTGCCTACCACTCTGTCGGCAACTCCACCTTTGTTGACGTAGAACCATATGGGTGATTGTGAAGGATATACATAACACAGAGTACAGACATCTAGGGGATAACCAATAGCTCCGTGTGTCAGTGAGTCGGTCCTCAAGATACATGGTGGAATTCTTCAGGGGTCAACAATAGGATTATCTTGGCTATCTATACCTTAGGTCTTAGTAGAAGAGATTTATTATCATATATTATAATGTGTTAAGTGAAAACATGTTCATAGTAGGGTACATCTCACTAAGGAACTGAAACAAACGAGTCCGCGAACAAAAATCAAGTGAGGATCTTTGGTTAGCTGAACAGAGAAGAAGTACCAAGTCAGGATATAGAGACAGTGCAGTGTTGTATATTCTCGATATGTGGATGTGTACCAACTGTCATAGTACTCGTATACATTCATGGAAATCGTTCCTCCGTAAAGTGACAACCGATGAAGGCTGGGATGCACCTCCACTGTTTGTTCCAGTACCTGAAGGAGTGTGTCATTGAATAAAGTTTAGAGTATATTATGATATTGTAATTTACTGGTAATGTGTATTCTCTCTCTCTCTCCCTCTCTCTGCCATATATTTTTATTTACGTGGCGTCAGGTGACTTTCCATGAACAAAAACCAACGACATGGAACAACAACAAAAAACTCTATATGTCTGTTACTTCACCCGTCACCAGAGCGATGAAGAATTGTTTATGGTAACCGTCGAGTGTATGTCAACTAGTGGGGGATGAAAGGGAATTTCTGATAAACTGAAGTTGTTGCGAGGGCAGACAATAAAGGAGAACAGGGAAAAGACAACACAGTCACAGTTATAGTTACAAGTGCATGAAAAAGGAATCCAGGCATGTGCAGTTACATTTCCTTTCCTTTATTCAGAAAAAAATACACTATCAATTAAAATAAAAAAATATTCTATAAAAAAACTTGTAACAAGAAACTCAAGATCAACTGAACGTTTAACATGTGTCTAAGTCAATGGATATAATCTTGTACACAGAGTAGTTGTCCCGCCTGAAGGAATATTGATCCACTGAACGAATACATTAAAATATAAATATAAACCATTAATGGTAAGTAAATGAGCATTTCCAGTCCTCCACCCGCGTGTTACACCCTAAACACCCGCATGCTACACCCTCAACACCAACATGCTACACCCTCAACACCCACGTGCTACACCCTCAACACCCGCATGCTACACCCTCAGCACTCACGGACTACACCCTCAACACCCACGTGTTACAACCTCAACACCAGCATGCTACACCCTCAACACCAGCGTGCTACACCCTCAACACCCACGTGTTACAACCTCAACACCAGCATGCTACACCCTCAACACCCGCATGCTACACCCTACACCCTCAGCACTCACGGACTACACCCTCAACACCCACGTGTTACAACCTCAACACCAGCATGCTACACCCTCAACACCAGCGTGCTACACCCTCAACACCCACGTGTTACAACCTCAACACCAGCATGCTACACCCTCAACACCCGCATGCTACACCCTCAACACCAGCATGCTACACCCTCAACACTAGACGATAACTGGGGGTCAAAACAGTCACGTATAAATTGACTACAGGAACAGACTAGGACGCTGGTGTAATTTAGCCTCGGTGTGAGTCCCTCTCTGTTTATTAATCTACACCCAACTCCGGATATTGGCAGATTAGAGTGAAATTCAATTGGTTCAGGACGAGGTTCAAGGCTCCGATTATTATTACTAACTGTTTATCGTTACGTTTGGTACAGCAGCAACTACCAAATACAATAATAAACAAAAAGAAGAGAACAATGTAAACTCAGAGTAAACTGTGAGTGAGTACTGTGATGTTTGTGTGTCATCTCAAGCTAATGTTACTGTGTGTAGACTAAACGAATTTCTTCACCTCCTCGTTTATGTTATCACTCACTAAATGTTCTCAGCAATTTATTAGCTACTGTAAGTCGAAGAAGATTTTGGCTTTTGTCTCCTCCACAGTTACGGTGAAGGCTTCTCCTATTACCTACAGCCCGTATCATTCACCAGTCTGAAGCTTTACTATATCACTGAGATGTTTGAAGTTCTGATTGTATGTTGTATCTATTGTATATACCAATTACACACTATCACATGACCTCTAAAACCCTCACTGTTCGTCGTGTCCAGCCGCTATGGTCCAGATATATACAGTAGATAAAAGGAGATAGGAAGCTAATTAGAGAGACAGACAAAGAGAGAGAGAGAGAGAGAGAGAGAGAGAGAGAGAGAGACGAATATCCGGGCTCAGTGCAGAAGACACCCCCCGCCCGTCGTGTCCAAGGGTCGTAAACTCAACTCTTTACGGCTACGAACACATGAATGTAGCCTAAATAACCGAAAACGGACCCAAACCACCGTAAAATGAGACCGAAAAGTTTGGGAAAGGTCATTCTTTATTGTGAGAAGACCACTTCCCCCCCCCCTCCAAAAGGATTGCAGAGACTGGTGGTGACGGAGGACCCCTTGAGTTAATAAACGAATCAACGCCTTTCCGGGCCTGACGTGCGTTGAATGATCCTCCCCCTATCATAACTTGAATTGATTAGTTATAACCTACCATACTGTGAGCTGATTGATCCTTGCTCACCATAACTTAAGGTTCATTGGTTCAAGCCTGCCATGATGTATGCTGATTCCTCCTATTAATAAAGAAGTGTCATATATATGGGTTGAGTTAAGTAAGTTTAGCTGCTTCAGGTTACGTTGTTATTTAAGTCAAATTAAATTAGTCTGATGTGGTTAGGTTGCACGATGTGTTGGTGGGGAGGTGTTGAGGGAGGGACATAAGCAGTGATCTGGCAGGACAAAGGCCAATCAGTGCACACTATGCCCATGTAAGTGAGGATTATGCCAAAATCCGTCCTCCTCCTCCCCATCAATGACGTGCGACTCTATTAACAGAAACGGAACCCAATCTCTTTCTCTCCGCTACATTTATGACGCAGTTTCTCCCTAAATCTCACTGTGTCCTGCGCAATAAGGTTCACGACAACGAATTTCTTCCAATGCGGCTGAAGTGTTTGATAATACAAGAGGCTTTCCCAGACTAGAGACAATTTGGGTAGATTCCACACACTTGCGGGCATGGCTTGTACAGATTAGTCCTCAAGTTCTACTCTCACATGATACCCACTAATTAAACCTGTCATAACTTCCCCTAAACCTACATTTTAACTTCAACTAACGTACCTAACATTAACTAGACCTAAACTGCTATAGGAATGGAGGTTTAGCGCCATGGTGGTTGTGGTGGCCAATCAGCGCACTCAAGGACCGCATGCATGTGGATTTTACCAAATTGCAAGCGGACGGCTCGGAAGGGTCCTCAGGTCCTAGTTAGCATTTATACTAGCTGACCCACCCTGCCTCTGGGAGAATGAGGTGGAGAGGACGAGTAGGAAGGAGAAGTAGAGGAAAGGAGGATGAGGAGTGGTGGAAGACGGTACTGGGTGGCGGATGATATTCTAAGGTTGTAAGCCATCGGACGAGAGAGTGGGAAAAATAGATACAAGTTGTATGGGTTTCAGAACCTTGATATCGCACCCAATTACAAGCAAGACAGGAGCACAGAGGGTAATGTAGTTTGTATGAACAAGTAAACTGTACACCAACATAGACGGAGGGTAGTGTACTGTGTCCTAGTAACTGTGCGTTGTGCCCGTACACGCGGAGGTTTCTGTAGTGTATGCTGGTAACTGCGTAACCCATCAGCACACATAGAGAGAAGCACAGTATACAAGGAGAGGAGCGCAGTGCGCCCTAATACCTGCACATTAAAGTTACTGCACCAACTCTCACGGAGGGAACACTTAGCTAACTTTTGCTGAAGTGTTCCCAGGATTCTGGTAGTGGTTTGGCCGGCACGTATTTGGTCAGCGTTCCTCCTGCTGGTGGCGGTGCTGGGAGTTCCTCGTGCCGTCTGCAACTTGCGATTGATTAGCAGCGAATGGTCGGGTGCTGCGGGGAATGTTGAGTGAGTGTGGAGCAGCACGAGCGAGCTACCTGTATGCTTTGCTCTGTGTGTTTTAGCTAAGGTTAAACTAAAGGAATTGTGTGAACGTACACAAACATGCGCGACGAACTAATATATATATATATATAAATTTTCTGTATAAAGGTATTGTCGTGAAACATCTGTTAGCACTGGCGTATATAAATGCTCCATCTCTATTTTCGTTTCAAGATTTGGCTACGTAACCGATTTACATATAAATGGAGGAACTCGTAAAACGTCAAGATTACAGTAGGTCCGAAATTTGTACGAGAGTTGGAAAATGCTTCATAAATCCTAAACGACAGAGAAGCCGTGGCACTATATATACGTTTGTCTCATTTTATTGGATGTTAATACAGAGAGTCTTGTCTCTTAAAGACACGAGATTTATGTTGTCTTAATACTAACTTCTCAATATAATTCAAGATTCTTTAATGAACCTTGAGACGATCACTCAGTAGATGCTATAAATCAACGAACAATCACATGGTAATTATATTGATATAGAGAGAAATAAAGTCTTAAAGAGAGTCACATTCGAAGTAAACTAGTGATACATTATTCGTTAGCTCTTAAAATTCTATATAATCAAGGTTTTGAATTAAAAAAAAAGGGCACATTGATTACCTATTTTTCATCTACGTAAGGTGCTACTTGGAGCTACTGACTAAATTGGCCCACGAGTGAGTCATACTGATAGCATCATTCAACTTGGTTAACGTATGAACAAGAGACGCATCGTGTAAACTTGAGAGACGAGCTTGTTGCCCTAATGAGCCGTCCTTCACATCCGCGACAGTGCTCTGTAGACAACAACGCCTCCGACGCACCGGGACTACCACCACTGGTTCACATCTCCCTTGAGAAACATCAGAAAAGTCAAGATCTGGTTGTATGATTCCGTCTTGTTTCTTGCCTTAGTTCCAAATAGTCAAGGGTACTTAAGCAGTCCAGTAGTATAAAAATTCTACTGAATCTACTTTTCCGTATAAACAGTAGACTATAACTCACAGAAACACTGATGAGGATCGATATTCATGAGAGCTGCAAATAAACATTCAGTCATACACTTGAATTCGATGATTACTTCCATATTCCTTTAACGCCCCAAGTCATCTAGGACACAGTTAGTCTTACTGAGAAACCTCTAAAGCCCAGGATATAAACGC
This sequence comes from Homarus americanus, assembly GCF_018991925.1. Taxonomy (NCBI): domain Eukaryota; kingdom Metazoa; phylum Arthropoda; class Malacostraca; order Decapoda; family Nephropidae; genus Homarus; species Homarus americanus. Next base: position 248,117 of record NW_024746240.1, read on the forward strand.
TTCTGTTTTTACTCCTGTGGCTTTCTTCCTCATCCAAACTGCTAAATACCGCCAAGCCCGAGAGATTGTGAAGGCTTCCCGAGCGTTCTTTTCAGAGGCTAACTCTCTCTCGTCCACCCTATCTCCTACAGTACATCCCCCTCACACACTGGGTCCTCTTAACTAACTATTCCGTTTCCTATTCCTCTTAAGAGAAAGAAGGGAGAGGGTCGTTTTAAAGTCCTGGATATAGTACTGTACATTATTTTATGTCTTAAGTACATGTTCTATTTCAGTTAATTTACTTTGAAGTTACACTAAAAAGTGAAACAACATTACTGCCACACCTCGGCACCTGCTTCATTATTTAGCACTCAATACAATTATTCTACAATAGTTTTATAAAAGACTCGTGAGGTCACCTTTAGAGCTCAACACGCAAGAACTGAGCAACGTAAACACCGGAGGAAACTGTTCCTAGAGCTTCCCCGTCACAGAGGTGAAAACAAGAGGACACTTCCCTCAACTTGCAAGACGTAAATATTTACTTCTGCTGGCATTTTACCGGGACGGAGTGAAGAGGTCGTTGCGTGGAGCTTTTGTCCTTTCATGTACAACTAAAAAGAGGGAGAGACAGAGAGAGAAAGAGAGAAAGGGGGAATGAAAGAGAGAATAGATGGAAAATATAAAAATCCAAATAAAATAATCCTACGCGTGGCAGGATATACTCGTATATGCAAACATGGAGAAAATACTGACGGGTATTTTAGTCTCAAGTCTTCGCATAGAGTTTCCTCTGAGCAACGGGGTTGAGTGGCCGGAGGTGACCCCATGGAGCAGTCCATGCTTGACGAGTTAGGTTCGTGTGTCGGATTGCACACGTCAGTAGTTTTGTTCCTTGGATTATTTCGTTCAGTATCAGTTCTCAAAACATTATTTTAACATTGAATAGTTATAGTGGAAGAGAAAAATAAATAATTATTTTTCCTCCACGAGTATGACGCGCTGGGAAAATCGTCTTTGAAAAATAAGACAACACAAGGTTTACGTGACATAACCAGGTGTTTTATACCCGAATCCCAGACTCGTCCAGGCGTTGAGTGTCGATATCACAAGCCAAGATCACCTCACACACACACTCTCTGTCTCCCGAGTTCCTGGTAACATTGGGCTGGAGAATAATGTATGTCCCTCCTGCAGGATTAGAATTCTTCACGCCTCGTATTATGTTCCCGTTAACTAAGGGCGGAACAACACGTTACCCAGTAGGAAAGTCACAACACATAGTCGACGTCTTCCAGGCTGATAACTCGGTATGGCAGCTAAATTGAGAGAGTTAGATGCGATTTCACACCAGAGGAAAAACTGCAGAAGCCACGAAGCACCACACACGCACGCACGCACGCACACACGCACGCGCACACACACACACACACACACACACACACACACACACACACACACACACATACACAAGATAGAGAGAGAGAGAGAGCCTGGAGGCAGAAATCATCATGATAGTCTTTGAAAATACGTACATCAGGTGAGGCAGTGATCCTCTAAAGGTGGCGCTGCTATCATGACCTTCCAGGTGACCATAAAGTGAGTCTGGCAGAGCAAAGGTTTAAATACTATGGCTGGTGAGGGAAGGAGGGAGTATAGGGAGGAAGAGGAGGTAAAAGAGGATGTAATAATAATAATAATAATAATAATAATAATAATAATAATAATAATAATAATAATAATAATAATAATAATAATAATAATAAGGTGGAGTGTTTTCAGTGCAGGTATAGTATAAGGAAACGGACAATAAATATAAAACTTAGCCTCGGTTATTTTTGCATTCTGTTCACACAAGATCACGCAAACATATACATAGATATTAACACACAGTCAAACACACACACACTTACACACACACACACACACACACACACACACACACACACACACACACACACACACACACACACACACACACACACACACACACACACACACACACACCTCCCTCTCTCTCTCTCTCTCTGGGGGTCATCGTTCCTTCAGATCTTCCTCACACACTGCGGGACTCACGGGTCGCGAGTTCGATGCTCTAAATAAATTAACCTCTTCGTCATGCTGTCTCCTCGTACTGCAGGTCCCCCACCCACCGCTCGCATACCTAAATCAATATATTTTTCGGCCACACGGTGCAGCCAGGCAGGGTAAGATAAACAGGTATACCCAGATAAACATAACTCTCTCATATAAACTACAGGTCTTCGATTATGAAACCTATACCTGTCCCTAGTATAGCAACATTAATAGTCTTCCATCGTATAAAATTTCGGTCTTCATTTGCATGTTATAGGCCTATAGGTACATTATAACACCACTGACTAAATTGACTCGGAGTTAGTAAGGTACAGTTCCCGTCACACGTATTCAATTATAAACTATACGGGCACTTCATCACATCTTTAAAACCAATTACTTGTTCCTCTTTAGCTAATTGATGGGTACAATCTTCGTTTGACCTGTATGTGATGTGAGGTGAGTTGCTCTGTACTCCACTTAACCTAACCTAACCTAATCTTTGATGGTTTCAGTTCCAGAAAATATTAGAAACACACATGAATGGCGAAAACGAAGAGTTGAAACCAAATGAACGAAACAATTACTAGATAATAAAAATATAATAATAAAAGCGAGAGTTTTTTGACAAATACTTTTCAGCATCCTTCTGTTAAGTGTGATTAGAGTGAATAACATAAATAAATAAAATTATTTTCTCTGGTGTAAATAACAGATAAAGGTTGAATATTGGAAAAAGTTTTCATTTTTACTTATTCATTGGTTGAAATCACTTTATGTAAGATCATGCACTTTTAATACACTAGTGTCGATAAAGCACTTACGCTGCACATGTTGGGTGTATTGGTGATATAATAAAACACACACGCCCACAATTACACAAAGAACATTTACAGCACACAAACATATTAAAAGAACACACACATACACACACACACACACACACACACACACACACACACACATACATACACACACACACACACACACACACACACACACACACACACACACACACACACACACACACATACATACATACATACACACACACACACACACACACACACATATATATATATATATATATATATATATATATATATATATATATATATATATATATATATATATATATATATATATATATATGATAAAATCACACGGGAAAAGAAAAACAACGGAGCACCTTAGCTTTCGTCTTTGTTCAAGACATCTTCAGAGGCAACTTATCCACGTTTTCATTGTGGATCTACATGAAATATATATATATATATATATATATATATATATATATATATATATATATATATATATATATATATATATATATATATATATATACTGTATATATATATATATGGTCTAGACCTGCACATCATTACCTAAAACAAAATTCCTGGTTTATCTGCACATTTTAGGTAAACACTCACCCAACCCGTATTTGCCAACATATATATGCAAATAAACTCAGAACTGATGTTATTTAGCGGACAGAGTGAATAGGTGCCCACGGCCAATCACTTCGTTTGTTGATCAACTGAATGAATGATCAAAGAGCTATGCGCTTGTGTCTGTCTGTCTGATAAATACTGCATCAGACAGCATGTCATTTTGTTTGGAATTATATATATATATATATATATATATATATATATATATATATATATATATATATATATATATATATATATATCTTAGTAAGATTATGTATAACTGTGTGTCAGTCACTGCAGAGTTCCTTAGACTATATTTCAACCTTTATTTAGATGTTTCTTGTATATAGTATGGAGGGAAATTTCTTCTGAGGGGACTATTTTCTCAGCAGTGGATGGAACTGTTCACCCGTCTGTATGGTTCTATCATTTTATGCAAAAGTTCTTAAACACGCATGGAACTGTTACCACCAGCCAAACATTGCCCATGAATATAAGATAAACTGGTTAACATTTATGAGGTCCATTTGCGTATCCACGGTAGTGTTGGAGGCTGGGTGAACGACCTCCTGGCTAATACATTGTCCAGTACTTCGTTACAATCAAAGTGAACACGACTATCACAGTTACTAAAATGGTGAATTATGAAGTTAGTACAGGAAATTAATTAGGAGAAAGATCTACTACGCACCTCCACTTGGTTCCCTCACTAACAATAGATATTCATTATCTTTCTTATTATCAGGAAGGAGACATCTGCCTTCCACACTCCCCGTCACCCAATTAGATGTCACATACTGCGTTCCTCTTCCCGGTTGTTAAACATATATAAGTGCCGGAAACAATGGTGGAGGATGAGCTGACCTGTCCCCGTGTATGCTCCATCCCTGACCCCAATGCTTTGTGCGTCCTTCAAGCTCACAAAGGAAATCAGCCATCAATATTCAGGTTAATATTTGGATTTAGGCTCCTGTAAACATTTCACAACAACACTCTTCCTCTGGCGCCCTCTGACTTATCCTTCGATGTCAAGAAATTAATGAACCATCAATTCGGAAGTTTGTATTTAATATCCCACAAGGCCACACACACACCTGTCACCGTGTCTGGCTGTGTTCTACCTGACACATCGCTCTAACTTGATAAGAAATTCAACCATCAAGTCCCAGGTTTATATTCTGATTTCTGTCTCTCAGAATCTAGAGAGCATTAAAAAGTTTTGATAGCTTCTGGAGCTAAGAGTCTGATGTGTTTTGTATCTGAACTGACGATGATTCAGCATTTTACAGAAGTTGTCTGGGATTTTCCAGTACTTCTCGTGAGGTATTCCTCTTATTGAATCTCTCTCGTCATTCTCGTGAGTCGGTCATGGCGACAACTCGATTATGTTTCCGTCACATAAATGTTAAACGATATTTGCCTTCTTCTCTTTACTTATATAAACAAACAAAATTTCGGTATGTCATAGAATTCCAATAGGAGGAAGATTTCTATAATAAATATAAATATTAGAACAAAATGTGATGTTTGTGAGTGATGGACTGCCACAGTGAACTACGGTGAGAGCTGAAGATGGGTGACTGTGCAGAAGCGAAAGTTACCGAGAAAGTTATTCCCGTAAGAAGAGTTAAAAATCCTCTCAAAGCATTAGTAGTGAAAAGTGCATAATGCAACAGAATACAAGAAGTCTGCATGATAAAGGCTCTTCTCGGTGAATGCCAAACTTGACATTGTCCTATGGAAGTTTTCTGTTGAAGTTATTTGAGACTGATAACTAATTTATATAATGAATATGATAAGGTTTAGAATGGATGTGTACAATGAGTGTGTAAGACAATTAAGTCGAAGTGAAAGTTGAAGGGAAGAAGACCTCATTAAACGGTACAGCCAAGTAGTAGAGAGAGGTTGAGGCTACAGAAGGAGAGACAGAACTCCCCCAAAATTGTAACGAGTTTGGATGTTGCAGGAGAAACAATAGCGATAACTGTGCTTCCTTAAGAACAGCGTTATGAGTGGGGATATTCTGAAGGCTGGATTCAACGTACAGTTAATAAACAACTTTATGATACATTGGAGGACTTACCTTACGTAACACTGAATGCAGATGAATCCCAAGTCCCCCATAAATCTTCCTCGCTGTTTATCTTAGCTCGCCAAACACGTTCAGCACCTCTCTGGTCAACCATCTTCCTGTCATAACGTTCTCGGCTCTCTCTCTCTCCCGCCTCTGGAAATGAGTTTCACCAATATTAGAAACAGCTGACGCCTTGTGCTTAATCGTCTGTAGCTCTTAGAGGAAAGATCCCTCCCTGCCAAAACCAGCCATCGTATTTTTCATTTAGGGATCAATGGTCATCGGCAGCTAGCTTTACTGGATGTTGCTCCCTGGCTGAATGTTTTAAATGTTTGGAACAGCCTCCCTCTGTGTATATGTCTGGGATAAAGGAATTGACTCTTTTGATATTAAATTCATTGTGTCTATATATTAGATGTGATTTATTTATGGTAATCACGTCACACTCGGCAACTTTTGCTGAGAGAGGTGTAGTAGATGTTGATGGGGTAGTTTGGAGACGTGTACCACCATACATACCAAAACAATCACAAGTAGAGTAACCACCATCACCACTACTACCACTACCACCAGCCAACGGGGAAGCTATGCAACAATATTGATAATACGTTTATATGTAAATCGAGTATTTGTCTTGTCAACACAGCCTTTTGTGATGTTATGCAAAATATTCTGGACACGTTTACATTCCTCATGCAAATTTCACTTTATTTCATAATACAACATGTTAACGATGTCAAAAAAAATCTAGGTCAAACATAATAAAACACACATGAAATACTATATAGAACTACAAATTTTATGACGTCGAGATTTTAAGATTTCGTTCTACTCTTCATTGTTTTGCTTCCGTCTTTTGCCGTCACCTCTCGACTCAACACACCCGCCCCACCAAGACTCAAAACCAAACAAAACTTAGAAGAACTTACAACAATCTGGACCAAGAACGTAACTTTTAGCATTTTGTACTTTATTCAGTTATATATATATAAAAAAAAAACCGCTTATGCCAGTGTTCCTCTACGCGTGAAAACAAATACGAAAGCACACAGCTAACTTGAATTATGTAACGTATGCAACAAACTCAGAGAATTCAATGGCACACGTTCTGAATTGTTTATTCCAGTCATTTACCGCCAGTGTACACGTTCCAAATGTCAGAAGGGCCGTTGAAGAGCTGGCTGGATATGCATGTGTAAAGCCTTCTTGCAGTGCTCTATGAAATAAACTGTGTATATTACCAAGATGAAAAGGACAGATGGAATTTAAATATATCCCCAACGAGTTTATTTATCCGTTTCTTATTTCTCGGGAAAACGACACACACACACACACACACACACACACACACACACACACACACACACACACACACACACACACAGACACACTGCAACTCCAATTCTGTTATATTTTTCAGTCATTAGATGTGTTAAATGTGTTAAAAGGTAAAACAGCTGAAGTAAAACGGAAAGAAAATATTTAAAACAGTTATGAGATACACGGAAGCATGTCTAGAATTTGGACATGAGAGAGAGAGAGAGAGAGAGAAGGGGAGGGAAGGCAAAGAAAAGAAAAATAGATATTGAATGTGAATTAAATAAAAAGGGGAGAGAGAGAGAGAGAAAGAGAGAACAGACAGACATACAGTGCAAAAAAGAGAGACGGACTGACAGAGACAACCAGTATAATACGAATCCTAAAAGCAAAGATGCACAAATTAAGCGAAATATTGAAACTTACGAAGAATCTCAGATCACGCCAGAAGGCACAAAGAAGGGAGACAAATAAAGAGAGATAAAGAATGATAGACATAAGGGAAATATACCTAAACACACCTAGAAGCATAGGATAAAGAGACGGGCAGACAGACAGCGAAAGAATAAAGAAAGACAGGTATACAGAAAAAGATCAAGAAACAGAGAAATTGAGATAGACAGACAAGTAGAGAAATGTCTCAGACCTTGGGTGAAGGCACAGAATCAACCGGAGTTAAGATATTACTTGTGCCAAACTCGGAGAGAACTTTGGCGAGTTTGTCTGAGGAAACTTGAAACAGGTAGATGGCAAAGTTGTAAGTAGAGACGGCAGTTATTTTCCATCTAATCCCGTTTATTAATTTTTTATTTCCATTTTGCATCTCATTTTGTACTATACTTCCTCGTGCATTTTTTCTATTTTTTTAAGACTTTCATCAACATTTAAAAAATTACGAAAGATAAGACTTTTACCTTTCGTATTTTGATTTTTTCGACTCATAATTGGACTTATTTTCTTTAACAGCTTTAGACTTAACGAGTTTAGACTATTACTATTAATTTGATTTCCATTTCATGTGTTGACGTTTTACTCTGAGAAAATCCCAGGCTACTTCCTTTAGATTAATTCAAAACTTAAGAAGACGAAGATGAGGTTTGCAATCCACGAGCTGTCGGGAGTTAATAGGGTAGGAGGAGTTCTTTTGTCTTGCCTGGAGGAAGATAGAGATGGAGGAGGAATCAAAGAGGTGTCACCAAGGAAGTAAAATATCAAGGATCAATAAGGAGGGGAGGCGGTATCAAGGAGGAAGGATGGATTATTGTAAACCCAGGAGTAAACTGAAGGTGGTTGCCTCGAGGGTTAGGTAAGTGATAAGAGAGAAAGCAAGTTGAAAGAGGCAGTCTGCTGTAACACCAGAAACACGGGAAAGGCAACAAAAGATATGAGGTTGTCAACTTTAAGTCCAAGAGCAAGGGAGGGGGGTAGAACGAGGTAGCAGGGTGTTAGCTCTTAATAGGAGAAACAAAGGGTAAGGGTGGTTGATATTGTGTAGCCCAAGTCTAAAGATGCTGTACAAGGGTCCACATATTCGTCATTATCTTTCGGAATCCTAGAATATGTTGCTAATAAGTATAACTAAAATATATTTCAAACTCGCTTCCAGTTGTTGTTACTGTAATAATATTAATACTGAGCTTAAATAACTAAGGTCTTTAAATGCGTAGCAAGGTTAGTAATAGACCATCTGTTACTCTTGCAAAAAAGATGTCATTATAAATAGTATTATACCGCGGACGTGAGTAATAGTTGTTACAATCTCTTTGGATTTATATTACAACTGCGTGACAACTGAAATAATATATCTCAAGCGAGTCACTCCTGTAGTATCTAAGTTTTCTACGGTGTTGCGTCACAGAAAATAGTCAAAGCTTCAAAGGGATTATTCGTATACTATGGGATGTTTTGTACGGATTCTACCAAAAGTCCGTGCATACAGCATCAAGTCTGTATATAATTAGGGAGACAAAGTATAGAGATACGTAAGGCAAGCACGTGTAGAAAAGTTCAGCAGTTAGATTGAAGAATTAGCATAATCTTAAAAAAAAAAAAAATTCACTGACAACGGCTAAAAACCCTTGGATAAAGCCACGTCAAAAAGACCATCCTAATATACAGCTAACTTTTAAGAGTTAACTCCCTATGATCCATTTACAGCATAAAGGTATCTCAACTCCTTTACAACAGGTGCTTCATTATTATCTAATAAATTTATCATTGCTTCAAGCATATAATTAACACGAGTCACCCTATAAAATAATTCCCATTTTCATTGGTAAACGCAGTTAACAGTAAGGACGACTAAACAAATTATTATATAAATACCGATGAGTATTATCTTCATGTCATTTCCTCTCTTAATGTATTCAGCATTGGATATCAAAATAAACCAGAGATAAATTACACTGAAATATTCGTTTATTAGATAATGTGAATGAATGGAGTCAAAATCTGTCTGTTGTCAGGTTTGTGTGCGTGTGTGTGTGTGTGTTTTGGTGGTGTATGTAAGTACTGTATGTTTGTTGTCGGCGTGTGTATGCATCTTCTTTTTGGCGTGTAGGAATATCTGATAATCACGATAAGACTTAACGCTACCTGTTTTCCTTCACCCGACGAGAGATACCGTAGTTACCATGACAATAATGACTTTTGTATCTTATTCTATTCAATAACAATTTCTTAGCTGTTAAGACTCATTAGGGTGATTTGTCTCGGATTCAGGAAAACTTTTGTCGTAATTGGCCAGAAGATTGAGCACAGTACAGTATTATAAATTGGTCAGAATATATTGCTCTTATTATTGTTTAATTATACTCATTAACGACACATCTTTGTTCACCTTGAAGAAAACGTGAATATGTTGCTTCCTTATTAATCGAAAATTGAGTTGTATATATTTTCTCAACTTTACTGGATAATCTATAAATTATAACATCTAAGATAAGATTCAGTTTGATTAATTAATGAAACTAAACGGGTTAAATTATTTCAAGGCACATAAACACTACTTACCACATACTAATTCTTTTTTTTTTATCGATTTCAATTTAATTAGTAAGTCCAAGTGTATCTATAGTGAAATTTAAATAAAGTATCAGGCTCGTTTTCCTTGGACTGGATATTAATGAGTTTCAATTATCCTCAAAGGTCAAATCTAATTCAATCAAAAGTTATGAAAAAGAAAAAATGCAAAGTTTGTGTTCGCAGTGCTTTGTGGATAATGAGCGTACCCACGAAATATTCCTGAACTCAGTTATAAGAAATAGTCAGACATTATGTAAAAATATTAATAATAATAATATTAATTAACGGTTTATTAACAATTACAGCAACCATAAGCTGAAATATACAAATGACAGGAGTGCAAAAGAGTACAGGTTAGGTTAAGAGTGGACACACAAGTTATCTACGAGTTGTTGATAATTTTTACAATGGTGGATTGAGGACTGTTCTTATAGCGATCAGTACTTGGTCTTATGGGCTGGAGGCATTTGTAGTGTCGAACAGCAATTCGCGGACGAGGTATCTCAGGTGGTAGCAGGAGGTGGTGAGGGTGGTGTAGTAGCTTCGACCCAATCTGACAGATGAGGTCCTGGTGATGTTGTGACAGAAGCTGGGGTTGTGGCGATAGCAGGGGTTGTGACAGTAGCCTGGGCTGTGACGACAGCTGAGGTTGTGACGGTAGCTGGGGTTGTGAAAGTAGCTGATAGGTCTGGTCTTTGTTCAAAGACAATGTTCCTGGTACCGGGAGTGGTGTTCCTGGTACTGGGAGTGGTGTTCCTGATACTAGAAGTGGCGTTCTTGGTACTGGGAGTGACCTTTCTGGTACTGGTATTGGTGTTTCTGGTACCGGGAGTGGTGTTCCTGGTACCGGGAGTGGTGTTCCTGGTACCGGGAGTAGTGTTCCTGGTACCGGGAGTAGTGTTCCTGGTGCTGGAAGTGGTGTTCCTGGTACTGGGAGTGGTGTTCCTGATACCTTGGTACTGGGAGTGACTGGTACCTGGGAGTACTGGTGGTAGGTTCCTGGTACCTGGGGAGTGGGAGTGGTGTGGTACCCTGGCAGTAGTGGGGGAGTGGTGTTCCTGGTACCGGAGTGGTGTTCCTGGTACCGGAGTAGTGTTCCTGGTACTGGGAGTAGTGTCCTGGTACCGGGAGTAGTGTTCCTGGTACCGGGAGTAGTGTTCCTGGTGCTGGAAGTGGTGTTCCTGGTACTGGGAGTGGTGTTCCTGATACTAGAAGTGGCGTTCCTGGTACTGGGAGTGACCTTTCTGGTACTGGTATTGGTGTTTCTGGTACCGGGAGTAGTGTTCCTGGTACCGGGAGTAGTGTTTCTGGTACCGGGAGTGGTGTTCCTGGTACCGGGAGTGGTGTTCTTGGTACCGGGAGTGGTGTTCCTGGTACCGGGAGTGGTGTTTCTGGTACTGGACTTGATGTTCCTGGTAGTGGTGTTCCTGGCACTGGCGTTCCTGGTACTGGGCGTGATCTTTCTGGTACTGGGTGTGGTGTTTTTGTGTGTTCCTGGGACTGAGAGTAGTATTCCTGGTACTGGGTTTGTAGTGTTCCTGGTACCGGGGACTTGATGTTCCTGGTACTGAACTTGATGTTCCTGGTACTGGACTTGATGTTCCTGGTACTGGGTTTGATGTTCCTGGTACTGGACTTGATGTTCCTGGTACTGGACTTGATGTTCCTGGTACTGGGTTTGATGTTCCTGGTACGGGACTTGATGTTCCTGGTACTGGGATTCCTGGTACTGGGCTTGGTGTTCCTTGTGGTCTTACTGCCCACTGGACCACGCTTATAACCGGTGCCTGACCTGTTCCCCCTGGTCGACTGCCCCCCCTCAAGTATCCCTCACCTGGCGGACCACTGACTTGATATCATCTACAGCTGACCGCCTAACATCTCTCGAGAGGATTATATACGCCAGCGTTATCAGGTTGACATGCACAAAAAAGAGGAACGAGTATAAGTCAAGGTGAAAATTGTTTATACATCCTTCCCTATTAATGAGCGAGGCAGTTGTTGCGATCACACATATAATTACGCCATAGGCAGCGACGCTAGCAACGACGGAAACCAGAGTGTTGTATTGTCTGGGTAGTTGTCGATGTTGTGCTTTGACCTTCAGGATGTAGAACATGTGGCCGTAGAAATAGAAGACAAGTAATAGTTCCAGGATAATTATAGGAATTCTCCAAGGGTTTTCAGCTACAGGTGTACCCAGACAAATGCGTATATACCGTCCCGGCCATATGGTGTGTCCAGTAGCTTGAAGTATAGTCAGAGACAGGGAGAAGACTACAGCAAGGTTAAATAGAGTAGAGAGTTTATTATTTCTCATGTAAATGGGATGAATTACGAGCAGGTATCTTGCTGTGGTTGAGGTGCAATATTAGGCTAATGTTCAAGACTTTACCATAACAAAAGATCAAGTATTTATCTTCAGTGTTTACAACGCGTAAGAACAAGACTGAGCCCATCAGTAGTATAAAGGAAATGTTCTGTGTCTTAGCGATGCGATCTACAATGGCCAGGGATTTATAGAGCAGCTTAAAACCCCATGATGATGTGAATATAGCAGACACCATCAACACAGGCATCAACATTTTGAGCACAGTGTGATGGACCGGCAGGAAAGCTTCATTTTCACAATGTGTTTCGTTCTCGGTTATGTTTCGGGAAGTGTAGTGATCAGTACAGTTTGTGTCAGTCATCCCTTCCAACAACTGAAGTGTTTGTAACGTCACTATCTGAAAGGTAGTTGTCCTCAGACTGAGGTGAATATAGATGGACTCTACATCCCGAATGTGACCTTTGTAGCGTGGAGCCCTTGTTTACTTGAGGGTGACAGACGTAGCTTGGAGCAGCGTTTATTCACTTGGAAGTAACACATCTAATGCGTAACATCCTTGCTTCACCTGGGAGTAATATACTGTATGCAGTGCGGAAGACTACTGGTTCATCTTGAAGTAATATCCGTAGATCATAGGGCAACTGGTTCACGTGGGAATGACACACAAAACCTGGAGGACCACTGGTTCACCTAGGAGTGACACACGTGGTGCGACAAGGACGATCTGATACCAACTGGCGGTTGACTGACACATTAAGGGGGCATACACGCGCATGCTCCACACAATAGATAATGAGTTCTAGGGTTCGGCTCCTGAATACAGCACCCTCCAGAACACACTGAACTGTCTCTAATATTAGACCGCCGCCAATCATATCACCATCAACCATACCAAGATCATGGTTATGCAGATCATCTCCTTCGACCACTGGACCCCAACACCCTCCTGGTTTAGTATTCTATACCAAACTCCTCGGCGTCATAAAAGATGACAAACTGAGCTGAACACTCGTCACATCTACCAGATATCATCTTCACATTCTCTGTCGTCTCAAGGCTCTTGGACTTCCTGCGTCATCATATTTCCTAAACTTATCTTTGCTTTTTTTCCTGGACTTCTTCAATAAGTACACTTAAAACCATTGTTAAACGGCCCTCTTCCATATATTATGTGTTATATACGTACCACTGATGTGTTTTGAATATTTTCAACTCATTGGTGCTGTATTTTAATAGACCGTTCATTATTATTACTAATATCTATAATATTTGTACACAGATTGCTAGCACGCACGCACACACACACACACACGTGCCTATATATTAGTAGATGCATGTTATATCACGTGCGATCATTAATTATCACTCCTTTACTGCTGAAGACCTTTTCTGATACTCATTATCTGGGTTGGTAAGCATCCCATCAATCACAATCGTTTTCTTTGAAGACGAAGTTACTCATCGAAGTACTCACTATACCCAACGGTGTTCAGCAGCGTAAATACCATAAGAAGGCGATATATACTTATAGCATATACCACTTTCTTGAAGCACAGATTACAGGTCTTATTCAACTAATTCAATTCTAAACTGTGGGCGGGAACATGATCGTCTGGTTGAACACTTCTGGCAAGCACGTCTCCAGGAGTAACTTTGTTATTATGGACATTATTGACTTATTCTCGTGAGGTCATTAGAACTTTGCGTACGGGCCATTACTTCTTATTGCAGTAAAAAGGCAAATGACATATACTACATAATGAGTTTTACACAAACTTTCAATGGCTTCACGAGAATAAGTCAAAAACATCCTTAACGACATGCAGGAGTGCCTCAAATAGGAGCCCCTAGTAGAAAAACACGTCTCGATTGTACATTGTGAATTTTGGTCACTTTTAACTTAATTATTACCAGCACTACTTGAATTAGTTTACAAGTGATAAGAAATACATTTATTTTTGTTTGTGTAAGGAGTTAGAAAGTGACAAGACTATCGGAGTAATTTTAATATTAATTCAAAAACCATTCCTCGGTGTTCTATATAACTCTTGAGTATTTCGAGGTCCCGTAAGTCTGCTGCTCCTCATTACTTATATACATAATGTCAAGTTTAATTAAGGATACATGGTTCTCGACCATCACAGTCATGTAACTCGTGCACGTAATATTATACTTGGATGGCGTCTGTCAAGTTCTCCCTCTGATTTGCAAGTTCCAAGTTAGTTCGGCAATTCATGATTTTCTTTTATATTTCCCGAGTATCAGAGTGAAAATAGTGCAAAGATAGAAATTTAGAATTATATAAAATATAATCACAGGTAGATGCAATTGAGTTGCAAGAAAGGTAATGTGGAAGCTCATATTATATTACTCCACCTCTCTTGTCAACACGTTCTTGAGAAAACTTTAAAATAGTCCTCCATCTTCTCACGGTGTATTACTTGCACCCTATGGCAGAGAATTTCACTTTCTGCACACGTCTTCCTTTCAATTCCTAAAACTGTAGTTTTTTTTCTTCCAAATACAGTCCATTTAGGTGTTTTCATCTACCTTTAGATTATTATTTCTTCTCCTTCCAGGTAAAAGGAAACTTCTTGAGTACTGAACACAATGTCGGCTCAACCACTATCCATTGCGAGCATTTCCCCTTAACACCTGAACTAAAACGTAGATACAAAGGAGAAAAATGGCACTCACCTTGTGGCTCTCACTGGAAAACGTAATTAGGATAAGTACCTGGACTTAGTTTCATCTGTCCTGAACTTGATCATTGTCCGTAAATTTCAGGTTGATGTCACTCTGCACGAACCTGTGTTGAAAATTATTGAGAAATCTGTTTGGCGATTCCAAGCCGGCCTTTACCAATGATTGTGATTTACTTTTTCTTAAGTCTCCTCCCAGGAGATGTTGATCCTCAGAGGCACAGTCACAATTACTGCCGAGAGAACTGAAAGAATCGCAGATTATCCTCGTGTCGGAACTGTATTGCATCTCCGAATAGTCACTTGATAATACTCTTCTATCCGGCTCGTTATCATACTCATCTGTGCTGTGAGTGACCACGTGCGACACTTCACTGCTGCAGCTGTCGTTATCTATGAGCTGCAGTTCACAGTGAAGGGGGCAGTGGAGCTCTTCTGGTTTCGTGTCTTTGATGGGCATCAGTTCAACTAAGGTGTTGTTGACCTCTATGGTAGTATGGTCCAACAGCTGCTGCGCCAGACTCATCGTTGGTATGAGAGCTGAGTCGACGTTGAGCCCCAGGCGAACGATTCCGCAGTAGCTCAACATGGACACCCCCAGACCTGCAGTAGCAGTTATTAATGAGGACATGTTGTATTTATTGTTTATATATACACTACCAGTAAATATAAAAGGAATTTTCACTATTCATTACAGGATTATTACGACTAGTTCTTGGACTCTGCTTCGTCTGTTGGATACTTACAAATTGCTAACGAAAACCGCATGTTTACACAGAGATATATGCTAACGTTTTGATAACACCATGTTACTATTATTTATAATTATGTTAGTGTTACCGCCACATGCACTGCTAGGGAGGCCCACTCATGTCTCGCGACGCACCATGGTCTCGGGATAGGCCTAGACGGCAGCTTCGTCTCGTGCTCAGCAGAGTGTTGGCAGCTTGGCAGCTAACAGGTGCTATGTGTTAGTTTGTCAGGGGATTGGCTGCACGGACTGTGGCACAACGCCTGGCAACGTCACCTCAATTCCTTACGTAGTCTTACGCCTGCAGCCCACCTTTAGAGCTTACTACACCATGGGGCTAGCGTGGGGATAGGTGCCTGCTGCCTTGTTGTGAAGTCTTCATCTTGTCGACCGCTTATTCCTTCTTCATGAAATGTATCTGCGACTAATTCTATCGTCTGTTATTTCCGTATACATAAACAGTGTGGACATGTTTGCTGACTATTTGTGTATAACTCAATACTACAAGAATGAAGTTGGTTGCCGTACTGTACATCTGGAGCTCAACGGGAGAGAATCGCTGTTACATTTACACTAGTACGGGAGTCGTTCTATTATGAAACAAAGTTAACTTTCTACGAACTCACAGCAACACAGATTTGAACTTGGTCGCTATAATATGGAGGAGTTACACTTACCTCCTTAAATACACGTGAAATTTATTCAAATATTTCTTTTGGTAGTTCTTTCTTCTCGCGTGCACGTTAACAAATGCAAATCAAGAAAAAGGGAGCATGAGTACATTCAGGCACACATTTATACATACAATAATAAATAATAATAATGGTTGATCCTCGTGTAACGAGGATGGTCGGCCCAAGGGCCACCTAGGCGTGAATTTGTTTAAGGTGTAGAACCTGTCGCCAACACAACAACCACACCCTCAGATAACGAGCTGCATGACCCAGTGTCAAGGAATAGTCGGAAAAGACCGGACAACTCGCCAACTGCCCTGGCTAACCATTACGCCGGAATACGATCCGCAAATCAATTAACATCCAGGTACCCAAATACTGTTGGGTAGACAGAGGCAAATGGCGTAAAGAAACTTGCCCATAGTTTCACCCTGCTAGAGGATCGAACCCGCGTTCGCTCAAGCAGCAAGGCGAGCATGCTGACCATTACACCACAGGTCGTCAGTAAACATTCATGCATAATAATGGTTCCACCTCGTGTAACGAAGATGACCCGCCCAAGGGCCACCAAGGCGTGAATTTGTTGAAGGTGTAGAAGCTGTTGCCAACACAACAACCACACCCTGAGTTAACGAGCTGCCTGACCCAGCGTCAAGGATTAGTCTGAGAAGGCCGGACAGCTCACCAACTGCACTGGCTAACCATTACCCCGGAACGCGATTCGCAAATAGATTAACATCAAGGTTCCCAATTACTGCTGGGTAGAATGCATACATACATACATACATACATACATACATACATACATATATACTTTAGGCCCGAACACACCCCAGGTTGTAGACTCTACTAAGCTCCTCGGCGTCACTATAGATAAACTAAATTGGAAAACACACGTCAGTACAGTTGTCAAATCTTCAGTTTCCGTCTCCACCTCCTGCGCCAACTGAAGTCCCTCGGAGTTCCTGCATCCGAGCTCCTCAGTGTTTACTCAACATTCATACTTCCCAAGCTCACCAATGCCTTCCCTACCTAGTCTTCCTCCCTAAATGCCACACAACGTAAACACCTAGAAAAATTGCAGAAGAGGGCATTGCAAGAATATTCTCTTCCCTTCCTACTCCACATATCATGAAGCACTCAACACTCTGACCCTCTCGGCTCTCTCTGACCATCACCAAGACCTCATCTACAAATTTGGTGAGAAGCATCTGCACCATCCTCGACACCGGCTCCTACTTCCAAACGAGGTCCCTCGTCCGTGAAATACTGTTCGACACCACAACCGCATCCAGCCCATACGAGCACATACTGATCGCAATAAGAACAGCCCAGTCCCAACCATTGTAAAAATTATCAAAAACTCGTAATCAACCAGTGTATTCACTCCCAGCCAATCTTACCTTGTTGCACTGTCACTATGTTGAAATGCCCTGTAGTACAACCTTCTCCCCACCTAGTAATTATATATCATATTTGTATCACTTACGTTACTTGTATATTATTTGTCAATCAATATAACTATATTTTCAGCATTCCGGCTGCCATGCTCTTTCAATAAACCGTTAATTATTTATTATGATTATTATTATACATATTATGCACATAAATCATAACACAATAAACATTAAGTATCACACACACACACACACACTTCACTCTATCACGGGCATTTTGATATCGTTTAACACTTACAATTCTACTTAAGTGACCGTATGCAACACAACACGGTTGAGAGGATCAAACACATGTATACGGAATTGTTGCACAACTTGATTATATATTCATTAATTCTAAATCGCTTTCTTTATAATATCATCATCATCATCATCATCATTATCACTGTTATAGTTGTTATTCTTAAAGCGATAATTACCTTTATTATTACAGTTAATGTCACTATTACTCTTATTACCGTCATTATAATTATTATAACAACCAGAATTTTACCTGTTCGACTTTTGTTGGGTATCCAGAACATGATGTCGTCAACCGGCTCCCCAAACAGGTGGATTTGCTCCCTTGGACCTGAAAGGTGGAAACACGTGAGTAAACAACGTCCGATTTAATCCAAAATAAGGATACAGAAACAGAAGTTAAATATAATTAGAAAAAAAAAACGTTATTACTATCACTACAAAGACTAGATAAGCGAAACTCATGCATCCATCTACTCCCCTTCAAGAACAGAAATAGGAAACACTGAAAAAGGTGCAACAAGCAATGCTCCTTCTTCTGTCAGTGTACACGAAATACTGAACGGAACTGCACTTCTCCCCAGTGATTTCATTGCTACTCTTGTAAGTCAGTCGTTCCAACTTAGACGTGTCCAAAAAGGTGTTCTTACTTATACCTCTTTACTCAGCCTTGTGAGGCTTCCCGTGACGGTCTCCACCTCATTTGTAACTCTTCAAGACCCAAACGTTGTAGCAGGAAAAAAACAAACAGAAAACTGAGACCCTGAGCCCTGAGAACACCAGGGACCCTGAGAATATTAAGACTCTGGTCCAGGATATATGGGGTTTCTCAGAGCACTGCACCAGTGAACACGACGCCCCCGAACAGTGATAATAAATGAACGCAATAATTGTCACCCCCTTATAATACTAACCCTGAAACAATGCACCCCTAAGAACAAGGGTCCTCACAGCATCACGCCCCCGCCCCGTGAAAACACAGGCAGGTATCCCGTAAATGTAAGGGACGCTTCCTCAGCCTACTACCCAACCTTCCCTTTCAACATCCTTCCTAACCCCTCTCCAATAAAATATTCTCCCCATTCCTCCATACCAACCTCCTCCCCGTCACTTGATATAAACACTCTCCCCATCCTTACCAGTGGACACACACCCACCTTAATCCTGCCTTACCTCCCTTCCCTTGTGGTCAACAGGTAAGGTTTCCCCGGGTGGCTACCTGTTGCAACGAGGAAGTCCTATTGCTTCCATCTGGTGGAGGGTCAGACAAACATACACACACATACTTGCAGTATATATGTACTCAGACATATACATATACCTTCTCGCGGATACAGACACACACACACACACCCACACACCCACGTGTGTGTGTGTGTGTGTGTGTTCTATATATATATATATATATATATATATATATATATATATATATATATATATATATATATATATATATATATATATATATATGTGTCACCCCCTTATAAAAGAGGACCCTTCTGCCACCCTCCAGAGAGAGGAGGTGGAGTACCTGTTAACTTACCAGGCATGTTGGAAGCAACCATGGTGACCCCGTGGGTAGAGAGAGCCCGTCGAGCCAGAGGCGTTGGTAGAAGGTTGGAGATGAGGTCAAGGGCGAGGTAGTTAACCAAAATATCAGGAGATCCCTTAAGGATGTTGAGGCGGCGATGGACCGTCATCAGGCGGCTGGTGCGAGACATTCTGCCTGTAGGTGGAGGAAGGAAACATTCTCATCTTAGTCTGGGAGGGAGAGAGATTTTACCTGTATGGAAAAACTCGGCAATAAAGTTATATTGATGTTTTATTTCCATACTGTAATTATTACTATTATTCGGTTGTTGTTGTAATTGTATATATGTAATGTCTACGGCATTACCCTGTGTTTAACTTACTGGTCCTATAACCTGTCTCAACATGTATCCAACACTAGAAATATGTGCAAAAAAAATTTTAAAATTACAAATTGTTTCTACTATGTGTTTACAAAGTTATTGCAATTTAAAAGTGTACACAGAATTTAAGAGCATCCTGTACGCTAAGATTTACAGGTATTATTTTTACATGCTCCACTAACGATAACTAGTATTGGCGCGACCAAGTGTTTACAAGTACACATAGTGAATAGTTAAAATGTAAATATCAATTTGTTCCCTATCTCAAATGTTTAACTATTGATTTGGAGAACAGATGAGGAACTAAAACAAAACAATTCAAAAATTGTGACAATGACTAAGATTCAAAATGTGAGGACTTGTCAGGACGATTATCTTAAACACCTAGGAGGGAAGACGGGTGGGGAGGAAAGACGGGTGGGGAGGAAAGACGGGTGGGGAGGGAAGACGGGTGGGGAGGAGAAAAGACGGGGGGAGGAAAGACGGGTGGGGAGGAAAAGGGCAGGTGGGGAGAAGGGACAGGTGGGGAGGAAAAGACAGGTGGGGAGGGAAGACGGGTGGGGAGGGAAGACGGGTGGGGAGGGAAGACGGGTGGGGAGGGAAGACAGGGTGGGGAGGGAAGACAGAAGACGGGTGGGGAGGGAAGACGGGTGGGTGAGGAGGAAGACGGGTGGGGAGGGAAGACGGGTGGGGAGGGAAGACGAGCAGACAGGTGGGGAGGGAAGACTGGGGAGGAAGACGGGTGGGGAGGGAAGACGGGTGGGGAGGGAAGACGGGTGGGGAGGAAGACGGGTGAGAGGGAAGACGGGTGGAGAGGGAAGACGGGTGGGGAGGGAAGATGGGTGGCGAGGGAAGATGGGTGGGGAGGGAAGACGGGTGGGGAGGGAAGACAGGTGGGAATGAAAGAACTTACCCTTTTAGTTGGGACGGAAGGACATATTAACAGGTGGTGTGGACAGATGCACTCACACGTGTAGAGGGAGAGAGGCACTCAGAGGAAAGATGTAGTCACACTATAGAGGGACATACTCAAAGGTAGGTACGGGCGGACGGTTTCATATACTCACAGGTAGGCAGTGGCACAGTGCAGAGAGAGATGCGGTTCGCGAGGGAGATGGGTGTACCTGGGGCCGTCACATCCACAGGTAACACGGCCATAACCTGTGGTGGCACGTCGACCCCCTCGTCCTTGAAGTACCTGTTGGTGAAATAATTCAGGTGAGACTCCTTACTGAGATATAGATTTCGACCTATTTGCTCTTGTGTGTGTGTGTGTGTGTGTGTGTGCTTGCGTGTGCGTGCGTGTGTGCGTGCGAGCGTGTGCGTGCGTGTTACCATCATCTTCAACATACCCATATGGTACCTGCTCTCCGCCATTCACTTTATTTACTCACATTTGTACTAATCACGTCTATTCTCTAGCCTCTTACCTCTCCACTCACCCACAAGTATTTAATAATTTTAGCCACTCATCAAAAACTCTTTGAATTAGTTCAATCTCTATGTGTCACTGTATGTGTATGGTCTATGTTTTATGGCAAAGCGTATTAAATACAGACGAATTAACAGCAGTACTGTGCAATATTGAAAATGATATACAGGGATTTACAGAGTACGGTGGTTGCACCAACGAAAGGTAATAACGTATCGCAAAAATCTGTTTGAGTACAGTGCAGTTCTTATATTGATTTATTGGTGTTCGCGACGCTCACTGTATCAGCTTCCAAGGGAAATATGAGTACCTGTTGAGCGCTGCAGCAAGGCCTGCCAGCAGAAGGTCGTTGACGGAGACACCCGCTAGAGCACGCCCGTGTTTAAGGGCGGCCAAAGAGAGTGGCGGAGACCAAGCAAGGAACTTCTCTCCCCCAAGTTTGGAACCATGCAACACCGAGGCGTCGCCCCGTGTGAGTACCCTTACTACCACCCACGGCAGGTGACACAGCGACCACAGGAAGCGGGCAGCACGGAAGATACAGCCGGCCCTGGAGGGGCGGGCTACAGGTGAGGGTCTCGGGTCAGACAAGGGAGGGTCGACCAGTGCTGACACTATGAGACCCACCATTGAGCGGCCGTCGCCCAGGGCGTGGTGCAGCCTCACTATCACCGCTGTGTGAGTCCACTCCTTACAGCAGTTCTCGGGAACGCCAAATCTTCTCACAGGAGCTACAAGGACCTCCCATCTGGACTGGCCACGCACGAAGGGAAGGTTAGCACGGGCGCTCATTTCTTTTCTTATGTCGTCTTCATCCTGGAAGTATCGCGGGCGACAGTTTACTCGTAACTCTCGCACATGACTGTCTACGTGGAAGTTGCCTTCCCACATCCACACCACCACTCCGCAGCGTTTCTCCAACACCTGCCTGAACTTCGGGTGTCTGTAGCAGCCACGGTCATCACGGACGTCAGTGATTCGCTCAGCTAGAAGCTTTCGGACAGTGGCCACCTTTACCTTTCCTCGCAGTACTGTCACTCCGCTGATCACTGCCCTTGCACTTTCTGAGTCCAGGGCAAACAGTGCCTCCATCCCAGAGGCTACGTGCACCACACGTTTGTGGGTCGCCATCACCAGCAACAGCGCAATACACCGCCACGCCCATAACAGCAGCAAGCAGGGTACCACCAGCGGCAGCAGCAGCACCACTATACTCGCCCCCACCACAGTCTGGCACACTGCTACCACCCACCACCACCATCCACTCCAAAAACTCATCGCCGTTAGCTCTGATGTTAACTCTGCCTACACGCAACATACACGAGTTATTAGTAACTCAGGAAGGTCAAGCTGGAGGATGGCTTATTAGAGGCGAGTTTCCAAGAATCTTCTTGCTACGTCATTAATCCCCGGTGATGTGAGACAACATATAATCGTCGCTGCTGCAGAGTGGGAGAACCGCGGCACAGCTCCGACGCCAACAGTGGCAAGGCCAGTACTTACCGTCGCTACACCCTCGCCTCACCACCACACCTCGCTAGAGGGGTGGGGGGGGGGGATGCGTGGAGGGTGAGCGGGGGGAGGAGTAATTTGTGAATTCTGGTCCTTAAATCCACAACCACAAATATGTAGCGTTATACATAAAGCAAAGAGTGTTTCCACCTAAATTAAAACTGTTTCCCTGGAGGAAATAAAGTATTAATATAATGCTGCAATGTAAGCTGTCCACTCTCCATCGAACATAAACATTGTTGTGGGCTATAAATGGTGAATTTTGAAGACGCGTCGATAACGTTTGTTTGCGAGATAGTGACCCAGTTCACCTTACGCTTGACAGTTGTCTCATGCCAGGGCTTAAGTAACTCGTAGCTTGTGTTTCCTCTACTAAGACCTAAAAGTTACAACCAGGAGAAGTTACAGAGAAAAACGCAACAGACGATACTTTGAGACTATTTCTGATCCTATTGTATGTGATAACTTGGATAAAGGCAATACGGAACATGGGGAAGGGAACTAGGAGGAGATGTGGGGTCACGGGAGACAGCCGAGGAGTCAAGGAGTCATCGTACCCTGAAACAGCAGCCGCCCCCCCTCTATTTATTGACTGACCACGGCTCACACCCATATAACTGGCATTTAGCTTATTTAAGGCAACATCAAACCTGGACCTCTCTTTCTCTCTCTCTCTCTCTCTCTCACTACAGGAGGATGACCATGTGCCAGTCGCGGTAATTATTTCCCCCAAAGGAACAATTAATCGTCAATGCATAATAAATCAGTGTTACACCGACACTAGCATGAGTAATGAACTACTTCGTTTCCAAGCACAGGCATAAAGTTTCCTCTTGACACTTCAATAACTGGTTATGAAAGGTGGTTTTAAACACACACACACACACGTCAAGACTGGAGGACATGAAAACTAGACACAAGATAGCTAAATAGGTTGTTGTTACTCTAAATCGTTCATAAAAAGGATATAACAAGAAGCGAGAACCCATAACTGTTTTATTTATCAAAATGTAATATAACAAAGTTTTATAATAACTGATACTCAAAGTTAGGGAGTAGATTAAAGAGATCTATGGCCAGATTTATCAAAACTATTCAACTGTTGCCTTAAGAATCTATCTATATATATAAAACAAAGAAGTATGTGTGTTTCTGTGTCCGCACGAGAATCTCGGAACCTACTTTACCGATCTGTAGTGATGATGGATGGTGTTATATGTAGTGATGATGATGGATGGTGTTATATGTAGTGATGATGATGGATGGTGTTATATGTAGTGATGATGATGGATGGTGTTATATGTAGTGATGATGTTATATAGTGATGATGATGTGATATATGTAGTGATGATGGATGGTGTTATATGTAGTGATGATGATGGATGGTGTTATATGTAGATGATGATGGATGGTGTTATATGTAGTGATGATGATGGATGGTGTTATATGTAGTGATGATGGATGGTGTTATGTAGTGATGATGGATGGTGTTATATGTAGTGATGATGGATGGTGTTATATGTAGTGATGATGGGTGGTGTTATATGTAGTGATGATGGATGGTGTTATATGTAGTGATGATGGATGGTGTTATATGTAGTGATGATGGATGGTGTTATATGTAGTGATGATGGATGGTGTTATATGTAGTGATGATGGATGGTGTTATATGTAGTGATGATGGATGGTGTTATATGTAGTGATGATGATGGATGGTGTTATATGTAGTGATGATGATGGATGGTGTTATATGTAGTGATGATGGATGGTGTTATATGTAGTGATGATGATGGTTGGTGTTATATGTAGTGATGATTAGACAATAAAATAATAACAGTTTAATGCTAAAAGAATATACTTTGCTTTACCGTTGTAGTGGAACTTACATACACCGTTAATGAACTAATGATGAAAGAAGAAGTTTTGGGGACTGAACAGTGAGACAATGTGGAGCCTCCCGGAGGGTGGCGTCCTACCGTGGCCTAGCGAATGAGGCGCCCGAACCAAACTTGGCATGGATAGCAAGTGTCATGTGGGGATCTCAAAAAAAAAACTCCAACCAACCCGATCCGACACACCCAACCCGACCAGACCCGTTAAACCACACAGAGGTTGAAAAGGATGTGGAAATGTTGTAAAGTCCTCAACTGAGCTCACTAACATGGTCTACCCAAACATTATCCACCACTACAAGGATCACAAGTGGCTGCGTGAACGCGCAATTCTGGCACCAAAGAATGAAACATTGGCTGAAATCAACATGACTCTACTCAGACAGCTTCCAGGCAGTGAGACCTCATTCAAATCTGTTGATACAGTAATCGACCAGGACCAAGCAGTCCAGTACCATGCAGAATTCCTTATGTTACGAACCCCTCCACCCAGCACTACGAACCACGCCATCTATTGTCCTGATCTACCTACCCAGCACCACGAGCAAGGCCATCTAGGGACGAGACACGAGTATGACTCGTCTTAGTTAACACTCCGGGGTTTCCCTTCTCCATATCCTGGTTGTTGCGTCACTTCCTCCAAGTCTTCTTTGTGAGCTCCAATTCGAGGAGAGAGAACTTGGCTCTGGGAAGTGACCACAGGATCATCTATCCTCTAAACCTACGGACAGTGACTATTTACCGTCTTCTACAATACTCAGCCTTACTCGTCAGCCATCTCAGCTCCTCACTTAAGTACTTGTATCTTGTATTGCCTCCCCCACGTCCACTTGCTTCAAGATTGTTTTATGTTTTATTAATATGTATATACTGTTAATGTTTAGGTTAAGTTTGGTTAAGGGTAATTTATAAGCTGAATATTTTGTTAAGGGATTCATGGTACTTTATTATACACAACGAAAATTCGCATCCTTTGTCTACCCTTTTATAGTCCGATTGTCTTTGTTTTGTTTTTTTGTTACCTGTTGGGATCTGGGTAGACGTATAACTATATTCTAAATCCCCAACTCGTAACACTTAATTCTTTGGAGCCCGCTGGAATGCCTCCTCACCACCTCACTCTCAAGATTGGAACTCCTATAATGCTCTTAAGAAATCTTGAACCTAGCGAAAGAGCCGCCCGGAGGGAGGCGATTCCGCTAGTATATGAATAAGAGAGAGAGAGAGAGAGAGAGAGAGAGAGAGAGAGAGAGAGCTTTATACCGTTCTCGTCGACTCCTGGGGGTCCCTCTCAAACCATCGACCAAACATCGTCAGTGACAGTAGATCGGGAACCGGATCATTCAAGTAGATGCTGCAATCATTTCTCGTCTCGTTCACGATTGTGTTGTTGAACGTCCAGACAGTTTCGTTAATGAGAGTCAGTTTCTGGGTAAAGACGGACGGATAGACATATGGCGTGGCGAACGTTCCAATCAGCTCATACGTGTGGTATGAGGACGTTCGTGGGTTCTGGCCTTCGATGCGCGCGCAATCCATAACGTCTTCACTCAGGCAGAAGACGATCGCACATACTTGGGTAAACATGCTGTAGGTTCCACCACCCTTCTTCACCACGCCGCTGTATGCCAGGAGCATGTACAAACCCTCCTCAACGTCGTCGTCTGAGTAAGAATAAGCCACGGTGCAGCACAGACTGTCATTGTGGCACAGCGTCTTTACAAACAAAATATTTGCATCTGCTCTGTCTAACACGTAGTGATTATATAGACTCAAATCTTCGTGCATGAAATACATATCATCGCTGATCGTAGTTTGCTCTGTGTTTTGCTCATTATCCCGTGGATAAGACACGTTGGGTGGATCCTCTAAACCCACACTGTATTTATGAGTTTCGTCGGTGTAGAAGTGTGTCTGGTGGGTGTAGTATGTCGCCGTCGGTGGACGTTGTCTTGAAGCGTCGTCGTGGATCTCACTAGCACCCTCAGGAGCTTCTTCTTCTCTTGGTCTCGGTCTACCATCTTCTGGGAGTTCTGCCCGTCGAGTTCCGAGCGTTGACACACGACCTACCAGAAGCGACGAGCCTCCTTGGTGATCGTAAATGTAATCAGACGTGTGTGAGTTCACCCCTCGGAAGATCCCGGAGCCCAGCTTACCAGAGGTGACGTCATGGTAGTCAGCCACCAGCAGGTTAACACCCAGGCCCGTACTCCATCCATTAAAGATCTGGGGAGCTGGAGTCACAATTGGGTTATGTTAGCAAAACACTGAACAGATTCTCAAAGTAATTTTAAGTTTATATCTTCCTTGTAAATGTTGCCAAGAGAACACATCTAATAACATCAAAGTTTGCGTCATGGCTTAAGTGTTCACTCCTCTCTAATTAAAAGACGAATATTTAACGTTCCATTTTCTGAAACTAATCATCAGAAACATGCAATAATGTTACACATCGTATCCACGTCTGGCGAAGACTAACGTGTAACATGATAATTTGGTTAACAATTTAGTAAATTTCATCATAAAATTCATGATTTCTGACACACACACACACACACAAACAAGGAAAGCATGAATTACTTGTCAGGAAAGGCAGCTCATCAATCCAGGCAGTACTCATGGCAACGTCCATCACGCCTCTTTCCAACACGTTATTCACCGCTGGGTCCATGTACATGATATCAAAGCACACCTGAGGGAGGGAGACAACTTTAGCACATAAGAGAGTTTGAGAGGGTGGCAAGTATAGCACACACTTTGGGAGACGGAAGAGTTAGTTTGAGCGCTCACTTGGGCAGGAGAAAGTTATTGCTAATACCTGGAGAGTGAAGGCGACTCCGAAATCGGTGGTGAAGATTGCAGTGGTGTCCTCTTCTGTCCCGGGTGTGTACTGCGATTCCAGGTACAGGTGTTTCTTGCGGTACCTACAAAAGACAAGTGTTTTTTCATCTGTAATAGACAATTGTTAATCTGGTAGTTTCAAAGGGTGCAAGTTTTGGTACCTACTAGCTGTTCTTTTGATTTCTATAATAGACAAGTGGGTTGAGTTTGTCTTGTGCATAACAGCAAGATTTAGTTCAGCGTACACACAATGGCTTTTTACTATAGTGGCAAAACTCACCTGGCCACAACTGCACCTGAACGGTCGAACACAACCTGGGTGTTGTAGAAGAGGTAGCCAGAGGAGGGACACTCTCCAACACTTCTGTCAGTCCCTTCTGGATCGTCACTGGATTCCTCAAGACAGCCTTCAGACACAGCTAGGTTCTCTGTAGTCATCTTGAACTGGGAGAGAGGTTCATATATTCGTCTCTTCACCTCGTCCTTTTCCCTGCCGTGGGTGTAACCGTGTGGGTGGCTTGGTTCTGGGTTGGGTTGAGTAGTGTTCCTGCAGTCTTCCTGTTCACTCAAATTTACCACCAGGTACATCTCAAGTTCCCTAGCTCCACAACTCAGCGTCTTCATCACCTAAAGGCGAATCATTAAAGGTGAATAAAGATTGTATGCGCTTCAGAGAAGTTTTATCATCACACTTCAACTAAGCAATTTCTCCACTCACAATGATTGATGCCGTGTGACCGAGACTATACTCCACGTAACTGCTTCAAGCGTCAAGACATTTACCGAGACACTCAACTGGCCTATAATCTTAAAATGTTATGAGGTTATATTGTAGTTCGTAGTCTAACGTTGGAGTGGTTAATATATACAGGGTGTCTCGAAAGATGTATACGCACTGCTTAAAGATTTTTTGGGTTATCATGTGAATGTTTGTATTGCAACTTCAACTTAGTTATGAAGAATGTATATAATCACATTTATTAGTTGTTATAATGTTTATACAGTGGGATGCAGATTTTCAGCCTCTGGCAGCGCTGTTCACTACCCGCCGGAAGTGGTAGTTCTATAATCTCCAGGGAATAGATGCACTATAAAGTGCAAAAGCACTTGGCCTTACTAGTTACTTTAACAGTAAAGTATCCACGCTCACCACTCGTCTTTCTGGGGAATTCAGACTAAGTTTGTATCTATACAGTATTTATATGGGAGGTTTCTAAGACCCCAGAATTATTTAACTTATTCTTCTGAGCATTATCAAGGTAGAGTCTAACAAGTGTCAGATGTTGTTGTATATAACCTGTGTACTGTTTGTTACACTTCTGGAGATAAAACCAACAACATTATCTACTTTATTCCCAATATTAATTCACTGTTTCATGCCGATGTATTCCAGGTTTTATATCATTCTCTTAATAATACAACACAAAAACATTAGTACAAATTTTTCACTATTGTTAGCTGTAAATACCAGAGAAAAATCCTGATCGACGGAACTTTGAATTTTATTTGTGATTTTGGTACTGGAGGCCCAAGTGCAGTACTCATAGGCACTTGGTTCAAAATGAAGACTGCATATCCTGGCATTATTGGTACTGATGTTATCGTTTATCTTACCGAGGTTAATCCACTGTATCTTAGTTCATCATCTTTAGGAAATGTATGGAAGTGTAAATTTCCCTCTCGTTTAAACAAAGAATTACACCCAAACACTAATTAACGGGCTTATTGTAACAGAGGAAGGGTGTAACGGGTGTATAACGAACTTCTTAACGGAACTGTACCTGTGTGTAATTAGTGATGTCTTGAAAATCACAAGGTATGGCCAGGTCCAGTGGGTTGGGCACCACCTGAGTCAAGCTCATGAAGTCACCGCCCGTCACGTTGATACTCGTCAGACCACACTCAGGAAACACTATGATGTCCGCCTCCTGAATAATGCAATAATATACATAAATCATAACCTAACCTAACCTAACTTAACAAAATCATACTAGTGTAATGAATTGCTATTCGAAACTTATATAGTAAAAGACGATTCCAAAATATCAACGTAATATGTCACATACCAATACATGATATTACTAAAGGCAAATACAAAATAGAATACACAATAGTAGAATACAATATAATACAATACAGTAAAATTTAAATACAATAACTACGATGCATTGAGAACTACTGCAATAAATAATCATATTATGCGACTGAAATGCAATTCACTGCAAAAATGAAACGTAAAACTCAGACCTGTTATAGTTAACCATCATAACCTGGTACAACTAGTCATCATAACCTGGTACAACTAGTCATCATAACCTGGTACAACTAGTCATCATAACCTGGTACAACTAGTCATCATAACCTGGTACAACTAGTCATCATAACCTGATCCTCCAAACCTAACACGCTTAAAGACCAAGGACGTTCACCTGTATTTTGGCCAGGGCGGCATAGTCCAGGTACATGCGGGCGTTCTCCTTCAGTATGGCCAGGCCTCCAGCGTCCCAGTCACTATAGGGCGTGTATTCCAGTACAGCTCCTATGTATTCCACAGGCTCGACCTTACTGGGTGCGTCTCCTGCTCCCTCTAAAGGTACAATGACGACTTCAACACCATCCATGGGTACAGGGGCGTCTTCTGTACACTCCACAGGCACGGCGGCATTGTCTACACTCTCCACAGGTAAGGCGGTGTCATCTACCACATCAGTCAGCACAGCCTCTTGCTGGTCGCCCAACGCTGCCATAGAAAACCAAGCAGCGAGGAACAGCCTGCAGAAGTAAACATTGTTCCTGTGCATGCTTCTGCTGGTATTGCTACTGCTGAGGGTGATGGTAATGTTGTTAGTGTCAATAGTTATGTTGATGTTTATGACACTATTGATGGCATTGGACTTGACACTGCTGTTGGTGAGAAGCGTGGGACTGAGGTTGATACGGACTCGAGAACTGACAGTGATAACCACAAAGTCACAAGATGAGCTCTCCGTATGGTCTATCTTGAGTGTTCTGGTGATAAGAAGAAATAAGATTAATAAATGTACACTTGGCAACACGCTGTATAGTATAATGAGTGCTTGCTTTTGTGTTTTTATTTGCAGAATACCTGATCAATTTAATTATTAGACAAAAAAAGACAGTCACTGGGTTGTGTAGTGAGAGGGTGTAAGAATGAAATGAGTGTGTATATGGGTATGGGTGTGACACGGTACAACGTGGGTGTTGCTGGGTATAGATTGCCTGGGTGAGGACAGGTGTCGGCAGGCCCTGAGAAACACTACGACTGTCATGCGTGTAAACCTGATACTGCCATCTCAGTAAAAAAATAAATAAATAATAATAATAATAATAATAATAATAATAATAATAATAATAATAATAATAATAATAATAATAAATAATAATAATAAAATAATAATAATAATAATAATAATAATAATAATAATAATAATAATAATAATAATAATAATAATAATAATAATCCCCGGTCCGCAAATTGTTATTCAACACTAAAACTGCGTCCAGTCCATAACACCACGTACTAATCGCTAAGAGAACAGCCCCGTCCCAACCATTGTAAAGGTTTTCAACTACTCGTACTTAACCATTGCCTTCACTCCCTACCAATCTCATTTTTGTTAGTTACAATTAAGTAACTTATTGTACATTTTCAGCCTTTTGACTCATGTTATTTCAATAAACCGTTAATTATTATTGATATTATTAGTATCATTCATCTTAAACACACACACACATACACACACACACAAAACACCCTCTCTACTTGCCTAAAGCACCGAGACAATTCCATCTAAGGCTAGTGACGCAATGCCTTCAAACATTGCACAGGCTAAGGTGCTCGACGAGGGCAGCCACACAAGTTCATCATTGGAAGCCCCACGTCTCCACCACACCTAGGAGGCCCCACCTTGGATGTGCGACTTACAAAGATTCTTACACACCAGGAGAGGCACTGAACTACGGCGGTTCCGGGTTGAGAGAGATAGAGAGAGAGATAAAGAGAGAGAGAGAGATAGCGAGAGATAAAGAAATGTGTCCCAGAAAATAGAGAACAATATCTTTTTGTGGGTAGTTACATTCCTACATACATTTGTTACTGGTAGTGAGCAGCCTACAATAAACGGAAGCAATACATTTATAAACACCTACATCATTTTGACTAATGTAGTTATGTAGTCGTTGAATGATGTTGATAATAAAAATAGATTTGAATAGTAACTGGATTTTTGTGTAATAGTAAAAAAATTATGACATCGTAACATGTGAAATAATAATAAATGTTTATGTACAGAAGGAAAAAATGTGAAGTTTTATTGCGAGATTCACTCAAGGAAAAATTGTGTCTAATTACCTAATTTACTTACATCATTTCTTATAGGTTACCTAGATTTTGCCAAGGCTTTCGACAGTGTACCCCACGAAAGGCTGAAAATCAAACTGGAAGGGTACAGAATTCGGGGAAATGTCCTAGCGTGGATAGAAGACTTTCTACATGACCGAAAGCAGTGTGTGGTGATTAATGGCACGAAATCATCATCCGCACCTGTCACAAGCTGTTGTTTGTTTGTTTCATAAATGACATGCCTGACGTTGTACACTCCTCCATACAAATGTTTGCCGATGACGTCAAGTTATTTCGGGAAATCAAGAACCAAGCCGACTGTGAAGAGCTGCAGAAGGACCTCTGTGGGCTCCAAGAATGGTCGAAGAAATGGCTGCTGAGATTCAATGTCACGAAGTGTGAGAGGATGCACCTGGGGCGTACCAACGGTAAGGAGGCATATCATATGCCCCAACGGGATGAAGAAACTGCACTATTTGAGACTGAAAGTGAGAAGGACCTAGGTGTGTATGTTGACAATGAGCTGAGTTCTCGGGCCATTGCGAGAAGAAGGTAAATCAGGCAAATAAATTATTGGGTCTTATAAGAAGGTCGTTCAGATATCTAGACGGTCCGTCCCTCGTAACGATCTTCAAGAGTGAAGTGCTTCCCCATCTGTCACCCCGTCTGATCCCCGAGATATGCTAGGGACTGTCAGTTGGTTGAAAATGTTCAAAGTAGGGCCACCAGACTGGTGCCTGCACTTCGGCACCTCAGCTACCCTGAGAGATTGAAGCGCCTGAACTTGCCTAGCTTATACTACAGACGGGCAAGGGGTGACCTAATTGAGGTGTATAAGCATCTCAAGGGGGCACTACTCAGTCGAGTGTCCTTACTTGGAGCTGGCGGACGCTCGCCCCACAAAGGGTCACAGCTCAAGATTGAAGAAGCCCCAAGTCCAGAAAACTGTGAGGGCAAACTTGTTCGGCGTGAGGGTTGTAAACTCTTGGAACAATCTGCCAGAAAGTGTTGTGACGGCATCGAGTGTGAGCTCTTTCAAGACAAGACTTGACCAACACTGGAGCAGGTTCAAGTACATTCAGGAGCCGGTGCATGCCCAGTACTTGCCAACAGTGCGTAACAGAGACGTGAAAGATCGCCGAAGCGGCTAACGAGCCGATCAGTGGTGAAGAGGATAAAAGAAAATAAAAAAATAGGTAGTTGGTTAAAAACGGAGTTAGTGTAATATTTGTGTCACTCTTACCTACCCGGCCAAGTAAAAATAATCAACATATGACATAACTTGCATTTATATTACTTAGAGCTGTTTTCTCTTGATATTTCCAAAACATTAATCTAGTTTGGGATCTGTGGCCTTTTAGTTTATTAAAGAAGGGTTTGAACCTTAGATAATTCCAAAATACCACTATCTTAGATTCGGCACCATTTTACAAGGAATTTATGATTTACGAATTTTACAATGAAATAGAATGATGGTATATCGTTTATGTATGAGGAATTAGCGAAGTTGCGACGATTCTCACGCGAAATTCAATATAATACAGTTATCCCGCTAAAACGACCTTACGATGCCGACTACAGAAAATGGACAAAATCTTCTAGGGTAAACATTCTTATATTTCAAGAGACCTTCACATCAAATAGAAACGTAATAGATTATCATTTGAGGATACTAGTCACTGAATTAGCTTGCTTTCTGGACTAAATATGCATATTTTTATCTTGCTCGTCATTTGTAACGATTCATCTCTTAAAACGCTAAGATGTCTTCTGAAGTGCCTACTGCCTCAAGTCAGAGAAAGAGGGGGTAGGGACATAGTAACCAAATAACAAAGAACAGACCAGCCAGCTAACATGATGATAAATGGTGAAATGATAAATAAAAAAGGAAAAAAGGTCATAGGATCAGTTATACTTCAGCTACCCATCAAAAGTTACGTTCTCTGTAACTAATATGGCAGCTGATGATAAAAGAAAACAGAATATAAGGAATTCCTAGGGTAACTTAAATGTTCCATATAATCTCCAGTCAGCTTTCATGCCTTATTATTCTGAAGTTCTGAAATCCAATATACCTTTTTTTTCATTCAGAAGTCTTCCCTTCTTTACCTATAACCCGTTTCTCATACTTAAACTTCTTCCTTTCCTATGCCCGGTTCTCTCATCCACACTATTCCACACCTATGCCCTTTCCACGCACTGTACACACACTCCAGCAAATTTACAGTCTCGCGCGCACACACACACACCTTCAACCTACCACTACACTATTCAACACCTTTTAAAACTATCTTGTTTAGGCCCACACACACACACACTCACTCACTCTCCCCAACACCTGTCTGTCGTGGTATATCCTCCCTCCTCCCCCCACCCCTTCCGTCCATCCGTCTTCCCTCCCTCTTTCCCCTATCCACCCCTCCCTCTCTCCCTACCAACCCCCTCCGTCCATCTCTCTCTTACTTATTCCCCCCCCCTCCTCTTTCCCCTATCCCCCCCTCTCCCCTTCCTCCTACCTACCCCATCCTTCCAGCCATCTCCCTCCCTCCCCTACTGCTGCATGTGTCATGAATCCACGGGACTTTATAGGCCACAAAACACTGGCGAAGTGGACCGTAACGTGAACACACACACACACACACACACACACACACACACACACACACACACACAGCCCAGGTCCGAACTAAAGGCGAGGTGCGAGAACCAGTCAAGAAACCGGCTGCCTGTCTGCTTGCTTGCCTCCTGTCTGTCTGTATGTCTGTCTGTATGTCTGGCTCAAGGTCTTTCTGGCATTCTGTTTGTTTTTCTATCCATATACTTGCCTAACTGTTTCACTAATTAACAAATTGAATGACGTTTTAAGGTTGTTTGCCTGGCTAACGAAATGGTCGATTGATAATAATAATGATAATAATTTTAAAGATGATAATAATAATAATAATAATAATAATAATAATGATAATAATAATAATAATAATAATAATAATAATAATAATAATAATAATAATAATAATAATAATAATAATAATAATAATAATAATAATAACCGGTTGAGTAAATGACTGGATGTCTGACAGTCTTTATATCTATCTACCTTTCTTTTTTTGACAGTCTAACTGGTTTCTTGGTTGATCAAATGGCTCTGGAGGACTGACTGGTTAAAAGACTGTCCATCTGGCTGATTGACTGACTGACTGACTGGCTGGCTGAATGTGTTTGGTAACGGTGTGGCGTCGCTTATTAAAACACTGAGCTCTAATACCGAGACACCTGATACCATTGCCTGGAGTATAGTGTTGGCGGAGTGTGTCGAAGGAAAGTATTGAAAGGCAAGACAAGAGATCATGTTGGAGGACAATATTAGTTGATAATGTTGGAGAATAGTTTTAGGGAATACAACAGGAAATTAGTGTTGGGGGATGATGAAGAAATATGTTGGGGTAAAGTATTGAATGACACCTAGAGAATAGTGGTGGAGTGTAGGAGGATAGTGGTGGGAGATAGTGTTTGAGTATTGTGTTAGAAGATAGTGTTGGAGAAAAAGTGTTAGAAGATAGTGTTGGAGAATAGTGTTGGAGTACTGTGTTGGAGTAGAGTGTAGCAAGATGAGGAACCAACTTGCCACTGCTGGGCGGAAGATCAGACAGCTTTTATTGATTTGTGGGAGGCAGTCAGGAGCGTCGCATGTTGGGGGGGGGTGGGCTCATGGTGACACTTGATCCCCCTTCCTCTCTACCCCGAGTGTCCACATATTGTGATACATGGGGTTGGTCTCTCACAGATGACAATACATGGTTGAGGGAGGGAGGAGGTCATCTTACACTGATGGCGACACATGGGGGGTGGGGGAGGGGGGATCATTTCGTTTATATTATGATACATGGTTGCAGGTTTCTCACAGATGGCAATACATGGGGGGGTCATTGTGATACATGGGGTAGGTCTCTCATAGATTGTGATACAGGATATGTGGGGTCATCTTGGAAATATTGCCAAGGGTTTATCTTAGGAAGGAAGACTGAACATTGAGGAATTTTTCATATAATATAGTCAGGATTTTAGTTCTGTATTAATGGAATTTTCGCAATGTGCAAAATACCTGACCTTAGAGAGAGAGAGAGAGAGAGAGAGAGAGAGAGAGAATGGATTATCACCATCTTAGGATTAAACCAATATTCCTCTTACACTAAATCCCGCTTCCTTTATTAACCCCCTTCCTTATCCCTACTTTATTCCCTTTCTCACTTCTCCCCTTAATTCTTCACCCCACTCCCTTTCCTCTCTACTTTCACATATTCAACTACGGAAGAAAATATGCAAATAGACAGAGAGTTTATGTTAAGACGGTATCCTCGCCCCGCGCTCCTCAATACCGACTCTGTTTATTGACAAAGTGACAATATGAAGTTTAGGACAAGTGGAAAGGGAAGGAGGGTTGGGTAAGGAGGGGGCTGGGGTAAGGAGGATGGGGCTGGGTAAGGAGGGGGGCCGGGTAAGGGGCTGGGTAAGGAGGAGGGGCCGGGTAAGGGGCTGGGTAAGGAGGAGGGGGACTGAGTAAGGAAAGAGCTTAAGCAACAAATATAAATAATCACCTTTAAGACCCAACACTTTAGTCTGACAAATTACATGAAACAAACACAATATTTCTCCTCCTGCGGTTGTAAATTTTTCGAAGTTAGTTTGAATATGAAGGAATATATGAATACATGCATATAATTACACACAATTGTATACATCTGTTTATATAATTCAGCTCTGAATATTGCTGTATGATTTATTTGAAAGCTTGATCAATATTAAACTAAAATATTTTAGTATATAAATATAATAACACAAGAAGAATTTCTTTACTTTCAGATGATAAAATATTTGTTATGTATGTTTTCTAGATTATGCTTTCCTTGCCATGTAAATGTTAATATGACTAAGGCACTGTTGAATAAAAAGAGTATTTTATTATCCCTTCACATATGTAACTTTTGGCTGAATCATCAGTTTCAGAATCAGTTTTAAGTCCACCAACGACAGAAAACTGGACTTGACAACATTCACAGTCTTAGCTATAGTAGCTCTCGGCATTTAACTGGAATTCCATTAATAAAAGGCCGCGTGCAGGAAGTATTTAAAACTTAATACTCATTCATAACAAAAGACACCAAGAATAGGTCACACACACACACACACACACGCACACACACACACACACACACACACTTGGCCACCGGAGGGTCAAGACCTACCAGGCGCTGCTGAGCAGCGGCCCCACTGCCATGTTTGGCCCCATTCCTTAAGTCCCTCTCCCCGACCATCCTCACCACCGGGATATCAACATAATCAAAAGTAACAATTTCGTTTCGGAAAGAAGTGGGTTCAGTGTAGAACAGTGATGAACAGTGTTTAAGCCAGTGAATTTAGCACTAGACAGTACCAATGAGAACAGTGACCCACCAGTGAGATAAGCACCCCTGGGAACTGACCACCATTTTCTGACCAGGAGGTGCTAATCAGTCCACCATGAGAACAACAGTGGGTCGGCTTCACACCTGAATACGAGATAACACAACACCACCCACCAGAGTGAGGTACTGTGACACCACCCCACACCACATGGTGTCCCCATGACTACATGAGGTCCTTCATATCAACATCTACGAACGAGTTACTGCACCACGTGAACACCACACCATCCGGTGCCTCCATGACCACGTGAAGTCCTTCATGTCAAAACCTACGGACGAGTAACTGAACCACGAGGCCATGTGACCTCACACAGCATGGCAAGACACCAGCCCGGGCCATCAGCTGCAAACTGTAATAATTTAATTCATGTCCCTTCTCCTTTCAATAATGAAAGCTTTTGTTAAACGACCCACCCACCCCATGTCTTTGTATGTAATAAGTCATTTTTGTCTAATGCATATTTTCAGCCTTCAGAACTTTCTCAATAAACCGTTAATTATTATTATTATTATTACACACACCGAAGGGTCATGACGTACCTGGCGCTCCTCTGGGAGCAGCCAGGTCAACTGTTACGTTGGCCCTACCAACTCCCTCCCCTGAACCTCTTCTCCCCACAGGAATATCAACAAGTTCTCGCCAGAAGTTACTATTTCATTTAAGAAATGAATGGAACCAGTGTTGAATGGTGGTGAACAGTGCTTACGTCAGTAAAAAACAATTCAACAGTAACAGCTGAGTCGTACCCAAGCTACCCTTCACACAGTGAGGTCCCGGGTACCCAATGATAACTGCCCGTGAGACTCAACAACACTAGCTATGTGTTAATCCGTCCACGATGGGGAGGCCTGGGACCACACCTCACTCACTTGAGTGAGTGAGGTCCTGTGACACCAGACCACATGGTGTCCCCATGATGCTACGACACAACGTAGTGAATGAGTTGCTTCAGCATCATGTGAGGTTCCTCATAACACCATCTGTGAGAGAATTACCACACCACATCAGGCCCCTCATAACACTATCTGTGAGGGGATTACGAAACCACGTGATGCCCCTCATAACACCACCAGTCAGGGAATTACTATACCACATGATAACCCTCATAACACCACCTGTGAGGGAATTACTACACCACGTGAGGCCCCTCATAACACCATCTGTGAGGGAGTTACTACACTACGTGTCTGCTGTTCAACACCTCAGCGCACAAGATCTACGTGACCTCCGCTGTAAACATTAATCTGTATGTTCACTGTATGTTCCTTTACCTTTCTCTAATGAAGGCTTTTGTTAAACCACCAATGTCAATGTATGAAATAAGTCATTAATGTCCAATGTATATTTTCAGCCTTCGGGCTGCAGAACGTTTTCAATAAACCGTTAATTATTATTATTATTATTATTATTATTATTATTATTATTATTATTACACACACACAATGCAGTGGGTCTATTGGCCCATACTGGGCAGTCCCATTTACACCCAACCCCTATTGCTCATATATCCATCCAACTTATGTTGAATAAATCTTTCCTTCATTAAGTCAAAATTCATTTCACCCGTATATAAACACGTTGAAAATTTCCATCACTACTTTCTGCTCTTGTGTTCTGATGACACTATATTAACACGAGAAATTCTTCGCTTTCGACTTTGAGGGTTGAATGATGACAGGGCGATGTGTGGCTGTGATGAAATGACAGGCTGGTGGTGTATGAGTGTAAGAGAGCGTCAATGGGAGGTGAAATAAGGGTGGGGGGTAGGCGGGATGAGGGGGGGGGTAGGCGGGATGAGGGTGGGGGTAGGTGGGATGAGGGATGGGGGGTGGGCGGGATGGGGGGGTGGGGTGTAAGTGGGATGAGGGTGGGGGTAGGTGGGATGAGGGTGGGGGTAAGTGAGTTGAGGGTGGGCGTAGGCTGGTAATTGATGGTGTAACTTGAGGTGTGTGTGTAGTGAAGGATGGCACGCACGGAAACATCTTAAGGTGCAAAAGGTTCACAGGTACACGGAGTAGGCACAACATTACAGGCAGAAGTATGAAGAAACGTAAACAGATGTGTCCACAGGTGTGTGCCAAAATCGCAGGTGGTAATTTTAGAAGTTGTTAATCCGGTAGTTAAGCATGTGTTTGGGTGTCGATAAATGTGAACAGAGGTTTGGTTCAGGAGATTCAATCACGAGGTCAACGACGTAAACTCCAGTCAACATTAGGAAGTGAAGGAAAGTTCCCGCCTGTCCACCTCTTTTCGGAAACAAAGTTATTGACCAGTCTAGTGATCTGTGTTCCTCAGAGCCAACATAAACAAAACAATGATCCAATCAGGCTGATGAGTATTTTTTTTCATAGTCGCATCGTAATTGGTAAACCATCCTGCAAAACTAACATATTAAAATAAATAACCGAAATTGTCGACATCAATTAGAGGTGAAATGAGGGAAAACAGATATATTTGACACTATTTCTTGAGGTTTTTTCGCTGTTACATCAATATTCCCACAAAAGTTCTTAATTTTTATAAGATAAAAAAACACCTAGAGTGGTCAATATATAGAGAATCATCGGCACAGAAACCCTACTTTGTTAATTCCTGTGAAACAATATAAAAGTGAGAGATGAATACAAGAAAAACCCTATCTAGTATGGTCGACTAATCAGCGAACACGCAGGTAGGCAACGTAGCTGGTTGACTTATAGACAGATAAGCAGACGCGCAAGAAGGCAGACAAGGAGGCAGACAAGGAAGGCAAGCTGGCTGCCCGGTTAAACCACCTCAAATTCCAGGCGGGTCAGAAAATGTCGATATATTGAGCCGAAGAACAAATCAAGGTCAACCGTTAGTATTGATGTATGTATCGTCGACAGCCACCAAGACGCCCACCCGGCACAGTACGACACCCTGAAGATAATACGACGCATATAAGATAATACAGTGCAGACAGAACGACCCTTTCCTAGCTAAATGTACGACCCTGTCTCGGTAAACATTACTATTCCTTCACAGTAACCTGGAGACACATCCCTCCTCCTAGTAGCCTGGAACCACATCCCTTCTCCTAGTAGCCTGGAACCACATCCCTTCTCCTTGTAACCAGGAGACACACCCTTCACCTCCCATTCCTCCTTACCCTCACCTCCCATTTCCCTACCTTCTTCTTCCCTCCTCTGTCCCTTATCTAAACTATTGCCTTTCTACTCGTCCTCTTCCCCTAATCTCCTATTTCCCCTTTCCCACCCTCGTTTACCCATTCCTCATACCGTACCTTCCTTTCCCTCACCACCACTTTCTCCTACACTTTACCCTTACCTCCTTTTCCAATTTCCCCTATTCTTACCTTACCCCCTTTCCCATACCCTTACCGCCCTTTCCCCTACTCTTACCTTCCCTTCAAACTTGTCTCCCCTTCCCTTACCATCCTCTCCCCTTACTGACAGCCTATAGCCCCTCCCTCCCCCCCCTCCTCCCTCGTCAACAGACACCCTGAACTGCGTAGTAGCTCAGGTGTGGGTCACCCAAGGCCGACAGACAGGGTGGAGCGAGTGAGGTGAGAAGCAAGATGGGCAGGGGTGGGTGTGGGCAGGATGAGGGGTGGGGTGGGTGGGATGGGTGTGAGGTGGGGGGTGGAGAGGATGAGGTGGAGGTTGGCAGGATGAGGTGGGATGTGGGCGGGATGTGTGGGCGTAAGTGGTGAGAGTAGTAGTGTTAGTGTGGTGGTAGTGAGGGGTGGTAGTGGTGGGGGAGGTAGTGAGGTAGTGGTAGTGAGGTGGTAGTGGTGGTGGGGGTAATGGTGGTAGTGTGGATAGGTGATGATTTTAGTAGTAGTGGTAATATGAAGAGGTGGGTAGTTTGGGAAATATAATTCAGTGCATGGTTGTAGATAATGTGGAAGGCACTCTACTAAGGCACTGTGGCACTCGGACAATAAAGCATTCATCCACTCTGGCACTCTGAGGTTGTGTCCACCTGTGCGTCGGTAGTGCCAGAGATAATGTAACTTGTCACTGGGTTTGTTTCTACGTCTTCATTATTTAGGGGTTATGAGTCGGTGACATTTAAGAAAGTTTGCTCTTACGTATTGAAGCACTCGGACTACCTTGACATTCAGTCGCGCTGGTAATATAACTCACTCTGACTACAAGACTGAAAAATCTAGCACTCCGGCACTCTTACATTTACGCAGTCGAACACTATCTCGCTCATATTTACGCACTCTGACATCTTAGCATAAGGCACTTACAGTATGTCATTAGGGGTCTCTTTAACACTCTAGCACTAAAAATATTAGGTACTCTGACTCTCAAACACTATCACTGACAACCTGGCACTCTGTTCCTATGTCCACTTCTGTGCCGGGGAGTGCCAGGTATAACACAATTTGACACTGGCTGGCACTCGTCTCCATTATTTAGCTGCCGTGCCTCGTGGGTCAATTAACCACGCCCTCCACCTTAATGAGGTCTCATTATTACTGAGGGAAAGTGAGTGTAAGTGAGGGGAGGTGAGGGAAGGTGAGAGAAGGTGGGGGAAGGTGGGGGAAGGTGGAGGAAAGTGAAAAACATCAAGGACAAATTAAGGAAAATTGGGAAGCGCGAAGGAAAGTGGATGGAAAGGTGAATAAGAGGAAGGGAAAGTGAATGAAGGTGATGATACTGAAACAAGGTGGGGAATGTAATACAATATGATGAAGGTAGGTGATGGGAAACAATTAAAAGTGATGAGAAAATTGCGCGAATGCCAAGGTTAAGTAAGGGTGAGAGATATGTATTGAGGGTAAGTGGAAGTTTGTATGGGAACTTTAGAGTTTAAGTGGAAGACGTAGTGAGAGAGAAAGAGAATCCGGGAGTAAGATGAAATAAATAAAAACAAAATAAGTGAATGAAAGAGGAAGAGTAAAATAAACTGAAAAACATACAGAGATAAATGAAAAATACTGTACGAAGAAAACATCCCCACCACCACTAACACATCCCCACCACCACCACTAACACATCCCCACCACCACCACTAACACAAACAGAAAGAGAATCCGGGAGTAAGATGAAATAAATAAAAACAAAATAAGTGAATGAAAGAGGAAGAGTAAAATAAACTGAAAAACATACAGAGATAAATGAAAAATACTGTACGAAGAAAACATCCCCACCACCACTAACACATCCCCACCACCACCACTAACACATCCCCACCACCCACCACTAACACATCCCCACCACCACCACTAACACATCCCCACCACCACCACTACACATCCCCACCACCACCACTAACACATCCCCACCACCACCACTCACCACTAACACATCCCCACCACCACCACTAACACATCCCCACCACCACCACTCAACACAACCCCACCACCACCACTAACACATCACCCACCACACATCCACCACCACCACTAACACATCCCCACCACCACCACTAACACATCCCCACCACCACCACTACACAACCCCACCACCACCACTAACA
This sequence comes from Homarus americanus, assembly GCF_018991925.1. Lineage (NCBI taxonomy): Eukaryota > Metazoa > Arthropoda > Malacostraca > Decapoda > Nephropidae > Homarus > Homarus americanus. The sequence continues at coordinate 291,073 of NW_024746240.1, forward strand.
CATCCCCACCACTAACACAACCCCACCATCACCACTAACACATCCCACCACCACCACTAACACAACCCCACCACCACCACTAACACATCCCCACCACCACCACTAACACAACCCCACCACCACCACTAACACAACCCCACCACCACCACTAACACATCCCCACCACTAACACAACCCCACCATCACCACTAACACATCCCCACCGCCACCACTAACACAACACCACCACCACTAACACAACCCCACCACCACCATAACACATCCCCACCCCACCACATCAACACATCCCCACCACCACCACCAACACAACCCCACCGCCACCACTAACACATCCCCACCGCCACCACTAACACATCCCCACCACCACCACTAACACACCCCCACCGCCACCACTATCACATCTCCACCGCCACCACTAACACATCCCCACCACCACCACTAACATATCCCCACCATCACCACTAACACATCCCCACCACCGCCACTAACACATCTCCACCACCATCACTAACACAACCCCACCGCCACCACTAACACACTAACACATCCCCATCACCACCACTAACACACCCCCACCGCCACCACTATCACATCTCCACCGCCACCACTAACACATCCCCACCACCATCACTAACAGATCCCCACCATCACCACTAACACATCCTCACCACCACAACTAACACATCTCCATCGCCACCACTAACACATCTCCACCACCATCACTAACACAACCCCAACGCCACCACTACACATCCCCACCACCACCACTAACACATCCCACCACCACCAACACATCCCACCATAACACACCTACCACACCTACCACCACCACACCCACCACCACCACTACACAGACACCACCACCCACCATTAACACATCCCCACCATCAACACACCCCCTACCACCACCACTACCACCACTAACACATCCACCACCACTAACACACCACTCTCATCCCCCACCACACCACTCACATCCCAACCACCACCACCACGCCCTCCCCATCAGTCGGGCCTCGTCACTCAGGGTCAGGCCGACAGCTCAGGGGTTGGGGAGGAGGGGGGGGGGGGGAGGAGGGGAGGGAGGAGGGAGGAGAGGGCAGGAGGGGAAGGAGGGAGGGAGGAGAAGGGGGAGTGGGGGGAGGGAAGGGGGAAGGGGTGGCCGGATACAACACTCGCACCACCAAATGTTCACTAATCCTCCCCTCTATTAAGATCCCAACAGACAGGTGCACATTGCTGGCCGATGGGAGACATAATTGGATTCCACAAATGGTTACAAAACGAATTCCATTTTCATGTTCCCCCTGTGGTGTGAGAGAAGGTAGAGGCCTCACCTATTTTTTTATCCCCCTCCCCTCCCAGGTCCCTATGGGGGGGGAAGAGAAGAGGTTGGATTTCCATTACCCTCCTACCCTCCCTCTCCCCCTCCCTCCCTCCCTCTCCCTCTCCTTCCCCCTCCCTCCCTCTCCCCCCTCCCCGATCTAGCTCACTTGCACGTAGAATAAGTGAAGGTGTAGGTAGTTAAATCTTCTTATACTTAGAGATATAGGCGTACAGTTTGAGTACATTGACTCGTGTGTGGATATTGTATTCGTGATGACAAACCTTTCTATTCTTATATCCTGTGTTGTGACCACCTAGTTGTGGAGTCAATATACCGACCATTGCAGCTCGGTCATAAGGATTAAGTCTACAACACCGGAAGTGAGATTAAAAGGTTTCGGTTTTACTCTTTTTAAGAATGAACCTATTGTAAGTCGTCTTTTAAAACTTTCTGTAACTGTTTTAGAGTACTAAGGGTAATGTACCTGCGCGAGATAAGGGAGATTTATCAATCATTTGTCCTTAGCAGCTGTTTGTATCACAGTTTTAGGTTACAACTTTGTTTAAAAAGAAATAATATACATTCAGTATAACTCACTAGATACACTGCGAATGTTAAGTAACTTGGCCATAAACGTTAAGGGTGTAAAATTTGGGCATTCAGTTGTTTTGGACGTAACAGTAGAATTGTTTTGTAATTACGTTGCTGTGACTTCTCTTTCAAATTATTCCGTCTGTTCTGGTTTATTACAATCACTTGGTTAGCCATTTGGTTCGGTCGCCGCGATAATCCGGCTCACATTTATTTAAATCTGGCGCTAATCCACCAGCTTACTGGCTCAGTTCCATAAAGTTAATCAAAACAACTAGCACACCGAGTTTTTATTATTAAAAATAATACATAACGTGAATGCATAAACTTTGTAGGATTAACCAAAAATGGTTATCAACTTTTTCTCTAAGAAATCTCCAAGTTTTAACCTCACTTCCCCAGGATTAGTCTCGAAAATATTAAGATGAAATCATGAGAAAAACCCAATGTCTTTCTGGTCACCTTCTGTCCCTCAAAAGAAAAAGGAAAAAAAAGTTCTCCAGTACCAGTTTGAGGGTTTGTTGACATTATGGCTATCCAGAAACCAATTGGAAGTACCATTAAGTGAGCCCCTAGGCAGCCGTCAAGCGGGATGGAGGGTGAGGGAAAGGGGAGGTGAACGGATAGGGGGAGGTTGGGGAGAGGGAGAGAGGGAGGGAGGGAGAGAGGGAGGGAGGGAGGGAGGGAGAGAGGTAACGTAGAGTGGAAACGTTGTAGTGGCTTAGGAAAGACTTTTCAGGTGACGTTTCATTTCTTATTTTTCAGTCATAATGAGGCCTTGTGGGACATGTTGGTGTGGGGGGGGGGATCTAGCATAATTGTTTTGGATTTCGTGTTTACTTCACGCAACCATTGTCGTGAGAAGAACTTTAGGACGGAGAGAAATAAAGTATGTAAAAATTAAAGGGAAAATGACCCCCTTACTCCTCCTATAGCACTATTCGCCTAAGCTACCTAACGAGACATATGAATGAAAGACAACTTAGCGATCTGTGTAGAGGTGGTGGGGTTGAGTAGTGTAGAGTCGGCTGCTAATGGCTGACTCCCTCGTTATGATAGCTTCAGGTGTTCACTTGGCTTTCCTCGCCTTTCACCGAAGTTTTGTCACTTTATTTATACACAATGAAGTCTTCCGTAGATTAGTAGTGTTAGTAGTACAATTGTGAAATCTTGAAAAGGCTTGACAATCGATCTTGTCAGCGGGTGCGTTTGAGATGTTTTCCGATCCAAACTTGGAACAAAACTGCTCCAAAGACCATCCTTCAATTGAGAACGAGGAGCAGTGTCGTCTCTATCTAGTCAAAGTCTGCCGTCAAATTCTCAGATCCGCACAAAACTAATTCTAATATTAATAAATGTTAATAAGTGAATATGAGTATATATATATATATATATATATATATATATATATATATATATATATATATATATATATATATATATATATATATATATATATATATATAGTAATTAAAGAGTAAATGGTACGTATTTTCAAGAACGAAACATACAAAATAATGATACCTTGTTAACACACATTTTATATAGCTCCGGCACACCTCATGTTTTGCATTTTATATCACTATTTTGCAGTGTTTTTCATTATTATTATTATTATTATTATTATTATTATTATTATTATTATTATTATTTCTACCAGTGTGTTTCCAATTCCGCTGGCGACTGGGAGTGCACTAGGAGTTGTTTTATTGCCAGGACCAATCTTTACTATCCAATAAAGCCTAAACTTTTACACTTAACAAGGGACTTACGACACGGAATAGGTTTAATATTTCCGACCCATGTTAATAAAGGGAGCATATGCTGCTTATTATAACGCTTAACCTAACCTAACCTAACCTAACCTAACCTAAGAAAGCCAAACCAAACCTAACCAAACCGTAAGGGAAAATATATGTAAAATTGTTAATAGCTGTAATACATGATTCCGTCGAGGACCAGAGTATAGTTTTCCTCCCTTAAAGAACACGTCAACCCCACACAGCGCTGAGAGGGAACGCAGCGCTATGGACACATCAGCCAGGATCATGGAGCGATAGAACCCCTTCAAGGTCATTTCTGATTACCTGCAGTTCCTCGGAGTCCCCAGCGAGTCCAGGAGACAGTACTTACCTGAGTGTTGAGGTTATTAAAAATATTACCTTATGAACACCAATTAATATCCTTGTCCATTTAATTTTACATAAGAATAGATTTGATGAAGAATAAATGTACAAATTAGTTATACATGTACAATTAATTTAAGAAGACTAAACCAAGCATGAATTTCAAATTTTAGTTTGTGGACAGAAGCTCTTATATAAGCCTCTTAAATGTACTCAAAATACAATACTGTCACCTGGCACAATACAAACAGTAGGGGCAGAGAGTCTTCGTTTCCTAACGTACCAGAAATTACTGTGGTGAAGTATACTGAAGGTCAAATTTGAGCTATGAGGAAACTGATGCACAGGTTATAGTAAAAAAAAAAAATCTTCACACACACACACACACACACACACACATCCCTCAGTGACCTCCACCACCAAGCACTGGAAAGGTTTGGCAGTGGACTACTGCACCACCCTCGTCATCGCCACCTCCTGCCACCTGCAGCCCCCCATCCAACTCGCTCAGTCCGCCACTACAACAAAATACAGCCCATAAGAGCCCGCACGGATAGATATAAGAACAGCACCATCCCATCTATTAAAATAATAAACAACTCCTGATTTATGTACTGTACAGCCCTGTAAATGTATTCAACTCATATTATATCATTATGTCTACAGTAAATCAAATGTAAGTCTGTATATTTTCAGCCACCGGCTGCAACTCTATTAGTAAACCGTTTATTATTATTATTACTATTATTATTATTACACACACACACACACACACACACACACACACACACACACACACACACACACACACACACACACACACACACACACACACACCACCTTTCAACTTGTAACATAAAACATTCATTGCATCTTATTAGTTATTGTAGGAAATATCTCATTATCCTTTCTACACTTTATGTCACGTTGTTAATACTCTTTACGATTCACTGAGTATTACTGACTCCCGTATTACCGTATGAATGGGGTTTCCAGAAAGGAGATAAGGACTTAGATGTTATTCAGACATATTCCATCGGTCCAAGAGAAGGAAACAAAAGAGCGTAATCTTATTAGCTCCAGTCACGAGGGTCATCAATGTTGATTACAAGTCCCCTAACAGGCAGCGGCGTCTGTCAGAGATCCACACCGTGTCAGTCTTGGCCACAACGCTTCCACATTATTGCTCCGGAGGGGAAGGTCACAACTCCTTTCAAAACTACTTCAAGAGGGTAGGGACGAGTTTGATGAGGGAGGGAATAAAAGGAGAGGGAGGGAGTAAGTAGCAAGTGAGAAGAAAGGGGGGGGGGCGGCACAGAGGGATGGAGTAAGTGAGCAAGTGAGGAGAAGAGGAGGGGGAGGGGGGGGCACAAGACCATCTGCTGGTACAAGCTCCCGGTTATCATAAACTTTCCAATGAAAACTCAAAGACTCGTTAATTTTTTATTTTTTTCTGCTTTCAATCAGACTGTAGAGTCTACTTTACGACAAGTAGTTGAAGAAAAATTTGAATTGCTTCATTCATAAATTATTTGTTTCCGATGATGGAAATGCAAACTCATGCACCAAAATTTTCGATAGAATGTAATGTGTGTGTGTGTGTGGGTGTGTGTGCCTATGAATGAGAGAGTGACGGAAAGGGAAACAGGTGGAGATACGTAAAAAACTATTATAAAATATACTTCATTCTTCCCGTCTGTAAATAATTTTCCTTGAAGCCAAAGTCTTACATGTTACAGTTTGTTGAGTTTCATATTTCTTAAGATTGGTTTAAGTGTGATAATTCCTCACTATAAGCCTTAACTGTAAGTATCTACGAGTGTTGGAAAAATAGGTACAATCAGGAGTTATCACACTTATTCCTCCTCTCAAGGGCCCAGTTGTCCAAGATTTTATTGGGAAAGATCTTGTTCGCGAATTACACCAGAGGGATTTGTCTTCCCCGACCAGTGTGACCATAGAGTAACTTGATTATACTTACAGAAAATAGATTTGTAATAGTTTGTAAATAAGGATTCGTGGGATTTTCGTCAACGTGATGAAACTTTACCTTTACGTTATCATAGAGAAATCATGTCAACACACATAAAAGGAAGTAAAATATGTATATAAAAGGAAGAATCGTGCTAGTATTACCCACTTTCTATCATGTTTAGTTAAGAGAGAGAGAGAGAGAGAGAGAGAGAGAGAGAGAGAGAGAGAGAGAGAGAGAGACTATACTCAGGGTTAGGGTACGGAGAACAAACCAATTTTGAGAGTTGTGGTGAATGGTTGACTTGAGAATGTTGTCAGCCAATTATAGTAACAGGCTTAGAGATGGTTTACGACAGCTAGACCAATCACACTGTAGAAAGACTTAACAAAGGGAAGGAATAAATTATACACGTTAAAACAAAAATCGAGAGACGTACTATTTCATGTACTTTACTGTGTTAATGTCCACCGTAAATGTAAATCTGACGTTACAGTTGGGAAAATTAAGTCGGTCTAGTGCACTACCGGTCATACTGCCCCCACTCTGCTCTATGCTCTGTGGTGTTAAGCTTTCTTCAATGTGTTATGGTATATTGAGTGATCTGTGTTGATGACGTGATAAGTTGTGTTGATGAGCTGTGTTAAAATGACGTTAATTAATCTTCATGATAATTTGCTGATGCACCTCATTTCAAATCATCCGGTCCTCCCCCACCCCAACTCCCTTAATTTCTCGACCTCTCCCCCTCCTTCCCCCCGGTTCATTATTACCTCTCTTCCTTCCCTCCGCCCTCTCACAGCGTCCTCTTCCCTCAGTAGTATTCCATTGTACACTACCATAACTACCCCCCCCCCTCTCTCCTGAAGGTAAGTATGGAGAACATTGACTCTCTTTTGCTCTCCAGTTTTTCCCCCTCTGCTCCCTCAGGACTCAGACATCTTCCTTGCTTCTCTTTCCCCTCACTTTATCCCCTCATATTTTACTAGCTTATCCTTGCGCACCTCCATCGGCGTCACCCAAACAGCTCCTTCCCCCAGAGGGTAGCTGAGACACGGCCATCTCTTCCCTCCGACACAGGTTCGTGGAAAAACGCGTGTGGTTCCCTGGATGATGCGGCGGAGGTCATGCGAGGTTGTTTACGAGACGAGAGTGGCCCGTACGTTTGTCTGAGCGAGAGGGTGAGAGCCGTCTGAGTGACAGAGGGAAGCCGAATAGGGAGGAGAGAGCTGGTCAAGCAGGATCAAGGGACGTGAGGTATGAGGTGAGAGTGGTCTGTGATGGTCCTCTCTAAGCTCGCCTAATGGTTAGTTGTGTGTGTAGTGAGGATGAAGGTCCTGGCCCGTGTGACGGTAAGGTGTTCACAGAGAGGGTTCTTAGAGAGGCTGCTGCTCTATATCCTTTACGAGGAGTGAAATATTGACAACACAGAGCTATTCTACCATCCGTTGCCGATTAGCTCTCTCTCTCTCTCTCTCTCTCTCTCTCTCTCTCTCTCTCTCTCTCTCTCTCTCTCTCTGCCCGTGTGAGTAACATTACGTGTATCCTTCACACAGGCTACAAGCTTAAGTGAATATCAATCCTAGATAATCAATCAACTATGTGGGAGTGTAAAAACTTTCTCTTTTCCGACACAATCAACTCTACATTACATAGCTAATAGTCCTTCAATAAAAGAGTCACTGTAAGCAGAAAGTGATCGAACGTTTGTCTGACGTATGGGATGAGGGAGGGAGGGAGGGAGGGGAGGGAAGGGAGGGAGGGAAGGGAGGGGAGGGAGGAGGAGAGGAAAGCTAGTACCAGTTTATTGTTTGTGCTGAAGATGGTATTCTTGCATCTTACTTTCGATAATGTATATAATATACTGTCAGTCCTAATCAAAGTTGAACACACACCTATGTATTCATAGTTAATAACCGTATCTTAACCGTATGTGCAACTGTGTATACAACATAAGCTTACATACACCCATTCATCCGAAGTTATACAAATAATACACATAAACACACGTATTTTTTCATCATATTGACGAAAAATCCCACGAATTCTTATTTAAAAAATATTGCAAATCTATTTTCTGTAAGTATAATCAAGTTACTCTGTACAGTACTTTACACGCTATGGTCACACTGGTCGAGGAAGACAAATCCCTCTGTAATATTCGCGAACAAAATCTTTCCCAATAAAATCTTGGACAACTGGGCCCTTGAGAGGAGGAATAAGTGTGGCAACGAGGGCACGGAGACGCCTTGTGATAACTCCTGATAGTATCTATTTCTCCAACACTCGTAGATACTTTCAGTTAAGGCTTATCGAGAGGAATTATCAGACTTAAACCAATCTTGAGAAATATGAAACTCAACAAACTGTAACATATAAGACTTTGGTTTTATAATCCGTAATTTACAGACGTGAAAAATGAAGCTTTATTTTTATAATCACTTCCGGTTTATGAGGTAAGGGAAAGAGGAGAGAGAGAGAGAGAGAGATAGTTAGTGGGAAAATGGGAGAAAGAGAGAAAAGGAAATGAATTGGTTAATGCTGAGGGTACAGGCAGGAAAGAAATAACGGAAGGAAGATAGGAAGGAAATAAAGGAAGGAATGAAAATAGGAAGGAAGGAAGGAATCTCGAAATAATAAGAGGGAACAGCACATCACAAGGAAATAATAACCCCCACTGATGGAGGTTCTAGGAGGAGGAGGAGGAGGAACTAAGATATATGTGTGGAGGGCGACATCTAGTGAGGGAGGGACGGCGTCAGTGTCTCTCCTGAGGTGGCACTAGTCCGCCTGGGTGTGTACTCGATCAACCACGAAGACTTTTACACCCTCTCGTGCGATGCTTCTCCAAACGTTACGGCGGTGGGTGACGGTTCTACCAGGTGAGAGGGTCGATTTGGAGGAGTGGAGAGGGTGATGGGGAAGGGGTTATAGAGGAGAGGGAGGAGATGAGAGAGGAGAGGGAGGAGATGAGAGAGGAGAGGGAGGAGATGAGAGAGGAGAGGGAGGAGATGGGAGAGGAGAGGGAGGAGATGAGAGAGAGAGAGGAGATGAGGGGGAGATGAGAGAGGGAGGAGATGGGAGAGGAGAGGGAGGGAGATGAGAGGAGGGGAGGAGATGGGGGAGAGGAGAGGGAGGAGATGGGAGGGAGGGAGGAGATGGGAGAGGAGAGGGGGAAGATGGAAAAGGAGGGGAAGGAGATGGAAAAGGGGAGGGAGGAGATGGGAAAGGAGGGGCCAGTAAAGAGGAGCGACCTATAACAATCAGGCCGTGGTGACAGACGTCGGATCAGAGGGTTCCCGAGAGAGGTAAGAACTACAGTATTTGTCAGCTGATAAGGGCGACAGGCGTAGGAGTCAGGTTGATGGTCATTTAGTTAACTTTTTTGACGAAGATTGATACGGGAAAGAAGATTAATTGAATGAGACAGACAGACAGACAGACAGACAGACAGCCTAGCCGGGGAGATATATAATTTTTACAAATTTCCATGCCACAAAATTCTATCACATATTATTTTTTTTTAACCCATTACGTATCATATACTCGTATTAATTGTTTTAACGATACCCCACAAAAATATACGATAAAACTCCTGTGGAATAAAGACAATAACAATCAAAACACCATACTGTTATCATAATCCATCACGATTATACGCAACAACACAACACAACGCAACGCAACGCAACGACGCAACGCAACAGCACAACACACCAGCATATAGCTATCAACACAAGGGGCGGTAGGACCATACAAGCCCAGCCGTCAAGAGACTCACTACAGCGCCTCAATGATTTACGCCCGAACGCAACAGAGTCGTGATTAACACCGACAGCCAGCCAGGAGTGGTTCTTGCGTCAACTGGTTCCACCGTCGGGGGTAGATTTGAGACTCCATTAGGGTGTCATCCAGCGGTGTCTCTCCGTCGGTAGGGGCTGTGAAGGAGGGGTGGTCCTGGCCCTTGTGGTTGGGTGGTTAACATGTGAGGTGTGGCGTGTATATGGTAATAGGTATTGTATGTTTGTTAGTGTATTAAGTGTATTATATAGGTACAGATCATAATACACCCTCCCTTAAGTCTTTATACGCTATACCATAACTTACGAACTTACAAAGAAACAAATTTGTATACATAAATACACACACGTATATACAAATAGATATACACACAGCCCATGTATATTCTTCCTGACTCCTTCTCAAACAAACAAACACACACATATGCCACACACCTTGACAACATCACAGCCTCCCTCCCTCCCTCCCTTCCTCCCTACATTCCCTCCATCGCAACAACCACACGTCAACAAGTGAGCGCACGAATACTGCATCAACCTGGCTAATGTGACAGTCACACAGGCTTGTATGGCAGGCGTTAGTGTGAGCAGGTGGAGCTATTTTTAATGACCCCAGAGATGGAACACGGACGTGGGAGTGGGGAGTGGGGTGGGGTGGGGGGTTTGGGGTGAGGTGGGTTGGGGGTTGGACGAGACTAATTGTGGCTTTAGATATACCTGTGTTTGGTGCGTGGAGTTGTCACTTACCTGTTACGTCCCTTTAAATCTATATACAGTATATGTGGGTGGGGGTGTATAGAAGCCTGCGTTCTCTTTGCCATCTTTCGCTGTGTAACTAGGTAATGTGTGTGTGTGTGTGTGTGTGTGTGTGTGTGTGTGTGTATGTGACTGTATTTTGTGTACGTCTCGGTCACACTATACATATGTAATTGCACGTTTGAGTTCTTCATATATAGCTGAAACTCCGTGAATGTAAATTAACATACGCATTTCACTCCTAGATTTCCTCTCACCTTCACGGTACAACTTCCCTCTCCCACTAGCTCTCGCGTCCTCATTAAAACAAAAAGGTCCACTCATCACTCCAACACCAAGACCGACCCTTGTTCTCCCAGGTTACCCCAGCTCTCCCTCCCTCACTTCCTCCCTCTCACCGAAATCATTAACATAGAAAATAGATTATAGATTCTACAGGAGAAGCCATAAGTGCGTTCATTTAGGGCCGGGAACCCCTTCATAGACGAGGGTATCCGCCAAACCCAATATGCAAACGGCCAATATTCATCTTGTTGTTATTCCGCGTAAGGTCACCCGACTCAACTTCCGTGGGAGAGGGTGGAAGGGAGAGGGTGGAAGGGGAGAAGGTGGAAGGGGAGAGGGGTGGAAGGGGAGAGGGGTGGAAGAGGAGAGAGGTGGAAGGGTGGAAGGGGCGAGGGGTGGAAGGAGAGAGGGGTGGAAGGGGAGATGGGTGGAAGGGGAGATGGGTGGAAGGGTGGAAGGGGAGAGGGAGAGAGAAGGGGAGAAAAAAACCGAGATATATTCCACGGTCTGTGTCTGGCTGGAGGTCATTACAACGTCTAGACTCATAACAACGCCTACCTCTCCCCCTTTTCTCCTTCTCCTCTTCTTCCCTACTCTCTCTCTCTCTCTCTCTCCCTCCCTCTTTCCCCATATACGCTTCCCTTACCATAATTACTGATTCTGTCTCTCTCCCTCTTCCCTCTTTATCTTGTATCACTTCCTCTTCTTCCGTATAATAATTCTCTCCTCTTCTTCTTTTTCTCTCTCTGTCTTTCCTCTTTCTTTACATATTTCCCTTTAATCTCTTTTTACCTCTCTGTTATTATCCTCTTTTATCATCACCAATTCTACCTCATTTACTCCATCACGAGTTTCCTTCCTTCCCATTTACTCTCTCCCATACTCCTGTTCCTTTCATTCACTGTACCTCTCCCTTCCCTAAACCTTTCCTCCTCCTCCTCTCATATATCTGTTCATTCCCTTTCCTCTCTCCTTCTTCTCTATACCTCACCACTCTCTCCTTCCTTACTCCTCCATATCCATCTCGTTGGTATGTCTGGCTGAGTGAAGGGGCACCATTCTTTTCTTGATGCCACAATTGGATTTTTTTTTTCTCCGCCTTTAGACCGATTTTTTTTCTTTTTTTTTGAGAGAGAGAGAGAGAGAAACATCCATTTAACTTTTGATGAGCACCGCCACCTTGATAGACGATCACGGTTTTTTCTTCCAGTTGGCGGCCAAATCTTATACAATACAACATCACTGTATATTTTGTAGTCTGTAAATTTAGGTATGTATTATATTGTTTATTTTTGTATTGCTGTAGTATATATGTGTGTTATGTTATGATTTTTTTTTCTCCGTAAAGAAGAAGAATTTCCGCGTGTCTCTCACCAGTGTGTGTGTGTGTGTTTGTGAGTGTAAAATGATTCATTTCTACATGATAATGAGAAACCAAAATCTCTTCCACCAAAAAAAAAAAAAAAAAAAATCTAAACTTAAGGTGACACAGGAATTCCATTTTTTGTTTCTCGTTTAGGGAGAAAAAACGTGAACAGGGAAAGTAATCTGCGACGCCTTCCAAGTTCACAACAAACTGTGGGTCGTGTTGCCTCTAACCACGCCTATCTACATTCCCTGACACAGCCTCCTAGTTTCCGATAAAAACTATTTTTTTTTCTTCCCAGGACCAACATTACTTTAAGTTTAATGTCTTTCTTGCATTCTACTCCCACCGAAAACTAAGATATGAAAGAGGTAATAGTCTAGGAGCGACAAGTCCGATAATTGTATCATTCCTTTCCCTGGGGTTTCTTATACTGTAAATGCCTTGTGAAATACTTGTAAAAAATGCAAATCGTTTCATCTAATAGAGAGTAGGTATCATGGTGGGCAAAATACCCCCCGAAATGCTGTGTAAGTTGTCGACAAATGCTGCGGGAAGATACGGGAAGATTATTGTTACCAACCAGAGTGAGAAAAAAAAATAAGAATATGTTTATTGTTTCTTGTTGTAGCCAAATTCTAAAACGCTTGAGTGTTTTTGAATGCGTTTACTCTCTATATCTCTCCCGACCAGGCTGGGAAATATGTTCATTCACGAGGGAGTTTGATTCCTCCACCTGTGGCTTAATTCAGGAAATGATTACTCTTGAGTCGCACCTGTCAGATGTATTGTGTATCTTAAAATACTGATAACTAACAGTAGACAGACAGATGATTGATGAATCCGTGGTTAAAGGAAAATGAAGTTTAAACAAGATAATAATAAATGAGATTTTCAGAGTTATTAAAGAATGTACTTGCATAATGAAGAAAAAGTTAAACACGTAATTATACATAAAATAACAACAAAATTATCTAAGATATTATTAAAAAAATACCAATAATCATCCCCAACAAACACAAATGAAGCATAACAATACAAACACACAAACAAACAAACAAACAAACGAAGCATGACAAAACAAATACATAAACAAACAAACGAAACATGACAAAACAAACACACAAACAAACGAAACATAATACAAACACAAACAAACAAACAAACAAACGAAGCATGACAAAACAAACACACAAGCAAACGAAACATCACAGGTTGAATATAATTAGAGGGAACTTCTTTTTTTGTATTCAGCAGGAGCCGAGAATTATTGCTGCTAATTTAGGTGAAAATTATACACCTGGGTTATAATTACTGTCATTAAGGTGAGGAGGAGAGTGAGTTTGGGGGCCAGGTGGTTACTGTCAATTTAGTTTTCATTGTGTTGTTATATAATAAGTCTTCCGAGTCATCAATATTTTTTTTTTACCCAGGAATATTGTCGTAGAAGAAAATGTAAGTGCTACAGCTTAATTTGACCTAATCTAACCTAACCTAAATAAGCCAAACCTAACCTAACCTAACCAAACCTTACTTAACTTAACCAAGCCAAACTTAACCTAGCCAAACTTAACCTAGCCAAACTTAACCTAGCCAAACTTAACCTAACCAAACCAAACCTAACCTAACTTAAGCTAACCTAACCTTACCTAACCGGATATAGTTTAAGTTAATATCAAGTGCAATTTCTTCCTCTACGACAATTTTGTCTACGTAACAAAGACAAATTATCTAGATCCGGGAATGGTATAAGCTTGGTGTTAATTACTGGTTATTTGTACACCCTGACCCCCTACTACCGAGAGAGAGAGAGAGAGAGAGAGAGAGAGAGAACATACCAGTGTGAGGGAGAAAACATACCAGTGTGAGGGAGAAAACATACCAATGAGGGAGAAAACATACCAGTGAGGGAGAAAACATACCAGTGTGAGGGAGAAACAGAAAAAGTAGATAAAGAAGAGGGAAAAACGGGAAAGAACTAGAATAATGAAGGTAATTATGGTAAGCGAGAGACAACGAGGTCCCCGCCGGCCACTCGTTAAGTAATTGTGTATATTAATATGTAAAATGTGTTCCGCTTTTAGCAATACCAAGAGAGTGTCACGTACGTATTGTGTGTGTGTGTGTGTGTGTGTGTGTGTGTGTGTGTGTGTGTGTGTGTGTGTATATATAAGGTGATGGCTCTTGTATTACTAAATAAACACACACACACACACACACACACACACACACACACACACACACACACACACACACACATCATAACAGGATCTTGTACACCAATCGAAGGAGAGGAAGGCTGGCGGAGTAGATACTGACCGATAATGAACGTATGTCATGATGAATTACCTAGTGAATGCCAGCAGGTCTACGTTCCTCCTTCCCTCACCCCTCGTTCCTCCTTCCCTCACCCCTTGTTCCTCCTTCCCTCACCCCTTGTTCCTCCTTCCCTCACCCCTCCCAACCCCTTCCCTCACCCTTCCCTACCCCTTCCCTCACCCCTCCCTCCTCCTTCCTCACCCCTACCTACCCCTTCCCTCACCCCTCCCTCCTCCTTCCCTCACCCCTACCTACCCTTCCCTCACCCCTCCCTACCCCTCACTCCTCCCTCATCCCCACAGCTTCGGAATCGGTGACTTATATTTTTTTAGTGTAATCCATTAATAAGACAAGATCTTAATATGATGAAGGGGGACCTAGAGGAGTGCTTAAGGGGTTAAGTCTCAGAATAACGTGTGTGTGTGTGTGTGTGTGTGTGTGTGTGTGTGTGTGTGTGTTTCTTGATACCACACACTGGAGGTAACGTAGTCGGCAGGGCACTCGACAGCCTTCAATTCCCTAGCTGTAAAAAAGATCGGAACTTATTCACATCTGGGTAAACCTTTACAACAAGAGAGACGCGCTGTATGAACTCGGCCCGGCGTCCAATGATTTCTTTTCAAACTTCTGACTTAAAGAGTAGACATAGGAACACACATAAGGCCTATCATAACTCCACCGTAACATAAACAGTAAATCTTGGTGACTTGGGCCTCAAGAGTATGTAGCGGCTACTCCTGTCAACAGTTTGCTGCTCGCCATCACTAGATGCCTCAGCTCGCCAGGCCACACGACCATCACCAGTCCAGGATGATGGATTACGTCACAACCTGCCCACTGCTGCCAAGTCTAAAAATATGGCTGGATGTGGCTGTGGAGGATGTGAGGATGGTTCTAGAGATGCCAGGGTTAAGAGGCTGGTTTGTTGCGGTAGTGAAGAGAGTGAGCGTGTCTCTAGTGTTGCAAGGCCGAAGAATCTTCTCCAAAATGCTAAATTGGTTTACGTGTCCCTCTGAGCGTTATTTGTCGTCCATATATTTCATGGACGAGTAAAACCTTTACTTTCAACAAATGTTTAATTGTAAAGACAAATTTTTCATTGTAGCTCAAAATTTTCAACGAGTATGGAAATGTAGCAACAGGACACATATGTTCTAATGAATACCAAAGTTTTCACAGAGAAGCAAATGGTTCAGTGAAACACATATGGATCAGTGAGATGCAGATGAATCTCTCTCTCTGAATGGTGAGAAAGAAAGGAATTGCAACGACAAAAAAAACCATCACCCCACATCTGCCCTTCTCATCTCTCCCAAGTTCCAGCAACGCATATAAAAGTAAATTGAACCTTGGAGACCAAAGCCTTCCAAAGTGTAGTAGGGGCATCGTCGGCTCTCTCCAGGGGGCAATTGAATCGATCTCCTACCAAGGAGACGGCTAAGTATCTCTCATCACGAACGACCTATTGAATGAAGGACATTCTCCAAGAGTCCTGCCAATGCTAGGTCAACTCTACTCCTCTACCCCCCTCCACCCCACCCCACCCCTCTTGTTGTTGAAGAAATCGACACAGTTCCCTCAAGTTGGGGAAGCTATGTCGGCCCGGAGTCAATAAGAGCGACAAGAGAGTGTATTTCCTTATGGGGAATCGACAGTTTAGGTGAGAGATGGTTAGCCCTGTATTCCAACAGATCTGAGGCCTGGTGGGGAGCAGTAATCCTGATTGGATAGTAGACGGAGGATTGTGGTGGAAGATGGATATCAAGGTGATTGTGGTGGGAAGTGGATATTCTTATAATTGTGTTATAAAATGGATATGTTATGTAACAGAATATAGTGTGGTGAGTAGTGGATCACACGGTAATAGTGTTGTGAAGTACGTGTGTTGGAGGCTCAGATGGGAAGTAGTAATCGTAGAAATTGTAGCAGGAAGCGGATATGTTGGATACTATAGCAGAGAGTGGATACCCTTATGACTATTGGCAAATAACAGACGAAAGTAGATACCACAGACATTGTTGTAGGTAACAGATATTCCAGAGATAAGTAAAATAAATAGATAACCAAACGATTGTATTCTGAAGTAGATATCTCAGGTAAACCCCCAACCCCTTCCAAAAACTAAGATAAACTAAACTAAAAATAAAATAAGCATAGTGAGAAGATGTTGTCCTTGACGTTAGGCTTCATGGTCATAGCTGAGTGGCTGAAGGAGTAGAAGACGTTAGACCAGCTAGCCCTTGTAGTAGAGGCGATGTACCCGTTTATTATGGTAAATACTCTTGACGGTCAGGGGGAACTTCCTCTAAAGAACCCACAATGGACTTATTATTGTTGAGGGTATGTTGGTAAGTCAGATTTAGAGGGTATGTTGGTAAGTCAGATTTAGAGGGTATGTTGGTAAGTCAGATTTAGAGGGTATGTTGGTAAGTCAGATTTAGAGAGTATGTTGGTAAGTCAGATTTAGAGAGTATGTTGGTAAGTCAGATTTAGAGGGTATGTTGGTAAGTCAGATTTAGAGGGTATGTTGGTAAGTCAGATTTAGAGGGTATGTTGGTAAGTCAGATTTACATGCCAATGATGATGGTCAGACACATTGATTCAGACGGCAAATGGTACAAGAAAGACCCATAATACCTATGTATCTTTATATAACTTTCTTTAGCGCTTGTTGTTCATGTTGTGTGTCCATTAAGGAGCCACCAACCACGTCTGGGGATCTTACACCACACAACTCCTGGACATTTAGGGCGACATAAAGCGATGCCATAATGACCACAATATCGAGGAGGTTAAATATTTCACCGTAAAATATCAACAACAAAAAATCTTGTGAAGGTTTGACATTAGTAAGCTACAGAGAGAGATACAAAACTTCCCACAGATCAAGCACGACCTCGAACCAAGACAGTCTTAAGTATCCTCCAGAATCTCACTTGCCAATTACTAAGGATTTCCGAGTCTTTCATCAGGCCAGAGGTGAGCAAGGTAGTGGTTGTGTGAAACATATACCCCCCACCACCACCCAGCCACAATGCTCCTCCCACTCATTACAACACTACAAACATGTTATATTCCTGACATATCTTAGCAGGTATTTTTTTGAGGTGGGGGTACCACAGACATCCTCAGTTATTATGGATTTCTCACGCATTGTTAGAAGGAATTAAACAATATTTATAATAATTCCTAAATTATTGGTAAGAAATTCTATGATTCTTTCACTTTTTTTTTTTTTAGTAACTTACAATTCATGGTAGAAATTAACTTTATTGATAGGTATTTATATTTTTTTCATAAGTGAAATGAAAATTATTAGACGGGAAGCGGTGTTTCTGTTCAGTTCGTGCTTGATTTTTTTTCTCTGTGTTTTGCCTTTGTTACTGTAAGTGGCCCCAGCAGCTGCACAATGATAGGTTCAGTTCAGCCTAGCGTGCCAGCAAGAGAAAACTTGGCCTCTTAACTTTCGCTGCTGGAGAGTCAGAGCCAAATTACCACAGTTCCTCCTCCAGAGATGAGTCCAACAAAAGGTCGTTTTTCTTGTCAACAATGTTTACAACTAACCGCTAAAATACAAGGCTTTACTTGGTAATGGCTTAAATCTTAATATGTATTTCTTCCTCACCCTTCATTTATTCTTAACATCTTAATTATGATGGTCATTAGGCAAGTGTTAAGGAGACCTTGGAGGTCACGTATATCGCTAGGTCAGTCACTCGTCAGGAATCTGAAGGATGCAGCCGGTGGTTCATATTTGTGGTGTAACACAAGAATGCCTGATGATCGCTTCACCTTCTGGCGGTTTGGTTTAGAAGAGGAAGCAGTTTGTGAAGGTCGGTACTCAAAGTATACAAGGTCCTTGTACATGATGTGTGTGTGGTGTGTGTGTGTGTGTACGTGTGTAAAAGATAAAAACAATAAAAAAGTAATATATGAAACAATCCTCCGTCCCCACACTCCCAGTTACTGCAGATCATCTAAACAACGACCAGCCATTTGGCAATATCTTGCTCTGCCGGAGGTGTCGTCAAGAAGAGTCCACTAGAATACTTGGAGGAAAAGAGAGAGAAAAAAAAAATAAAAGAAAATCCACCGTTAGACATAATATGTCATCGCCAGACAGAGAGAGTTGCAGGGTTTGAGGCGTGTCAGCAGCTCTCTAGCGGCAAAGAATAAACAATTCAATGTTCCTAGTCTGCTCTCAAGCTAAGGAAGGAGACCAGGGAGTTGAAGCTTCCCGGGGGACACAAACCGAAAATTGGAAACATCCGGTCTAGCCAGGAGAAGAGATCAGGGGCGCGTGATTCCCAGTCTGGTCACGGGTGGAAATAATAACCTTTTAGAGCTTCCGGTCTGACCACACACACATTTCTTTAAGACGTATAGTAAGTCTGTTGTCTTAAATACCTCGACCAACAAGGAAAACATAGACAGATAAACAGACAGACAGATAAAATGTCACGGAATCACACGACTGAATGAGTCTAAAGTGATTGGAACTTCAAGTGAAAAGATAATCAAGGGAAGGGAAGGGAAGGGAAGGGAAGGGAAGGAAGGGATGTAACTACGACCTGTGTCCGATATCTCCCTCTACTGTATCTCACCCCATTACGTACGTCATTCACTCTGTCTAAATTTAGGAGAAAGAAAATAAGTTCTTCATCTCATCTCATTGTCTTCCTTCACACTCGTGGGTGGTGTTGAGATGCACCAGCAGTGTCTAGCAGACCTGTGGCTGATGCTTCCTCTCCTTCACCATCACTCTCCACACACACTTTACTTCCCAGTGCTCAGTTATCTGTCTTCTCTGATAATATTTCTAAAGCATTTGAAATTTATGAGAACTGCTTCAATCTCCCATAAACTCATTCCAATTCAGAACTTCTTAACCGATGATTTTGCTTCCTACCTGTTATCATTCACTTCTATTGTAGTAAATCATCAGTAAATCATTTTATTCGATAATTCCTGAGATCATAAGATCCTGTTTTCGCGACCATCGTTTGCGTCACCTCTCACATATAACGCTATTCGGTATTAAACCCAAGTCTATATTATATTAGCACTTTTCTTAACGGGGATTAACCCACCCGGGTACAAGTCAAAGCCCCATATCAGGGCCTTGTGGGCGTGAAGAAAACCCTAAATTAATATTGGGCTGTACAAAAATAACACAGACCAAGTGAGAAACAATATATGTTGTGTTGTCAAAGTAAGAGAATCAATTGAGTCCCTGCAATAGTGTGTAAATGAGGCATAAAGTCAGTCAGATCAGCAACCTGGGACTTGGTCACAATTTTCGTGATGCCATATGGCAGCAGGGTCTACCATTAAACAACATATTATGCTTCCAATATCTTCCCAGGCGGTAGTACCTCCCTATTTGGTAGCTGCCTACTGCCTTCAATTGTTGTTATTATAATGTTATGACTGCGCCCCAACAAAGAAGGTTTTTAAGCGCGTAGTAAAGTTAGTAATACACTCGTCCAACTACATTACAAACTTATGAGAGATAGAACTCTCTGTTATTACCAACCAGAGTCTGTTCAATTAAAACCTTGCAACTGAGACTTGTGACAGCTCCCCTACACCACTTGTGACAGCTCCCCTACACCGCTTGTGACAGCTCCCCTACACCACTTGTGACAGCTCCCCTACACCACTTGTGACAGCTCCCCTACACCACTTGTGACAGCTCCCCTACACCACTTGTGACAGCTCCCCTACACCACTTGTGACAGCTCCCCTACACAGCTCCCCTACACCACTTGTGACAGCTCCCCTACACCACTTGTGACAGCTCCCCTACACCGCTTGTGACAGCTCCCCTACACCACTTGTGACAGCTCCCCTACACCACTTGTGACAGCTCCCCTACACCACTTGTGACAGCTCCCCTACACCACTTGTGACAGCTCCCCTACACCACTTGTGACAGCTCCCCTACACCACTTGTGACACTCCCCTACACCACTTGTGACAGCTCCCCTACACCAATAATCTTAAAGCATCACCCAGCCCATCGCTATAAAATGTAATTAACCTCGTAATGCAAATTTTACAATTACATAAGTGCTGCTCTACACGGTTATGCCTTCTAATGGTCGCTGAGCCATCATTCTGGAGGTCAATAACTGACGCACACACTCACACTTCTCTATGAGTTCCCAATTAATCAGTCTAGCTTACCCTTCACTCTGGTGCTTATGATGTATTATAAACTCTAAATCAAAAGAGAGATAGTGACAGACAGACATAAAGAGTAAGTGTTCATTGTAAATATAGACTAATGCGAGGTATAATGTTGATAAATAAACTTGAGAGATGTTTGCGTAATAATTATTGTATGAATGCTCTCACATGAGCTAATATTTATCTCTGCATATGTTTTCAGCACTGTGCACGTGAAGGCTATTACAATAACTAACAAGTATAACTTACCCAAGCAAACAAATATACAGACAGTATATAACAAACACAACAAAAGCAATGGCGTTAGTAAAGACACAATCACTAATAACAACTGTAATTTGTTGGGAAAAAATTTAAACAGTAAAGTATTTATTTTCTCTCTATTTTTTACCTTTGTAGTTAAATATATTTGCATATATTTTTTTAATCCTTGCTGTTATTTTATTATTAACACGTCTAACAGGAAGAGACACACGTCATCCTCTCATCAACAAGAGAGAGGAAATAAGCAACAATCTTACTAAACCTGATGTACTGTAAGGCAGGATATTGTGTCCCTCAAGTATAAGACTCTGTAGAAACCTTATAATTGTAATTACACTATAGACCTACTTACCCGACTCGTTTAATCTATGAAAAATCGAATTACAAAAAACATTAAATATACTAACAATAATGATTAAAAATAAAAATCATATATAATAATAATAATAATAATAATAATAATAATAATAATAATAATAATAATAATAATAATAATAATCTGTCCTTGATAATTATTTTGTTCATGGTATTCAATGTACTGTAGTTCTAATCATGGCTTTTATTATATCCTATAAATTCCATCTATTCTTTTTTCTCAAATTTTTTTTTATTATTCTCGTATTCCTGAAACCATAAATTTTAGTCCATGACAAATGTCCCGGCGTTCTCCCCTAGTGAAGTTTATGAGACAATATTTCAACACTTCTCTGAGGCCAAGTCTAAAAACCCGCTTGAAGGACGGCTGCCGGGGACCACAGTTTATTGCCTTCGGGATAAATCAACGTAAAAAAATATATATATAAAAAGCACTTGTATATGCACTGTATATGTATATGAATATGTATTTACTATATATATATAAAACATGGCTAAGCTTGGGGCGTATTACAAATAGATCATAACTAAAACTTAAGTATCGTGTCAAAATATTTACTAGATACAAAAGATGTTTACAAATTGAACATTACGCCCCCCCCCCCCACAGTGTCTGTTATTGTATCCCGTCTTTACTTCGTCAGCCACTTCACCGTCGCCCAACAGCGTCCTCATTCATCTGTTACTTCCTCAGGTAGTTGGTTTATCCCACGAGTCTACCATTATTCACTCCTTCAGGCTCCTCCTCTTCCGCCTCCCTCTCCCCCCCCCTCCTCCTCCTCCTCCTCCTGGCCTTGATGTCCTGTGAAGATCCCGGAGCAACACATCAGCGTCCTTCACCCTTCTAACGCATTTTGTCACTGTCTTTTGATGTAATTACGACAATCATGAGTAACCTAACGTCTTCCGCTCCTGATGTTCACTTGATTTACCAGTGAGTGACTCTCTCTCTCTCTCTCTCTCTCTCTCTCTCTCTCTCTCTCTCTTTGTCTGACTTCGATTATTTTATGACCACTTAATTGTCTTTTCTTTATCTACACATGGACACAGACTTGATATCAATCTATCTATTTTTTAACTGTCTGTCTGTCTGTCTGTCCTGTCATTATTATCCTCACTTTGTCATCTACCTCCAGAATTTATACACCTCATTTGTTTACGTCATCGTCTGTACTGTTTCGGCTGTATTATGCTTATTTATTCTCCTCTACTTCGTTATTTTTCCTTCATTCTACCTTTTTTCCTTATCTCCTTCTCTCTCACTGTGCCATACACCTTCCCCTGTTCCTTCTGCCCCCTCGCCTCTTTCCTTTATCTTCTTCTTCTTCCTCCTCCTCTTCCCTCTCCTAGTGCTTCTTCGCTATTTCTTTCTTCCTCATTACCACTTTCTGCTTGTCCTTCCCCTACCTATCCCTCTCCTACTACCCCCGTCCCCCCTCTCTTCCTCCGCTTTTTGTCTCACCGTACACTCCCCTAACCCTTACCCCCCCCCCCTTTATAATCTGGACACGCACGCGAGTCATTAGGTGACATGTCACGTGTCGGCCCGGCTGCACGTGTGAGAGACGACGTGCCAGGTCAGCTAGCCAGCACACGTGACCTCTGGTGGCCTTGAGTGTTGTTTTACGTGACGTGAATCTCGTTTGACACTTCTGACCTCATCTCTGTCTGTTTGTCTGTAGCTTTACATGACTCTAAGTGATCTAACTGTTTATACTGAATAAATATCTGCAGTAAGTTATTAATCAGATAACTGTATAGTGAGAGCTTCGTTTACCTCCGATCTGATAGGTAGAATTAATATCGGTCATGCGCTATGTTGTCAATGAACCCCGACTGTAAACATGTTGTCAATGAACCCCGACTGTAAACACAAGCAGGAGAGAGATGTACAGACAGCTATAATTCTCACCCTAGTCTCTCATTCCTATTTCCTACCTGTGTTCACATGACTTCACCAGACCTCAAATTTCTACTCACATTAATAAAACAGATTCTATCACCCACACGTTCAGGTACATCTAGAGTTTTATAGAAGTTGAAGCGTTTCGTTTATGACCCTATCTGCTGCAAATGAAGATGGAAACTTGTTTTAGGTGAGTCTAAGACGGAGTGTGTGTGTGTGTGTGTGTCTTAATTTACAGAAGGACGTTTATTTTGCTCCTGCCACCGAGTTGTGCATAGACAGATGAAGAGAGCACGTGTAGGAAACTAGTGACTGTTGGCGGAAGTTGTGAGTTGATAGCGATTTAGGAATTCATCTGTGTGTGTGTGTGTGTGTGTGTGTGTGTGTGTGTGTGTGTGTGTACCCTACGTCTCACAAATCTACGGATGCACTAAACTACTTTTCAGTGACTTAACACCTCTCTTATCTTACATAACTCACCCAACAGAGATTTAACCCTGACACAACATCCATAACAGACGAATGACTTACCCCCAAAATACATAAAAAATAAAGCTGAATTGCCCCCCAAAAAAAATTAAATAAATAAAGTTGAAATATCCATCTCCAGGAAAAAATTCGCGGACCGTGAAATAGCCTGAGAGAAAATTATTATCCGGTTCCGTCTTGAGATTTATCTAGAAATTGTGGGCTGAGAGTTAGCAAACATTAAAGCTGTAAAAAATAAGCGAGCCATATCGTTATGCGCTATCTCTCGCTAACTTACGAGACTCCTAGACTTAAAAAAAAACAGACGTGGGACAGTCGACTTGTCTGTCCCGCCCTGAAATTTTAATTCTGTGGTTATTTATTCTTTCCTCAGTCACCGCTTCCTGCCTCACAAGCCACCAGCCTGCCTGCCTTCCTACCGTGGGATGAGGGGAAGGGGGAAGAGGGGAGGGAGTGAGGGGAGTGTAAGATGTTCGAGTCACGGACGTTTAGTTTGGGCCAGGGTGGTTAGGACCTAAACTAACCTAACCGTGGCCCAAACGTCTGCTCAACGGAGGAGGTGGGGGTGTGGGGAAGGGGTGTGGGAGAAGGGTGTATGTTTAAAGAGGGTGTGTTAGGGGTGTGGAGAAAGTGGGTATTGGGGTGTGGGAGGTGTAGGAGAGTGTTTGTGTTTGTGGGGGGAGCAGGGTGTGTAGGGTTGTGTATGGGGGGGGCGGAAGGGAGAGTGTGTGGGGGAAAGGGTGTTGAAAAAGAGGATGTGTTTGAGGCATAAATTGGCATACACTGGAGTCAGACTCAGTTTATAAACAAGTACCCTCCTCCCCCCCAAGTATAAAAGTATATAGAATTTACAGTATATGATGGACGCAGCTTTAATTGTGCAGGATAAAGTTAAAACAAATATTTAAGAACAAAGTTTACACTGACAACAACAGTGACGATGGCATACTGACTGACTACACACACACACACACACACACACACACACACACACACACACACACACACACACACACACCTATAATTAAAGGTGGAAATGGTAGGTGGTGCTCCCTGTTAGCGGTGTTGTTCCAGACGCGGCTAGACACAGTTCATGGAATAATCAACCTTAATGGGTTCAGTCTCTTACTTATTCATAGCCTGAACTCCACAGCAGCTGAAATTGTCTCTCGTGTTAACGTCGCAATAATTTGGAGATTCACGCCTGAAAATTTAACGATACTGGTTCAGAAAACTGTCTATGGTTAATCTTTATCTGTTCTTTCACGCCTTTAACTGTAATTGAATGTAAGGTAACTGGATAAGGACTGGTGGTGCTCTCTCTCTCTCTCTCTCTCTCTCTCTTTCTCTCTCACTCTCTCTTTTCTCTCTCTTTCTCTCTCAGCTACCTAAAGTGCACCCAATTTCCGTGTACGATTTTTGTAATGTTTGTTATAGCCCAGTAGCTGCCGACAATTGTTACCACACTGTGAGGGGACCATGATTGTATCCTCACGCTGCGCCCCTGTTGTTGCTATAAAAACTAAATGAAAATAATAATAAAAGATTTACATTTGTGTGTGTGTGTGTGTGTGGAGATTATTTACACACATTGAAGAGAAAGCGTTAAATGCGTAATTGAGCAGCACAAGCGCCCTGTTGAATATTAATATTGTGGATAGATAGATAGATAGATAGATAGATAGATAGATAGATAGGTAGATAGATTTTGATCACCAGATGATTAGGCACCCAATTTATTTCACCTGGTGATTAAACACCCTAACGCTACTTGGCAGGGTTATGTTAGGTTAGGTTAGTCTAGGCTAGGTTAGGTTAGGCTGAGTTAATTTTGGTTAAATTAACATTATTTAATCATCACGTGAAATAAACTAGGGTGCCTAATCTTCAGGTCTTCTATAGATATTTTCCTACAGTTGCACCGTGCTACTTCCAGACGCCCCCCAAACACGATTAACAACAGCCGATTACTTTCAAGTCATTATAGTTGAGTTTCACTATCATACTGAGGTGAAGAATCATCACTACATAGGTTAGCTGCGGGTAAAATGTATCATAGAAAACCTGGTGTGGAGGAGCTTAGGGTAAACTTATCTATTACTAGCTACCCTTGAATAAATTCCTCGTCATAATTCTATTTGAAAGTGAAGTGAGGTAGATTGACAGAGAGAAACGTGAGAATAAGTAAAAAAGTAGGTAAGTGGTGGTGAGGAAGAAGAGCAGAGGAGGAGGAGATAGAAAGAAGGGGAAAAAAGGAAAAGAATTTTATGTAAACAGCAGAAAGGAAAGAAAAGGTAATCTATCTATCTATCTATCAATCAACTTTAACATCATCGCCTCCATTCCTACCTCCATCAACGCCATCATGTCAATTAATCTCCATCCCACCTCTATCAACGCCTCCATCAACACCTGCATCAACTCCTCCACCCAAAACAGTTTAACTCCATCAACGCTTCCGTACCTTCTATTCCATCTCCACCAGAGCCTCCGTCCACGCCAGGTCCAACCCGTCCTGAAGGAAGAGCGGACAAATGGACGGAACCATAAAGGGAGAAAGAGAGAGAGAGAGAGATAGAAAAAGAGAGGTATAGAAACAGACAGACAGACAGACAGATATAGACAGAAAAAGAAGGATAGTGTGAAGCAGGTAATGTATGTGTGTGTGTGTGTGTGTGTGTGTGTGTGTGTGTGTGTGTGTGTGTGTGTGTGTGCCTATTTACTCTGTTCAAACCCAAGGATAATATTCAGACCTTGTGTTATAGACGCCATAAAACAAAGGAATTAACATGGCCATAATCCTCTCAGAAATAAAAACTTCCGCTAATAGTGAATATAAACTAATCTCTTATTTAAGCCATGTATACTGTGTACATATCGACTATTGCATTAGTTTAAATGTTTAAGTTTTAGATATGGTATATTTTTCATAGTAATTCGCTTAAATTTGTAATCAACTGTTAGCATGATGTGATTGAGGTATTATACTGATGTGAATTAATTTAATTATACTTCCCATAAGGCTAAGGGTATTTGTTTTTATAAGACTGTCATTACACTCAAGTTAAGAATATCTATTGTTTTTTTCGTATCTATTCCAATGGATATTATGTATGAATAGACGAATGAATAAAACACACTCTGGTAATGGTTTTGCAAATTAAAGTGATTTTTTTTCTCAATATTTTACAAACCTTAAGTAAAGTAATATGATAAATGCATTAGATTATGGAAGAGTGAACATAGATTAAGGAGACTATCTTGTGTTAATTCAATAATCGTTTTCCCTGGATAACTATTAATCTCTCTGTTAATCTTTTTCGACAATTTCGGATTATTCTTTGAGTTCATTTATCTATTTACTTTAATTGTTTTTATCGATATATCAATATTTATAAAGAGAGAAGGAGGGAGAATTAGAGGTTGAAAAATAAATATGAATTTACATATTACTGTACATACTCAACACACTTCAACTCCTGCTTAACCTCATCTCATTATATCCATTTTCATGTCAATTTGTTAAACGAAAAAATCCTCTAACACAACAAACATCCATTGGGTTCTCTCAGCTCACCCACGTCTACATAATGAGCATTAGTACCAGCCAGGCCGCCGACACTCCCTATAAGTATTAGAGACAAAATTAGAATTAGCTGCTATTAGTCTGGCGTCAGGAACTCTCCTCCACTCACATTGGTTTTACCCATCTGACGAAACTTGACTCTTGATTGGTAGCCTCTGTTGCTTGCCTGACCTTTCCTCACCTCTGATTGGTGGGCTTTGGCTGCCTGCTTGACCTCCGCTCACCTCTGATTGGTTACCTCGCGACCCCGCCCAACCGCAGCGTGTGACTTGCCTGAGTAATGACGACGAGCTTTAGAAAAATTCCGATTGTTAAACTTCAGCAGTTTTGTTGAGGGTGGAGAAACGTTGGGTAATGAGGAAGATAATGTGTTGAAGCTTCGAAATTTTGGACAGGATTCATTCCTTTTTTGACTATTCAGCCCCGTAAAAATCACAAATCTGACCTTACCCAACATACAACTATGAAACTCCACAGAAAGTTCTCAAATGCTACTATCAACTGTTTAATAAATTCATGTATTGGAAGGATAATACATAAATTAACTTAAATCCACAAGTTCCACCAAATATCCAGACTGCTTCCCTCTGTTAAAGCCTATAGGTAAAGTTGTAATGATGCCTGAAGTCAACTATCTCGAGTATTCATATGTGATGTAATTAATTTTTTTTGGTGATGACTGGTTCGTAATTCATCAACCGTATAATCAATCATATTCCCGATAAAATAAATCACATTTCCGATAATATAAGACATATTCCCGGTAAAATAAGTCACATCCCGGTAAAATAAGTCACATTCCCGGTAAAATAAGTCACATTCTCGGTAAAATAAGTCACATTCCCCTTAAAATAAGTCACAATCCCCGTAAAATAAATCATATTCTCGGTAAAATAAGTTACATTCCCCGTAAAATAAGTCACAATCCCCGTAAAATAAATCATATTCTCGGTAAAATAAGTTACATTCCCCGTAAAATAAGTCACATTCCACTGTTAACCACTTTTATTTCCCTGTATCCGCCTGTATTAATTTGTATCCTCTTGTGATCACTTGCACGTCCATGTAACCGCTGGGACTTTCTGTATTCCAATGTATCTACCTGTATTTTTCTGCATCTACCTGTATTTTCCTGTATCTACCTGTATTTTCCTGTATCCCCTCCACTTGTTCAGCGTATAAACCTTTGTAGCCCGAGAAACAGATAGCAATAAGCATACAGGGTCATTATATTTACTTTTTTCTTTTATAAAATGAGTCAAGCTACCGGCAACGAACCGCCCACTCAAATCTCTCTCACGCCCTCTCATGCCCACTCGAGCGTGAGAAGGTTGACCAGGAAGTATAATGATATAATAGAGGTAGATATGGACGATGTACAATGAGGGGTAATATAAGTTTTCCTTAAGTAATAATAATGGATCGTATAACTCCAGGTACTTTTTGGGTCTTAATAAAATATTCCTCTCTATTCTATAGGTGATTGATGGCCAATTTACCTGCCATCAACATCGTTACAGAAATTACATAAATATATATATACAATCGAGGCTACATCGTTACAGTGATTTGATAAATTATTATGAATTATCACAACTACAATTATCATAATTTCGAAATTATTGCAATTAACTTACAATTTACGTCATTACTCAAATCTGTCAAGTTTGTTATCTAATTCCAAGATTATAAAAGCGTCTTAGGCTCCCTGAAGTAATTGGGTTAAGTGATGTAATGAGTGTGTTAATATTACTGTTTATTGTGCGAACAAATCTGGAATCAGAGTCAAGTCATTAGCAAAGATATAACACACCGCTAGAAATAATTACGGTGTGTGTGTGTGTGTGTGTGTGTGTGTGTGTGTGTGTGTGTGTGTGTGTAAAATTTATTATATTTCAAAGGTAAAAGGACGATGTTGCAAAGTGATCAGTTTGGTTGCCGTGAGGTGATCTGGCAACACTGAGGAGACTTTAAAATATGGTCTGTCAGTAATATCAGCACAATTTGTTGCACTTTATTTTCATAGTGGTTAGCTGTGTTGGTGCCGCTGACCTCTTGCCTTGTCGAGGTTATTTCTGCCTCACGAACACGAACTGATTAGAGTTGTCTGTCGTCTTGCTGAACCTAATATACGTGTGACGCTAAAATATGGGTGAGCAATATGGCACTGATTTATATTGAGTATCCCTCTTACTGTTATGATTTATGACAAAATTGGCGGCGAGGGGAGGGGGGGAGGGATGTGTAGTTGGTGTAGCGGTAAATATTGATAATTCTGAAGCACCTGGGGAACTGTAGATCTTGTCCTTGTTGTTGTTGTTATGATGCTATTACTGTGCTTCAACAAAGGTCTTTAAACGTGCCAAAAATGTTAGTAACCACACTATTCCATCAACATTTAAAAATTATGAGATAAAACCTTCATCTTTGTCCTTGAAATACAGATTTATACAGAAAGATAAGTAAAAAATACATAATTATGTAATCTATGAGTGTGATAATAATGAAGCTGAAATATAAAATGCTTGGTTCATTTGTGCAGCCTTGTTTACCTGATACAAAATAGGTGAATATTAGTATGAGGCTCAGACTTGAAGTTTATGCTAATTATATTAAATAAATCACCACTCAGCTCTGATAAGTTCTTGTATAATGAATCATGATGTACTTAACTGTCCTCGAATTACAGTCTACGATTATTTAGGGTAATATTAACTGGCAGGTAACTGACTACTGTGCTGTAAGTCTAATGAATTATATAATGAGAGCTCTGGTAATGTGACAGCAACACGCGGGAAGAGCTCAAGGGAGGGCAGTAGGCGAGATACCCAAGAGACATGTTGACTGCCACTCTAACCCTACCTTTCTTCTCCCTTTCCTCTTATTATCTACCCCTCTTTTCTTCTTTTTATCCTTATCCATATCGTTCTATCACTTCTTCCCCCATTCCTTCCTATCTCTCAATTTCTATGGGATTAGTCCGCTATTCTCCTCGTTACTCAACCATTCCTCCCATTCTTATTGTGTTAATCCCAACATCCATCCCGTCATTCAGGTTCTTCTCCCCCTTCCCCCTTTCCATCCCAAGTCAACCTCCCCTCCCTTTCCATCTACCATTTACCCTCTGAGTCTCCATCTTAATCGTCATTCCTAACTTCTATCCTTACCATCCTATCCATTTTTACACTTCTCCCTCTGTCTTACCTCCCACCTTCAAAGCTTCCCTCCCATTTACCAACTCCCTTCTTCCCATTCCCCCGTCTTCACCCCCCATCCTAATTGTTCCTCCCCGTCCCCACTCTCCCTTCCCCAATTCACATCCGGGGGGGGGGAGGGGGGGAGACGACACAGCAATAACAGTCGTAAAGGAGAATGACTCTTAGCCACCAAGTAAGTAAGGGTGAGGGTAGTTCCCACCTGTGGAGTAGCGACAGGTGCATCAGTTTCTCACGAGGCATGACCTTTGCTTCACACCGCGTCCGTGACCCATAGTACGAGAGGTCATAGGTCAGAGGTGGCGAGCGTGTGTATGTCGCTAAATGTGTACCATGGTGCAGAGATAGACATATAGACAGAGAGATAAAAGGGAAATGAATATAAAGGAGAGAAGGAGCAGAAAGAAATGGGAGAGGAAATTATCAGGAAATGTAGAAATAAATAAATAAGATGTATAAGGAAGAGGAACAAAAAGATAAACAGGAAAACCCGACACAAATAAGAAAGATGACAAGAAGAGTGAGAGGGGAGAGGGGGGAGAGGAAGAGGGAGGGAGAGGAAGAGGGAGAGAGATGATCTAAGAGAGATTATAAAAGAACGATAAACAATGACGATAGAGGAAATACATCGACAATAGAAGAAGAACAAGAACAACAACATAAACAAAAAGAAGAGGAAGAATATGAAGGATAATGGAGGAGGAGGAGGAGGAGGAGACAGATAGAAGCTCCTAGCCGTCTTTTTCGACTTTCTCGGGTGACCCCTCTGGTTAGATCCCCTGACCTCTCATGACCCGTCGGCTTGACCTGTGACCCCTGCAGGTAACCCCGTCAGTAGGTCCCAGGTTCCTCCCGCTTTTTTTGCTAGTTTCTCCTTGTTATTCGATTATTTCATTCCCTCTCTCTCTCTTATATCTCTGAGTGTCATAGTTATTAATTCTTCTTCTTCTTCTTCTGCTTCTTATTCTTCTTCTTATTCTTCTTCTTCTTCTTCCCAACAAAAAAGAGTTTCTTGCAGGGAACATTTGACCTCCCGCTGATTTTAGGTTACGTGACGGCAATTTCTTATTTGCAACCAGAAGGGGGAGGGTGGGTAGAGGGGAGGGAAGGGGTAGAAAAATAGAGGGGGATAAGGAGAAGCCGGAGGGGAGGGGAAGAAAAAAAGGAAGAGAATGGAAATGAAAAATGAAGAGGAAGGGATTAAGAAATAGGGAAGAATGAGGGAGAAGGAAGGTAGTAGAAGGAAGAAGAGGGAGAAATGGAATGGGGAAATGGGAGAGAAGGGAAGAAATTGGGGAGGGAAAAGGAGAGAAGAATGATAAAGAGGAGAAAGGGTAGATTTTATTGAAGTTTATGTAGGATGGAGAGGGTGGGATGGGTTAGAGAAAAGGAAGAAGCATGAAGGAAGAAAAGAGAAGGATGATAAGGAGGTCGTGAGTGGTGGAAGGTTGTAAGGTGGAGGTGTGGGAATATGTGGATGGTCTATATGTTAGGTGGATCCATGTGGACCAGTACTAGCGTCTAACCATATCCACCACAGCATCGTCATGTACAACCTCGACTAACCTAACCTAACCTAACATGATATTCTATGGTGTATTTATGTAGGTCAACCAAGCTCGAATCTAGATCACAACAACAGGTCAAGCTGACGGGAGTAAATACTATGTGGGTGTGTGTATGTGTATACCTTTTTTTTCGTCTATGTACGTGCGGGTCGGTGCATCAGTGTATGTGTGCGTGTATGTGCGTGTGTATAAAGTTGTATGAATGGATACATCCTCCTCCTGTGCACATAAAAACAGATTAACGTGGGATCGCGCCCATGGTCCGGGGGGTATGTGTGAACATCCTCCCAGCCCCGCCCACACGCCTCCACTCTATCCCTCTCTATCCTACCACCTCTCTTGCCTCTTCCTTCACCTCTTTACTATCCTCTTACTTCTCTTCCTCTTATTATACTCTAATCTTGCTCCCTATCTGTGTTTACTTTCTACGTTATCCCATTTATCCTCTTGTGTCGTCGCAGCCACACACACACACACACACACACACACACATTCCTCCCCCCGTATCATCCTCCTTCAGGCTTCATCTACCAGTCAGTCTCCAGCATTTCCTGTCTGGCATCTCTCCCTCTCCTCCCTCATCCCTTCCCTCTCCCTTTACCTCCCGTCCCCTACCCTCATCTCCCCTCGTTTCCTCTCCTTATTAATCATCCATCCAAGGCCAATTCTCCGTCTCCTTCCTCCACTTCTTTCCCCATTCCTTCCCTTCCCCACCTCTCAACTTCCCTCACCTATTCAATTCCTACCCTCTTTCAACCCTTCTTCACCTCCCTCCCTTTCCGTCTCATCATCTTTCTCCTCTTCTCTCTTCGTCTACCCCCCTCCTTCTGTTCCTTCTCTACCACCTCTTCACCCCCCCCCCAAGACACAGATAAGGTTTCATCATTCACCCCTCCCTGTATCCTATCTCACCCCTCTCCTTCCCCTTTCCTCAGTCTCCCCTCCCCAGTTTCCCTTCCTTCCTCCCAGTCTCCCTTCCTCTCCCCTTTCCACAGTACCCCTTCTCCCGTTTCCCTTTCCCTTTGCCCTCCTCTAAATTCTAATGACTTAATGACAAACATATTCTCTGGGGTCTCCGAGGATACTGTGTGAGTTGTTGCTGTCTGTCTGTCTGTCTGTCTGTGTGTCTGTCTGTCTGACTCCACAGTTCAGTCTTACGGTTTGACCTAAAACAGTTATAATAGAAGAGAGGAAGTGGTTTAGCGGTAGTGTGTGTGTGTGTGTGTGTGTGTGTGTGTGTATTCTGAATGTCTCCTAATGTGTGTAAGTAAGTGTACGTGTATGAATCTGACACATACATCAGTCGTGGTGCTGTGTAAGTGTGTGTACGTGAGTAAGAACGAGGCCGTGTGTACTATAATGATGGTAGTACTACGTGCCGTTCTGTGAATGAACTGAGGGCATGAATGAAACGACCGGAAATGGGGGTCACAGTGCTGGCCGGAGGGGGGGGTGGAGAGAGGCGAGAGGGGTGGAGAGGAGGGAGGGGTAGTGAGAGGCGGGAGGGGTAGAGAGAGTGGGAGAGGGGATGGAAAAGTAGTAGGAAGAAGAGTAGAGGAGGAGTAGGAATAGGAGATAAGGTGTGGGTATCAGACAGGGGTTTAGAGAGTAGGGGGAAGGGGTTGTGGTGGTAGTGGTGATTATGTAATTAGTCATTGATAATCTATAAGGAAAATACACCATTATTTGACACCATAAGAAAGTACTTTATCTGGTATTACATTACGTTTACAGGACATTGACTAAATGGATTTCAGGAACACATGAAACACTCAATAGGTATTAAGCTCCCTTGCTTCGTGGTACCTATTAGCAAACTTCTTGAGAAACGTTAGAGTTTAGCGTAATGTGCATTGTGCTTTTGCTGTGATCATAAACGTTTATTACAATTACCGGGAACAATAATGGAGTTACCCTTTCCTTCCTTCCTTCCTTCCTTCCCTCCTTCCTTGTCCTAAAGCGTCATTATTATAGTGATTTTGACGGTATTGTCTTGACGGTGGTGTTATTAGCCGTCAAGGTGGGGGGAACCAGGTGGACACACACACACACACACACACACACACACACACACACACACACACACACACACACACACACAGTTAAACGAATAATAGATTTAAGACATTGGAGTCCTCTTATATATACACACAAATTATATGCGAGTTAGAAAAGGCAGAAAATGAGAGAAAATTATATATATGAATACTCGGAATATCTGTCAGTAGACCTTTACTATAATCACTCGTTCTTAAGTGGCTTTCTCCGGCCAGTCACAGTTCTTCTGGCTATGTTACTCAACACTATTGGCAGTTTTTTGGTGAATAATTGAGAGAGTAAAATCCCCGGCGCCCCCAGCCCTACCACGCCACGGGCACCTCACTGCTCCCCCGATCAAGAACTCATCACTAACGGAGTGTGTGTGTGTGTGTGTTGTGTAATAATAATAATAAACGGTTTAGTAAGTGTGTGTGTGTGTGTGTGTGTGTGTGTGTGTTTAGCTAATTAATTGGCCGTCATATCATCACCAAGAGACCAAAAAACAACCTCCCCTCTGTACCAGTCTGGCAGTGAGAGACAACATAGGACAAAGTTCACGTGGCTCATCTAGTGTGGGCGGCGACCCTCACTTAACCTCAAGTCTTAACACAGGGAGTGACCTCAACCCCCCCCCCCCAAGGACATAGTCTTTTACACTGTGTTACTCTACCCCCACATACACACAACACTGCTTGGTATCCCTGTTGATAATCGACTGTTGTTTTTGAGTGATGCATTGTTAGTCTGTCTGTCTGGAAAAGTGGGTAAATGAACAACCTAAAAAATACCTAAATCTCTTAAGAATATGATGCCCTCCTCCCTCCCCCTCCCCCTCACCTCCTAAAAACAAATTATCATCAACGCTTACTCCGTGATCCATTAGTGAATGAGGCCTTTGCTAGGCACCTAAGTCGACTCATAGCCCTAATTCCCCCAGGAGAACGTAAACATGGCACAACAAGGGCAAGCCACATCTAAAGGGCGGCCCTGAACTGCCACATTGTAAGGGCATTCACTTGAGCCTCCTCTTTATGGTAGCCGGGCGGACGATGGCTTCGCTTGTCTCGCTCTTACAAGGCTAACACAGAGGAGTGGAGGGGGCGCTGGTGTGGAGGGGAGGGGCCGCTGTGATGTGTGGGTTGTGAGGGAGGGAGGGACAGACAGACAGACAGATAGAGACAAAAACAAAGATACTGAGAAAACGGCAAAGAAGACAGAGAGACAGACAGACAGACATACACGGGTACTATAGATTGATAGACTGAGATAGAGAGCAGCAAACTCAGGCAGGACAGAGGAACGTGCTATCCACCTGTCAAACTCAACATCTTGGACCAGTCATCTCGCTGCCCCAAATTCCTCGAGGATTCGTCATGTGGCTGCTGAGGTCGACGCACCTCCCTGACGCCTCATTAACTCTTTTGGGTTAGACTTGAAGAGGAAGAAATATAATATAACAGTTACACGTGCAGGTTATCTCCACTTACGTAATCTTATTTATTTATCTATCTATTTATTTATTAATCTTTTCTTAACACCGATTGGCCATAGCGGGGAAGGTATGACTAGTCACTCAGGACTAATGACACCAACTTCGTGACATAATTTTTAGTAATATCTTAACTATATATCGTCTATCTTAACTACCAGTGAATTATGATAACGTTAATTAGATTTCTGTTTACAATGATAACAAGATGGAGTGATCACCGGTTCAAACAGATGATATAACCTTAAACACAAACAGACTTGAACTATACATGAACTTTTTTCAACATTTCTATACACAGGTCATTAATAATTTACCTGTGACTTCATACACAGAAACATAGCGGGATTTTAAAGTGTAAATACGAGACAAACTTACACTATTTATTTACACATTTACACATTTATTTACGCGGTACCTTGTCCTACGTGATTGAGATGAATCATAATAGATTTATAATGAAGAAGGATCTTAGTTTGTCTTTTATATTAGTTAAAGCAAGAACACAAAGAATTAATAAGACTGAAGAAAATATTATGTACTTACGACAGACTCACGATAGAATAACGATAGACTTACGATAAGGTTACAATACTTACGATAAACTCTAGGGTTACGATATATATATATATATATATATATATATATATATATATATATATATATATATATATATATATATATATACGATAGACGTACGATACTCACGATAGATACGATAGACTTAAGACAGACTCAGGATAGAATAACGATAGGGTTACGATAGAGCAGCAATAGACTAACGATAGTTTTGCGAAAGACATAAAACCGACGAACAGAAGAATGACAGGCATAAAAGAGAAAGTCTGTAGCTATTCTCAGCAGACGATGAATGAAGCCCTTCCTCAGCAGACGATGAATGAAGTCCTTCCTCAGCAGACGATGAATGAAGTCCTTCCTCAGCAGACGATGAATGAAGTCCTTCCTCAGCAGACGATGAATGAAGTCCTTCCTCAGCAGACGATGAATGAAGCCCTTCCTCAGCAGACGATGAATGAAGCCCTTCCTCAGCAGACGATGAATGAAGTCCTTCCTCAGCAGACGATGAATGAAGCCTTCCTTAGCAGACGATGAATGGCCCCTTCCTTAGCCAGACGATGAATGCGGCCTTCCTCAGCAGACGTGAATGAAGCCCCTTCGCCAGCAGACGGTGAATGAAGCCCTTCCTTAGCAGACGATGAATGAAGCCCCTTCCTCAGCAGACGATGAATGAAGCCCCTTCCTCAGCGAACCCGATGAATGAAGCCCCTTCCTTAGCAGACGATGAATGAAGCCCCTTCCTTGGCAGACGATGAATGAAGCCCCTTCCTTAGCAGACGATGAATGAAGCCTTCCTCAGCAGACGATGAATGAAGCCCCTTCCTCAGCAGACGATGAATGAAGCCCTTCCTTAGCAGACGATGAATGAAGCCCCTTCCTCAGCAGACGATGAATGAAGCCCTTCCTTAGCAGACTGATGAATGAAGCCCCTTCCTTAGCAGACGATAGGAATGAAGCCCTTCCTTAGCAGACGATGAATGAAGCCCCTTCCTTAGCAGACGATGAAGATGAAGCCCCGCTTCCTTAGCAGACGATGAATGAAGCCCCTTCCTTAGCAGACGATAGATAGAAGCCCTTCCTTAGCAGACTGATGAATGAAGCCCCTTCCTCAGCAGACGATGAATGAAGCCCTTCCTCAGCGAACCCCGATGAATGCTTAACCCCACCTTGAAAATGATGACTATATAGTAAAAAAAAGTACTTGGCAGACAATGAATGAAGCTTAGGAATGAGAGAGAGAGACAGACAGACAGAGGCGCTATGAATGGACTTTCACCACTCGACACACTTACAATAGCCTGGAGGAGTCGACACCACATCCGGAAATTGTCGGAATTCCGTGTTAGACCCCCCAAAACAGCAACCGGGGGTCCTAAATGCTGATGGATAGGAGTTAGAACTTAAGCTGTGTGTGTGTGTGTGTGTGTGTGGAGAGAGAGAGAGAGGCGAGAGAGAGAGAGAGAGAGAGAGAGAGAGAGAGAGAGAGAGAGAGATTAAGAATGTGAGAGACAGAAAGGAGGGAAAAAGTAAGTATGAGAGAAAGGGATGAAAGGAACAGGTATATATGAGACAAAAAAAAGTGGATATGAGAAAGAGAGAAAAAGAGTAAAAATGTAAGTAAGGAAGAGATACTAAGGGCCTGGAAGAAGAAGGAAGAATGAAGAAGGAAGAAGGAAGAAGAAAGAAGAAAGAAGAGGAAGAAGAATGGAAATAGAGAGTCAGAGAGAGAGAGAGAGAGAGAGAGAGAGAGAGAGAGGTCACAGAGTGGTTGGTGGTGATCCTAATAATGCTAGTGGGCAACTCGTGGTCTCTCTTAACTATCCTAGATGAGTGACTTCCGCCGGGGTCTTTATTTGTCATTCATTTATTCACTCATTCATTCACAACACTCCCAGGCTGGCTGACATCCTCCTCATTCATCCGCCCGACTCCCTAGCATCATTCTTCTCATTATTCTTCTTCTTCTTTACCTGTTTTCTTCTCTATAATCTACCCTTTTGCTTCCTTTTCCCTTCTTATATTTTTCTTCATCCTTGTTCTCCTTCAAATTGTGTCTGTTATTTCCGCTCTCCTTCTTCTCTTCTTCTACGTTTATTTTACTTTTGACAAATAAAATATTAAAAAATAAAAAATAAACACAGGTAAAATACTACGACTTGGTGTGTTATTGACAAAGTGCAAAAAGAGGCACTTAGTTACGTTAGAACATGAGGCTATATTTTACATGCCAAATTTACACTATAAAAAAATATTATTATGTATATATATTTAGTTTCTCTTGTACATATATATCTTCTATGTATGTAATAAGTTCTGTATGTCTGTATGTGTTTTAGAAGGTCATCACTTAAGTTTAACGACATGAACACGTTAAGACTATAGTGATTACACACACACACACACACAAACACACACACACATATAAATACACAGGCATAAAAACACAATCACACTCATTAAAGTACTGTGTATACTGAAATTACAAACATGATAAATGATGTTTATGACATAAATACAGCTCTTTATAAGTATATTTGAAAACACAGCATACACGCACTCACTTTCGTGTTGCCATTAAGAATTCAAATACGAATCTTAAGTGCAAGAATAACAACAAGGTTTTATACATGAACTCATCAATATAAGACCATTGTGTTAAGGTGACACCACTATTTATAGATGACCTAAATATATCTGAGGTCAGGACAGTCACAGATGTATTAAGACATGTGATATACTACTTATGTCTAGTCTTCAGCCATACTACTACCTAAATGGGATTGGTTACAGATTAATTACTCGTTTTTGTTGATGTTGTAGTTTATCATGTTATGTAGATTGTTGTGTGTAGTAATATCAGACAGACTGTGTGTAGATTGTGTGAATGTTCAACCTGGATATATCAAGATGTATTTGTATGTACAAGGTATACTCAACAAGGTGTATTTCCCGCAGCAGAAACCGTACCAACACACAAACACACACACACACACACACACACACACACACACACACACACACACACACACACACACACACACACACACACACAAACTCCACCATAAGGGGCGTGGCTGTCATACACTACGCCTGGCCACACAAGGGGTCACACTTTAAGACTGATCCATCCTTAGTTATCCTATCACAACCCCACGCCTTCCACGCCTTCCACGCCTTCCCTAGAGAGCTAGTGGGGCTGGCTGGAGGGTACAGTGCCTGGCTGGAGGGACGGTACAGTGCCTGGAGGTAGGGTACAGTGTCTGGCTGGAGGGGGGTACAGTGCCTGGTTGGAAGGAGGGTGCAGTGCCTGATTAGAGGGTACAGTGCCTGATTAGGGTACAGTGCCTGGCTGGAAGGGTACAGTGCCTGGATTTGGAAGGAGGGTGCAGTGCCTGATTAGAGGGTGCGGGTGCCTGATTGGGGTACAGTGCCTGATTAGAGGGGTACAGTGCCTGGCTGGAGAGTACAGTGCCTGGCTAGAAGGAGGTACAGTGCCTGGATGGAGAGTATAGTGCCTGGCTGGAGGGAGAATTTACATTGCCTGGCTGGAGTGAGGGAGGTACAGTGCCTGGCTGGAGGGGCGGTACAGTACCTGGCTGGGGAGGGTGGTACAGTGCCTGGCTGGAGTGGTACAGTACCTGACTGGAGGTACAGTGCCTGCCTGGAGGAGTACAGTGGCCGGCGTGCTTACAGATATTAGGCCACTATAATCATTTCGGCCCCAGCTGACCATCAGACCTCCATCAAGTGTGAGACAGTGTGGGTGTAGTGAGGAGACTGGCGCCAGGAGGAGAGGGAGGAGGGAGACGGAAAAATGGAGAGAGAGAGAGAGAGAGAGAGAGAGAGAGAGAGAGAGAGAGAGAGAGAGAGAGAGAGAGAGAGAGAGAGTGATATGAAGGAGGGTAGAGAAAAGAGAGGGTTATTGATAATGAGGGGAGAGTGGGAGAGGGTGAAAAGTGTGGGTAATAGTGACGAAGGGAGAGAACCTTGAAGAAAAGGGATTTCATGATCAAGAGAGAGAGAGAGAGAGAGAGAGAGAGAGAGAGAGAGAGAGGAATAAAGGGTTTAGGTTAATTAGGAAGACTGGAGCTGGAGGGAGGGAGGGAGGGAGGGAGGAGGATTATACCAGGTTGACACACTTTCGATATCACCTTCGCTTTATTTTTTCTGGTTCCTCCTATTTTACTCTTCTCATCATTATTTGGATTCGTTGGAGATTAGGAACACAAGCATAGTGGTTAATCTTTCTCTCTTGGTCGAGGTCATTCAGAGGTCAAAGGTCATTCGGCCAACCTTGAACTATTACTTATATACTCAAGTGTTTAAATCTGACCTTTAATTAGGCAGTTTCCCTCTGCCATCTATTGCATTTTTTTGCCAAATTCCAGCAGAGAAACGGCCTTTCATATCCACGTTCTAATTCTCATTTACGCCAAAAGTTCTTCATCTTTTCTTTATTAATGTATAACCTTCGCCTTACTAATTATTATGCTCGTTCTTGTAAGATTTCTGTAATTTTTTGGTGTTTGATATTTAATCTTTTTCTTTTTTTCTTAAGTCAATCACACACACACACACACACACACACACACACACACACACACACACACACACACACACACACACACACACACACACACACACACACACACACACACACACACACACACACACACACACACACACACACACACACTACACAGCTTACATAACAGTCCTATTAAGTTAATTGTTTGATATACTCAGTACATCAGGTCACACACACTACCTCTTAAATCATCAACAGCGAAGAATGGATCCTGGGCCGTGTAGTCCCTTAACGATATTACACTTCTCGGATTCAAAATGGCCGCCCCCCTTAATTTAGCGGAGTGCCCCTGGGAAAACTCTCGCTATTGTAACGCTGGCACAGGTATAGGCCAGGTAAGGTATAGATGGGATAGGTAATTGGTTAGGTGAGTCACAGGTATGAGCTAGGTGAAGGATAAGTGAAATTGGTAGGTGATTAGATGAGTGAGGGAGGTAAAGAAAGAGATATCTCAGTACACAAAGTTGTTATAGTGTGTTGTTGATTACCCTAACTTAACCCTACACAAAGAACAGTCATCAAAAATCACACCAAATGAGGTTGTTAGTAAATAAACCACTAAATCTCGGGTGGTTAAGAAACTCCCATTGCTTCCTGGTTGTGTAATATGAAGAGGCAGTTTTAACACCACGATACACCGCTTCGCTTCTTTAAACCTAGAACACTGTATTACATATCATAGACACAATTCATTTTTATTTGTAATTCTGTTTACGTCACTAAATCCTGTTGCCATCTTGTCTATCTGAAATTGTGGAAGTACAGAGTAGGAAATTACCTGGTGACTTAAAGTGAAGAATATAGTAAAAAAAAAAGTACAATTCTTATATAAGGAAATAAATACTTCCTTTAAATACTTTTTTTTCTGAACATCGAGTCATTAAAGAAAAAGAGGCGATTCTCATAATATTAAGCTTTAATTTTCCTCTGTCACATTTGGCAGTACACTCTGGAAACATGTTCAGCTCTACAGTATATAACAAGTCATATTCTCCAGTCCTCGGTAAGGCTACATCATCATTATGAAAACATTCAATCTAGCAGAAGTGAATTACGTTTCTTTATCCCATAGGCTATATTCTCGTTCCTTAATATATATTTATCTGTCAGCACTGCAGAAGTGAGGTCACCGCAGCTCACAGAAATAATTACAATGAACATTAAAGGTTCGCATCCAAGGACTGAGTACAAGTGTGTCTCAGATTGTGTTCATCAGCTCCTGGTAAGATAGGTTCAGGAAGCTCTTGTTATATCTCTGAGACCTGCAGGGGTGTGAAGGTAACTGACAGGATGCAAGAGAACAATCTCAGGCGTTAAGGGAGACAACAGTCTTAGGGGTTAAGGGAGCCATAACGAGACAGTAACCGCCAGTCTGAGGGGTTAAGGGAGCCATAACGAGACAGTAACCGCCAGTCTGAGGGGTTAAGGGAGCCATAACGAGACAGTAACCGCCAGTCTGAGGGGTTAAAGGAGCCATAACGAGACAGTAACCGCCAGTCTGAGGGGTTAAGGAGCCATAACGAGAGTAACCGCCAGTCTGAGGGGTTAAGGGAGCCATAACGAGACAGTAACCGCCAGTCTGAGGGGTTAAGGGAGCCATAACGAGACAGTAACCGCCAGTCTGAGGGGTTAAGGGAGCCATAACGAGACAGTAACCGCCAGTCTGAGGGGTTAAAGGACCCACAACACAACAACAAGTTTCCATCAAGAGCGTTCTCTAGGTCCCGATTGGATACTAATCAGATTGACGGTGATCATTCTTATTATTAAGGCTCGAGTGATCATGGGGAGGGTGATGTTGTTGTTGCTACGGGTGAGGTGTGTGTGTGTGTGTGTGTGTGTGTGTGTGTGTGTGTGTGTGTGTGTGTGTGTACAGGGTAAATACCTACGTGAACATATGTCCACCCTTACTTATTGTGTATAATTGTATAACCAATATGATCTCTCTCTCTCTCTCTCTCTCTCAGTTTACTCAGAAACACACACTCCCAGCGGCTGCTATAAACCCAAATACCAAACATAGCACTCAGACGCCTCAGAGAACATCCTCTTCCCTATTTCCTTTTTTAGTCTCTCTCTCTCTCTCTCTCTCTCTCTCTCTCTCTCTCTCTCTCTCTCTCTCTCACACACACACACACATTAAAACCATTTTGAAGGGATATATCCAAGGCTCTTAATAATGGTATTTCTTGAGTCGTAAGGCGGAGTTTATAGTCTGGAGTAGCTTATCATTTTTATGTATTTCCGGCATTTTGAGTGCCGTAGTAATCTTGGGTTACGGCGCTCGTAACCCGAAGACGTCGGTCGTTAGGGCGCGCTGACCCTCGTCCACCCACGCTCTCCACGCCTCCCTGCTTGTCTCCCTACAGTCCACCTACTGGATCGACACGCCTTCCACTCCTCCACCTATAGAACCAACCCCCCCCCACCATCCACACCTGTCTCTCTCTTCATCTTGTATGTTATCAATTCTTCCAGAGTGCTGTGCCCCTCCATCTATCCCTCTAACGTCCTCTCTATCCCTATTCCTTTAGTCTACCCCTCCCACTCTTCTTCCCTACCCCTCCCATTCTTCTCCCTACCCCTCCCACTCTTCTTCCCTACCCCTCCCACTCTTCTTCCCTACCCTCCCACTCTTCTTCCCTACCCTCCCATTCTTCTCCCCTACCCCTCCCACTCTTCTCCCTACCCTCCACTCTTCTTCCCTACCCCTCCACTCTTCTCCCCTACCCCTCCCTCTTCTTCCCTACCCCTCCCCTCTTCTCCACACCTACCCCTCCACTCTTCTTCCCTACCCTCCCACTCTTCTTTCCTACCCTCCCATTCTTCTCCCCTACCCCTCCCACTCTTCTTCCCTACCCCTCCCACTCTTCTTCCCTACCCCTCCCACTCTTCTTCCCTACCCCTCCCACTCCCTTCTCACAACCAAAAACATAGACGCACTCCACCGCAGGCAAACAACCATTAGCACACACTACACCAAACATACCTCCTGGCATCTGTGGGATTAGAATTACGTTTGATGGCTTTATTCTTCGCCACGTATCTTTACCTATCTTGTGGTCGTGTGTGGGATATATGTCTGATTAATAACCCTACATGACCATTGTAGTTAATTTCTTACATCTCTTTCGTTATCATATGTTGAGATGCAGCTTTAATCAATAATGTGGTTAATGTTTGATGTTAGTGCTCAAAAACGTCTCACGAATCTTTATCAGTTATGTGGAAGGAGTGAACGGGAAATAGCGATTGTTATTGATGATCTTCCACTACAGGTTCCAGAACTCGGAGTGAACATCATCATCGATAACCCAGATGACGCGTTAGGTATTGATGAGGGTGGTGTAAGGTTACCTGAGAACTGATTAAAAAATATCACAATTTCATTACCTGGTCCACGTGGTTAACACGAAGTCCATCTGGTATTTGATCAGGATAAACGATTAATATTGTAAACTACTGGACGTGAGAGACGAGAAGGACAACATCTATAGAGTCAAAATACACTATATTGCAGATGCCTTTCTTCATTAAAATCTCAATGTAATAATATGAACAAGAATGAACATAAGTAGTGTTTGTTACTTCTCAGAAAGATGTGTTAACTAAGGACACAACCTCCTCACTTCAAGCTGCCAGACCCAGTATGAGGGTTAGGCGCCACCGGGA
Source organism: Homarus americanus (assembly GCF_018991925.1). NCBI lineage: Eukaryota > Metazoa > Arthropoda > Malacostraca > Decapoda > Nephropidae > Homarus > Homarus americanus. The sequence continues at coordinate 335,578 of NW_024746240.1, forward strand.
CCACAAGGAGGTCACACACACACACACACACACACACACACACACACACACACACACACACACACACACACACACACACACACACACACACACACACACACGAGGTCAGAGCTTCAGGCGGTGTGACGTAGTGTAGGATCACCATGGCAATGTCGTCCATTCTCCCTTCTCACAAACAGATCTGTAAATCAACAAAGCCTCACTTTTCTTGTAAACATATTTACCTGGATGCCTGCGGTAAACCTAAAGCTAACACACACGCCACGTCTCTGACCGCAAAGGAGGAGTGTTTATTTGAGTTCAGAACAGATGCTGAGTAAAGCACATCTCTCAGTGGTGAACGCGGATGCTGAGCGATAATCTTCAGGTCAGATGTTAAAGATTATTATTAATGGAGAAAACAATGAAAACTTATATTACGACGAACACTCTCAGTCAAATGGATGCCAGGACGAGTGTCAATGGTGTGCCGAATAAAAACACACACGCACGCACACACACACACACACACACACACACACACACACACACACACACACACACACACACACACACACACACACACACACATACACACGCACACACACACGCACACAAACACACACACACACACACACACGCACACACACACACACACACACACACACACACACACACACACACACACACACACACACACATAAACCAAACATATAGTGGTCTATCATGCTACCCATCCCGTAGGACTAATAACCCGTCGCTACATTCATTATGCCAAGTTGTTCCGTTTCCTCTCACATAAATAAGACATTACGTATTTCTTCAGGGCAATATTTTTTCTCATTTGTTTTTGTATAAATTGATAATTAGTCCTTCATTCTTTAAGCAGGTAAACAAGGGGTAGTGGTTCTGTATGTGTATGTGACAGTGTTCACTCTTCCTCTATATAAATTAATGAATTTTTTTTGTAGATTGATTTTGATTTTTTGTAGATTGTGTTTATCCCTCCTCTCATCACCGTCTGCCTCCTCTTTCTTCTTCTTATTCTCCCTCACCTCCTCCATCCTTCCCTCTCTTCTTCAGCCTCGCCCCCTCCCTCTACCTACACTCTCTTCCTCATTTCCCATGTCCTAATCTCTTCGCCTCTTACTCTCCCTTCATCTTATATTTCTACTTTATCTAACCTTCTCCCTCTTCTTTTACCCTCTCCCTTTTCCTCCCCGACACTCCCTCTCCTCCTTTTTCTCCCTTCATCTCCTCCTCCTCCTCCCTTCCCCTTTATTTATATTTTCACCCCTTCTCCCCTCTCCCCCTTTATTTCAATCCATACCCCGTCTTTCCTAACCCCCCCCTACTCTCCATATCCTCCTGCACCAACACACCATCGTTAATATCATCGAATTGATCAATAAAGAGTATCTATGGCACTTGGGGGTACCGCATGTATGGTCCTGACACTCGGGGAGATTTTGAAGGGGAAAGATAAACAGTTTTGTGACCATACCAACCATAAAATTACACGTGATGGAAAAATCTATGATATTTTTTTTTTTTTTTACCTAATATGTCAAAAGAATTTCATTGACTGATTGGATTTTATTTTACGGGGTGAGTGGAAGGGTGTTTACAGTGTTGCAGGAACCAAGTGTCAACAGGATGATGGGAGTATATACAGTAAAATAAATCTTTTGTTAATTTTTTTCTTTCTTTATGCAAATGATATACTCAAATAAGTAGACCTTAGTGCCTATTGACCAGAAGGATGGGATGGATTTGGCAAAGGGTAAACGCCTATAGCTTGAGAATAATGCCTAATAGAGACGAGAGGGAAGAAAGTAATATGCTTTCTTTCCTACGTTTTCTACATTATTAAGGCCACTGTTATTATCCCAGGGATTGAGGTTATGTTCACGCATTTGTCTTATTGGCTGTGTCGTAAAAATGTCAATAGCTTACTTAAACCTGGAAGTACATCAGTGTCCCATCGATTAGTTACCATTTCGTGAACAATTTATAGCCGGTACTGTAACGAAAGGCAGAGCAAATGTGTGTAACTGAATGGACACAAATTCCTTCCACAGATAATTTTTTTTTCTCCTTGAAGATGCAAAGACTAAGAGTTCAGATCTTCAAACATTCTCTCTCTCTCTCTCTCTCTCTCTCTCTCTCTCCTTCCAGCTGCAGGGAGAATAAGACCGGGACACAGACAGACAGACCTACAGCAAAGTGAAGTGTGTCTTAAGCTCACAACACAGACGAGGGTAAGTTATCGGTAGAGCACAGACTAACGGAGGAGAGTCTTATAGTGTTGTAAATTCACACCAAAGAAGAATCTAATGTGGCAAACGACCATGCCAACAGAAGAGTTTAATGAGCCTTAAAACCACACCACGAAAGTCTTATGAATTAGAAACAAACTCAGACCACAGATGACTCCAGTGTGTCGTCATCTCACACAACGGAAGAGTCGAGTATAATTTCCAAGCATTTATCACAGAAGAGAAAGGGTGTCAGGAGAGCATGGTGTGTCATAAACTCACACCAAGTAAAGGAAAACTAAGGGTAGGAAGGGTGGGTTAAGTATAGGGATAGGGGACGGGAAGAAGGTTGAATAGAGGATCGTGGGGGCCGGATGGGTTACGGGGCGGAAGCATGGTGGTTTATGGGGCGGAGGACGGGTGGTTTACGGGGCGGGGTCGGTTGGTTTACGGGAAGGGGCAGGGTGGTTTACGGGGCGGGGGACTGGATGGTTTACGGGGCGGGGGACTGGATGGTTTACGGGTCAGGGGCGGTACTTACGATCTATCCTTCGTCGGTTTTTTACGAGTCATAAGCTCCGTATAAAAATAGGGTGTCGGGGTCGTTGTGACGGCGAGCGTTTACTGATAGGCGTCATTATATTCAATTTTCATGATGATAAGAAAACCGTATTGCTCTTCAATTTCCTATAGCTGGAAGAAGTCACCCTCCCCACCCGTCAAATCCATCCTCCCTCTCTTTAACCCTCGTCTCTCTCTCTCCTCCCTTCGCCTCTCTCTCTATCTCCCTTTCTCTCTCTCTCTCTCTCTCTCTCTCTCTCTCTCTCTCTCTCTCTCTCTCTCTCTCTCTCTCTCTCTCTCTCTCTCTCTCTCCTCCCTTCGCCTCTCTCTCACCAGTTCCACCAGGAGTTATCGAGATGGAAGCAGAATTGGCTCAGGATTCTTACTGAGTACCTCCCATCTCCATGAAGTAAACAGGCACTAAAGGCATTCAAAGCGATGGCATTTTCAGACATCTTTCGGCTCTTACAGATAGCTTGTATAGTTCCAGCTGCATCAAGTGAATGTGAGCGATCTTGCTGTACTCGACGCCAGCTTTCCACCTTCACTCATGACAACAGAGATGATCTAGACAAAATAGTAAAAAAAAAAAATTGCAGATTCGTCCCAGAAGAATGAAAATGAATGGTGCCTTAGTGTAGCTGAAGTAATGAAGATGTGTTGAATAAATGGTCTCCAGTGATTCCAGATGCTATTATATTATTTGAAACTTCATATATTTTACGAGGAGGCTACTCAGACCCCTCTCACAGCGACTGGGTGGTTACACAATACAGGTCCGTCTTTATAGTTACGATCACCCCTAAGTGAGGCTCTGGCTCTGGGCTTGCAGTAATGACTTCTTTTGTATTTATTCCTCTTAACAAGTGTGTGTACTCGTTCTTGAGTTACAAATATCATACTGACAAACAACAGGAAGCTTAACTTGGAAGACACACACACACACACACACACACACACACACACACACACACACACACACACACACACACACACACACACACACACACACACACACACGCTTCATGACTGATACCAACAACCCGAGGAGAGAGACAGACAGACAGACAGATAGAGTAACCACCCATGCGTCAGCCGCGGGACGTAACCTACACGACGACGAAAGAGTCTTGACAAGATAAGCTTAGTAAGCTATCACATCATCTGGAAACGTTGTATAACATTCAGAAAAAAGACACGAAATCACATAAAACATAAAGTTGTATTTACACTTTCATATTTTTCAAAGCATAAAAGTAAATATACCTTAACTAGTGTCAAGAAGGGTAACACTTTAGTAGTCACTGAGTTTATTTACTGTATGTGGTTTATCAAGTTGTGGTTAAGGCGCGTATGGTGCGTAGTGTCCATATCTGGTTGATTTTATGTCATATTACCATCTATTTTTTTTCGTTTTATCACATCATTTCACCATCAAGAAAACTTTATGTCAACATAATGTGTGGAGGAGGAAACACAGACGAGGGCTTCTCATCACCCACTGTATGGATATATTGGCTTTCTTCCTCTTTGTCGAGAGAGAGAGAGAGAGAGAGAGAGAGATTGTGTGTGTGTGTGTGTGTGTGTGTGTGTGTGTGTGTGTGAGTGTGTGTGTGTGTGTGTTACATATCAACAACTTGACACCCTGACACACTACTTCCTTGTGTCGTCGTCTTCCTCCCGTGATTTATAATACTTTAATCTTGATCGTTAACAAAAACATCTTCTTCCATCGCTCCTCCCTCAGTTATCTTCTCTCCCCTCCCCTCTCCTATTCTCCTTCCTCCCTCTTTTTTTCCTCATCTTTGATCACCTCTTCCTGTTTTTCCCTGCCCTATCCTTCTCTCCTTGTCCTCTTTCATTTTGATTTTTACTGTCCTCTCCATTTCCTCTTTACCTATTCCTTCTCCTCTTTTTCTTTAATTGTCCTTCTTCTTCTTCTACTTCCCTTTCGTTTTTGCCTGTCTTATCCCTCATTTTTCTCCTTTTTGTTTTCCTCCCCTAAAATCCTCTTCCTGACTCTCCTTCCTTCTCTCCTTCCTCATTCTCTATTTCTCCTCTCCTCCCTCTCCTCTGTCTTCCTCTATATCTTCTCTCCTCATCTCTCCCTCTCTTCACACCTTTTCCTCCTCCCCGCTTCTATTCCTCCCCCTTTTCTCTCCCCATCCCTTTTCCTATTCCCATTTCCCACATGTTACACCCCAGGCCCCCTTCCCTTCTCTTACCCCCCCTTTCTCCCTTTTCTCTCTGCCTTCCCCCTCTCCTACCCTACTCTTTCTTCCCTTATCCCTACTTTTATCTCCCCACTCTCTTCCCTCCCTCCCTTTTCCCCTTCCTCTCACCCCCATTTCCCCCATCCTCCACCTCTCCCCTACCCACGGAAGTTTGCATCTTACGGCCTGGACTGATAGATAGGCCGTCAACTCCGCTGACATTTCCTTCACACAGACCTCACGGTATTGGTTCACGAGTTGCCGGTTTCATAAATATTCCTCCGCACTAACACCCTGAGGCGTGTGGCGGCGGCGGTGATGGCGTCTTTATCTTCATCTGCTGTCTTGGATCATACTTAAACAGTTAAATCTTTCCAGTCAACGGGTCGGGGTTTTTTTTCTCTTACCTTTTCCTCTTACCATATCCAACAAGGAATAACTCTTCCCCTTTCATCTTTAGAAAATCAAACAATATTTTATTTTTTTTATTTCTTTTACGTAATCTTGTGAAATTCAATAATAAGTTTTTTTTTCTTCAGTATCGTCCGATGAAATAATAAGTAGTCTTCTCCTGTCTGCTTGTGCTTACTTCCTTGCATTGCTATGGTCTACTTAGGCGGAGATGATAGCTTGAGTGAGGCGGTGCGGCCATCACATAATTTTTCCCTACAAGATTCAACAACAGATCTTTATTTTTTTTTCTCTTAAGATTCAACAGTGGATCATATTTTCCCTCCTTAATACTTCTCTCAAGCAGCTTCACTCAACAGCATCCAATAGAAAGAGTAACGACAAGGGGAGGTTTAAGCACCGTGTCTTGTGGTTATCGTTCGTTAAGTATTACCAAAACGACGGAGTCAACGAGCTATCGGGCATCCTCTTCCGGGTTTGTTGAAGCATGTGCCCAAGATAAGCGTCACTGGGAGGAACTGGAGGGAGGTGAGGAAACTGGGGGAGGGGGAACTGGAAGGAGAGGGGGAAAAGGAGAGAAATGGGAGTGGGAGGGGCGTGAGGGTTACTGCCAGGTATCGGGTGGTGAGAGGAACAGAGAACCGATCACGGGTGTTGACTGACTATCTGGAAGCTGCTTTACTGAGCCTTAACCGTAAAGACTCAAATCGTCCATATATATATACTGCACAACAAAGACGATCGAACACATTACTTCATCGGGAAAGAATTTGGTAACGGGATCACGTCAACAAGGCAAAAAATAAAAAATAAAAAATCATGGAGTTATTATTGTTTTTCCTCTACTGATGAGACATTGACTTCAAGGTATTATCAGGGGTGTGGACTGGTGGTGTGGACGGACACACACACACACACACACACACACACACACACACACACACACACACACACACACACACACACACACACACACACACACACACACACCTCCCCTAGCCTCGTTCTCTTCCTCACACGCACGCATAAAAAAAATGTTCTTAGGTGACTCGCTGGCGGGAGAGGCAAGGAGAAACGCGTTGGCTCTTAGAGGTTTACGAGTCAATAAACTAGACCAGGGCGGCGCTAGCGACTACTTGCGTGGAATTGAAGTGCGTTCAAGAAGCTTTCGTCTGTTACCATTGCGACGAAAGCGAGAGGCCAAGCTAACGTTGAGACTGCTTGCGTGGAGATGAAGGGCGTTGAAATATACTTGCTTTGGGGTCGTTGAGAGGCGGAGTCCCTGGGAAGCTGAGGGTGGTGATACAGGGAGGGGAGGAAGTAAGGACTGAGGACATGACACATACATATCAGTAATGAAAAGGTCACTTGACAAGCATAGTTTAACAAGCCAGAGAGAGAGAGAGAGAGATGCCAAAAGATTATAACCGACTGGTGTTAACACAGTTGCGTTAAAATGGTAGATACTGTTCCAGGAATTTGGGGAAAAACATTAGTAACGCTGACACAATATGTAAATTATTACGGATTTGAAAAGGCAAATCTCCAGGAAGAGAGAGCAGCGTTACTAAGACCGAAGAGCAATCAGAGTTGAGCCGGATAGAGAGAGAGAAAAATTGTACACGATGGTAATGAGTGTGTGTTTGTGTTTCAAAATGTTCAAGTGCCCATTTATAATTCCTTCATCTCTCTCTCTCTCTCTCTCTCTCTCTCTCTCTCGCATCACTGACCTCCCGGATGTAATACGAACCACGAGTGACTGCCCAACGTTTATCTTCAACAACCATTAAGGTGAACAACAACTGCCCTGCAACAACCACAAACTGACCTGGACAGACGACAGTGACCGGACCTAAGAACTCTGACCATAGAGCGGCATTAACCATCATCACCCTCTGCACTAATAACCTCAAAATTCAGTACAAATTCTGCATTCAGTTCAACAAATACTTGAGAAAAATGTATTGACCTCCCTGTGACCCCGAGGTAATTCCTGTTGGTCTTTGTGATTAGCGATGATCACTTACGGTAGGGTGACATGCAATGACCTATCATGACCTCTTGCTAATGATGCAACCTTTACAATGTGTGTCTTTTATCCTCGTCGCTAGGAGGTAACAAGTAACATCACTACAATTAAAATATTCACACAGTTATGTGTGAATAACTAGACATAAAAAAGTGATACGTATTTCCTACTTAATTATTGATAAATGTAAATAAGAGGAACTATAACACGGAAGATGATTATTTGGTATCATTTGTTATGGCCAAGTTAATATAGATACACAAATTAATACAGTTAATAAAATGACAAATATATACTAGGAGAGAGCAAAGAACGATGATGAGGTCTCTTTGATGACTGACACCACAAACGAGAGAGAAAATGTTTACTCGTGTTGTGAAATGGATGAAAACTGGTAAACTAAATGTTGTCATTTAACTCAACACTGGAAGTCTGGTGACCAACCTCTCGTTACCTGGTAGCTAACTATTTATTTTTTTCCTTGTGACTGACCCCTAAATACCAGATGACTGACCCCTGAGCACCTGCTGGGTGACGAGGACACACCATTACCCAGGAGGCAGCGAGACCGCCCATAATCTCCCCCGCTGTCTCCCGCCAGTTAATGTCTCGTAACGATAGTCATACTAGGCCAGGAATGACGCCCTCAACCACTTTATGGCGGTGGGGGCTGCACTCGGAGATACCACACAGCCCCCTCCTCTCCCCCTCCACCCCACCAGTATACTGTTACACACAAAATACCTGGAGTTTGTTGTTGTTGGTGGATACAGTTCATAGAGGAGTGTCGAATAGGGTGTGGAGTCAGGTAGGTTTTATGTGAGGGCGTGGGGCCAAACAGGTGAGACAGGTGAGGAAGGAGACAGCAGGAGTTATGTGAGGATGTAAGACAGGTGAGGAAGGAGACAGGTGTTATGTGAGGGTGTGGGGCTAAACAGGTGAGACAGGTGAGGAAGGAGACAGCAGGTGTTATGTGAGGGGTGTGAGACAGGTGAGGAAGGAGACAGGTGTTATGTGAGGGTGTGGGGCTAAACAGGTGAGACAGGTGAGGAAGGAGACAGCAGGTGTTATGTGAGGGTGTGAGACAGGTGAGGAAGGAGACAGGTGTTATGTGAGGGTGTGGGGCCAAACAGGTGAGGAAGGAGACAGCAGGTGTTATGTGAGGGTGTGAGACCAAACAAGTGAGGAAAGATAGATCAAGGTGACGAAGGCTACTGAACAACCTCCTCGCAGACACCACTAAATACAGCATTACATCCTCTCTCTAATGCCTGTAACCGATACAAAATGGCTGCAGTCGGTGATTCAGTATTCTAACCTTCATTAAATATCTTATCCTCAAGGTAAATACAGTTGATCTTGGAGGATATTTGGGTTAAGATTCAATGATTGTAATTTAATGATATTTTAAGTTAACGAAAAAAAAAGTTTATAAGAAGTTAAAGAAATTGGATAAATGGGACGAAACATAAGAACAATTATCATGATAATGTTTTCATGTTTTTATTGTCAAAGTTATGTAATGTTATGTGTTATTTATCAAGTCTTAAATTTTATTCTAAATACAATTTTTCTTTATTATGAAAGATTGTGGCTGTTTGTCTCTAAAGAAACACTGTGGTTGTGGTCATTGTTGTTATCTAAAGCTGTGATGTGTGTGTGTGTGTGTGTGTGTGTGTGTGTGTGTGTGTGTAGGAGGGAGGGGGGATAATGCTGGTGACCCAAGAACCACTATTGCTGTGTCAGTGTTGTTTTCTTAAGCTTCGTGGTGATTTTTTTTTATGTTGTTGCGATGAAGAAAAAAATGGTGGAAAGAAAAGATGTGAATGATACTATGGGAGACGACAAGACCAACACGAGGGTGAGTCAGATAACAACATTCAGTCTTCATCTCTCTCTCCCTCCCCTTTACCTCTCTTTTGTGGCCCCTACTTCCCTCTACTTAAGCTCCCCATCTCCCCTTGCCTCCATTCTTCCCTCCCTTCTTATCCCTCCCCTCCATCCCTTGCCTTCACTCTTCCCTCCCTTCTTATTCCTTTCCCTCTTTCCTTGGTCCTCTTAATTTTCGTTATCTTTCTCCATTGTCAACAACCTCTCTTCATTTCTTCCTTCTGTTTCCCAGTACCTTTTATCCTTCCATTTTTTTTACTCCTGTTTCACCACGTCTTGTCCTTTTATCTGTTATTTTCCCTTTCCTTCTTATTTTCTCTTATTATTCCCTCTTTCCTTCTCCTCTGTCTCCTACGTTCCCTCTTCCCCCCTATTTTCCCTGGTTTCACGCCTGTTTCCCCATTCCTCTTTTTATCATTATTTTCACCCCCCTGAATTATCTTCATCTTTTTCTTGCGTCCTTTTGTCACCCCTTCTACACTCCCCTTGCACTTCCCCCTCGTCATCATCTCACACCTTTACACACACACACACACATCTACACTCCTTCTCACTACACTCGCGAGGTACAACTTACACCTCTACCACCCCTACACTTTTGCTCACCCAACCTCCTCTACACCCTCCCTCACCCCTTCACCCCATGATATACCTTCCCTAACATTATCCCTTACCACACACCCCATGGGGCATATCACCTCTCCACCATTTCCCCCAACACCCTCCCTCGCCACACCTACGAGACACAACACCTGGCGAACTTATTGGGGGTCCTGTGAGACGCCAGACGTACACAATAATGTACTTCGTCATCTATATGGTAATTCCCCGGGTAGGTATCACCATACAGACGACCACCTGCCGCCCCACACTATCTGCCGTCGATAACGATCCATTAGTATGGTTGGGCGGTACGCGAGGAGGAGGACCAGTAATTCGCAGAGAACTTAGAGTAGTAAACGAAATATTAGCAAATATATTATGATGGTTTTTATAGATAAAGATGTCAGACGGTGGTGGTGGTGGTGGTGGGTTCTACGGGCTAACTAGCACAACAGTATTTCTGAATATTGCCGGGACAGTGTATGTCACAGTCGCCTACCGTGGCTGTCAACACTCCGGAGAGAGGAGAGCCCTATATAATAAATTCCCCCCTAACATACAGAAACGCTACATCTGAATTTCCTGGGACATATATTAAGCCTCGGAACTATGGAAGGTTTTTCTACAATCCCATAATCTTCCCCATTTCCTGGCTGGCCCGACCGACTGTCTCGTGATTTAATTGGAAAATGCACCGGGCCATCTAAACGCTTCCACTGTTTTGTTTCCCGCCGTCCTCTGATCCTGTGTCATAATTTCCTCTCTCCCCCCTCTACTCTGTACGTCACTCAGTTCACTTATTAACCTCTATTAATGACCTTCTACTGTCGTAACCGCACCTCCATGTGCCCTAAAGTAAGACTAAGCGGGGAGGGTTCGCTCTACCGAGGCCACAAGGGAGGAGGGGAGGGGGTTGGGAAAGCGTGAAGGCGGAAGAACAAGTGCTGGGTATAATGTTCCTATTTGCATATCATTCAGTCGACGGCGTACGACTTGCTGCAAGACTTGCCGGCCCACGACGACCCCCTGGCTGGGCTCCCACCTTCAGGAGGGAGGTGCGGGTGTAGTGGGGAGTAGAATGGGAAGAAGGGTGCTTTGGGATGTTTGTTTAGAAGTAGAACTCTGAGTGTGTGCCTTGAGGGGGGGGGGGGATATCTGAAGAGTTTGCTTGGGGGTGGTTACGCTCTCTGGTGGGCCACCGACCAACAAGAAGTGTGATTAAGTGAGGGAGCTTTCAGTGAGGACTTGGATGAGAGAAGGAAGGGGGTATAAGGGGGGTATGAATATATTAGAGCATTACTGGAGGGGCACCTTTAAGTATGTGTGTCCTGAGAGAAAGATATCTGGATTTATGCTTGTAGAGGAAGGGAACTTTTAATATCATAAGCAAATGAACTTATACGAATTACGGCTTGAGCAGGAGTGTGTATGAGGTGGAGTTCTCTTGGGGGTAATGAGTGGTTAAATTTGAGTGTTTCTAAGTTGCTCCACTTCAGACAGAATAAAAAAGTAGTACACTCAGTAGACCATTTACTTAGCTTATCGTGCAATTGACTCAGCGCCCTTCTACATCACTTCTCTCGCACCCTTCACAAAAATCCACCTTCCTAAAAATGAAGAAACGCTATTGAGTATTATCTCCTCCTCAAACTCCTCGTATCCTTCAAAAAAAAAGTATCCTACTTCCTATAAAAGGTGAATTTATCTTTACAGGAGATCTAGTCCTCCTGGTCTTCCTCCTCCTTCCAATCACACATTCCTACAAAAGTGAGGAAACGCTGCCAGGCATCCCTCGTCCCTATCTTTCTTATGTTGCTCCTACCTCACCCCCCCCCCTCCTTACTACAGTTATTAGGACAAAGTTCTGGTAGCCAGCAGGATACATACCTTTATCTGGGTCTCTGGGTTTTAGGGCGGAGCTGAGGAACACCGACGGTCACAGCTGAAAAGAAAAGGTGAGTGATTATCCTTTTAGTTGAGGTATATGTGATCAGTGTCGTGTATCTTGCCTAATATTTACATAACAAACTCAAGATACCTAAAACGAGTAGCAAATATGTACAAACAAATAAAAAAATCGTTCATTTTTCGAATCGTAATTACTTAGTGTCACTCTTATGTCTCAGAAAAACAAATGTCACAAATAGAGTTGATTAATCTGGTTTTCAAGCTGAAATTTTATCGGTACAAATTTATTATACTTAATTTTTAACAGAAAGGTGGTGCCTAAGCCAACACATGGATACACAAAGATCCAATATATATCACCAAACATATCATCGAGAAGCAATTAGCGAGCAACCTATACGAAGAGCACCAAACGACCACACATGCGCCTTCCCTCCAGACCCTCTTAGCTTCTGCGTCTCAAACCGGATGTCAGCGGGTGAAGAGCTGTTTCATGTTAGTACAGTTTTAAAGCTGTTTATGTTATGGCCTCAGCTGTCACCAGACCACTGAAGGAAATGAAGAGAATCCTGTGATACATCTACTCTCAAAGACTACCCTTCTCTCATCGCTCTCCCCTTCTCTTGTCTCTCCATCTATTCCTCCTCTCCTAGCCTTTTCTTCTTCTTTCTCAACCTTCTTCTCTCTTAGTCTCCACCTCTCTCAGTTTCCCCATTCGCAGTCTCCTTCTGTCTGTCCAGTCCCCCCCCTCCCCCCTAAAGGCCACCATCACCAACGCCTCGGGAAAATATAAGACAGTAGACGGGGAAAACCTAATTTCCATAGCAATCCCCAGTTTCCCCTACAAAGCGCTTCATCTATAAAAATTTACAGTCTGCGCCATACACTACCTCCCTCACTCTCTCTTCTCTACCCTGACCTTCCTCCCCATCTTCCTCTTCTTTGCACGACCATGTCCCTGTTCTTCCTCCTCTTCCCACTCCATATTCAACCCCCTCCTCCTCCTCAATTACGAGAAGCACTTGTATACATACTTCCACAGCACTCCCTCCCACCAGTAGTGTTTCATGTCCAGATTTTCAAAGACGCGTTTGTATAAAAAAAATCCATTTCATTACATCTTTTCACTTCCAAAACAATAATACATTTCTAGTTAAGGTAGCAATTACATGGTTAGGTACTGTATAGGTATTATTAGTACAAGTGTAGATTCAAGTACAGGTGAAGGTACTTATTAATGTACAGATTCAAGTAAAAGGTGCGAGTACAGATATGATTACTGGTGTTAGTACAGTGTAAGATACAGGTAAAGGTGTACATACAAGAACTGATACAAATACAAGGACAGGTAGTAATACAGTAACAAGTACAGGTAAAAGTCGAGGTACAGAAGGAAATGTAGATACAGTTATAAATATGAATACAGACACAAATGCAGGTATAATCAATCATCAGCTACCACCTTCACCCATCAACACCTAAATCCACAACCTTCAACCACCAGTTCACCCAACACTTATATCCACAACTTTCACCCATCACTCTCACCCACCACCTTCATCCACCGAGCTCACCCACTATCAGTTGAATGCGTTCTCACACTTGAGTTAGAGGGTAATAATTAACGTAGAAATGTTTAAGCCTTCGGGTCACGTATATTGGTCTCTGGTCCAGGTGGAAGAAGAAACTTAAGAGGAAACTGGGAGTAAATCTTATAAAGTTATTTTTTGGTACATTTTTCATCTTTCTCGGGACATATTGAAGAAAAAAAACCGTATCTCTGGCATAAAATTTTGGTAAGTTGAAGGTGAAATGGTACAAGAGAGAGAGAGAGAGAGAGAGAGAGAGAGAGAGAGAGAGAGAGAGAGAGAGAGAGAGAGAGAGAGAGAGAGAGAGAGCCGCCGTCCGCCCTTGCCATTCCGTTCACTGTGCCAATTCTACTCCTTATGGTCGAAAACTAATCCTAGGGTGAGCCCACGATCGTAAATGGAGACTCATAAAGAACCGACGCACGCTAGAGATGCCATCCCGCTTTTGCATGTGGAGTGGAAAAAATGAAGAAATCTCGACTCCTACCTGAATACTCGCCTCGTTACTAGGTACAAGAGGATGCTAACCTAGATGTGCTTATTGGAGTAGTAGTAGTAGTAGTAGTAATAGTAGAAATGGAGGTATGGGGAGTAAGGGAAGAGTGTGGATGAGGGGTTATGGGGCAAAGATGCTGCTGAGGTTAGGTTAGGTTTCGTTTTGTTAGACCCAGAAGGCAGTGGTCCTCATCTGTCTTGCTGAAGCTGAGGGTGTTTGTCGTCGTTTGGTGGAGGAAGGAGAATTGAGTGTGTCTCCTCGTGTTGACTGGAAAGAGACTGTTTGTTGTTGTTTGCTGAGATAGAAGACTTGGGGGGGACGCGGATGAATACTGATTGGTTGAGAGAGAGAGAGAGACGGGAAGTAAAGGGACGGACAGACAGACAGACAGACAGACAGACAGACAGACAGACAGACAGACAGACAGATAGACAGACAGAGAAAAAAAATATTGTTTAATGAAGATGGAATGGAGTTTGTTTAAGAGCTTTACTGACAAGATTAAAGCACAGTTGAGTTCGTTCTGGGGGATTGAAACTACCGAATCATATCTCTTCACTAGAGTAGAGGAAGTGTCTTGTTTATTTGATGGGAAAAAAAAAGACTCGGGTTGGCCTTGAGGTAATACTTATAGAGATGAGTCTTTCTATCTCTCTTATATCATGGCGAAGCACTTAATACTCCTTACCATCATGTTTTCTTACTATTTTTTCCTGTACTCATTGTTTTCAGATGATTAAATGATTTTATATTGATTATAAATATATATATAATGTACAGTATTAATCAATCATAATTTGTGTATTGTGCATTAAATATAAAGGGTGTTAGGCTGTAGGTCCTTGCTCACGACAAGGTGGTCATGTTGAAAACGGAAGTGTTGTGAGTATATGTGTTAACTCTCCCTGTGTCCTGGGGGTGTTGGTTGGGTTGATGCTGAACAGTAAAAGAAAATACAAAAATATGCAGCTTCTTAAAATACAAGATGAAAGTTACTGAATTTCAATTATTTATTCATATATGTTTCTCTCTCTCTTTCTTCGTCTATGTCTCTTTATATCGTTTGTGTACATTTACCCGTATCTCTTCTTTATTTTCTGTTTATTTTGTTCAATCTCCTTTATCTTCTTCTTTGTCATTTCTGTCTCACTTTCTTCGCCCTCTCTCTCACACACACATAGTTTCCCCCACGCGTGTCTTCAGCGACCATCAAGGTGCCAGCCAGCCAGCCAGCCAGCCAGCCAGCCAGCCAGCCAGCCAGCCACCATGCACTTAATACAGGGACACCAAGAGAACGTCATCGCCCCCCACGCACGGCATTACTCGTCCTCCAGGGCACACACACACCTGCATCAGCCAAGTGAGAGGTAATAACCACATTACCTCACCAGGGAGAAGGCCCTCTGGGAGCTGCTGTAGCCAGGGCAGGTTGTTTAGCATTCGTCGCTAAAGTAGACGAGGGGTGAGGGAGAGGTCTTGAAAGGCGGTAAACAAGGAAGGGGAAAAGAGAGAGAGGAGATGATGATGATGATGATGATGATGATGATGATGATGATGATTAAAACATACGAAAAGACTCTACTGAAGATGTTGAGAATAAGTCCGTCAACAGATTAAATCTTGAACCTTTATTAAAACAAAGATCTGTTGTTCATATTTCCTCAACGTTTTCCAATTTCTCTCTAATAATATCTTGAAAAGTCTCGGAATATCAAGTGTTCACGAGGGGTTAGTTCCTCAGCCAGTAGTCGTCCCAGAACTTTACTGCTGAGTCCCTACAAAGTTTGTGTCCCTTACCACATTAAGGATGACGCTGGTGGCACATTCTGGGGGTACACGAGTCAGGTGACGCTCGCCCATCCCCCTCTACGGTGAGAATAAAGAATGAAATACTCGACAGGGTAGAGACACTTCCTTACCCTGTTCAGCACAAAGAGTACAGTATTTTTCCCTCTTCAGCACTAAAAACATTCTTTAAATTAATTTTTTGCGGGTATGGAGGAGGGGGTTGGTAGCAGAGGGGGGGAGGAGGGAAGTAATAGGGGAAAAGGGGGAGTGGGAGAGGGACATGGCCTTACTCCCCCCGGCCAAGACGAGACGATGGCGCATTCTTACTGAGGGAAAGACGACGAGTGGCGGCGGGGTTTTAATATATGCGCATCACGGCTCCGCGCTCCGCACACTCGCCTCCATGCATATATTAGTGAAATAGATTGGCACTTCCTGGAGGGTTATGAATTTCTGTTGAATCTCTGCAGCCGCCATCACGTCTTGCTGGTCCACGTATTAGCGTTAAGAAGGTGGAAGAGATGCGGGGTCAGGCACTGTCAACACCGGGGGATATTGATACTGTAACGGGCATCATTTTTGAGGATAATTTTGCTCCTTTTGATAACTGGATTATGTTGGTGTGTAATAATATGATGAGATATCAGGATGAGCGTTGATTCATCACGTCTTGTGTATTACTTGTGTCGAATGGTACTCAGAGAAACGTGCAGGTATGTTTTGCGTATAACTTTAAAACACACACACACTTGATATGACCCTTCTTTTACGTCAATTTTTATAAATTAGTTTCCTCTTAAAATACACCTTAACCATTGCCCGAAATACACACCTTAATTACAGTACAACCTTAAGACTAACCTAACCTAACCTCAATGGTGATTGCCTCTGAAGAAGTCGCCGCGAGAAGGGATCGCTCTCCACGGGTATATACGGTTGGCTACGGTCGTAACCTTGATACGTTTACGGCCTCTAGTGTTTCATAATGTTTGATGAAGTTGGTGTGTTTGTTTTAGCGGATGTATGGGTAGGAGGTGATGGGGGGTGGGGGGAAGGTGTTATGGGGGGTGGTGAGGGGAAGGAGTGATGGGGAGTTGTAAAGGGAAGGGGTGATGGGGAGTTGTAAAGGGAAGGGGTGATGGGGAATAATTGGAACGTACTGTAATGGCAAGGAGAGAGAGAGAGAGTGTGTGTGTGTGTGTGTGTGTGTGTGTGTGAATCCTCGTATTTGCACAAAAACAGACTCACTTGTCCTGTCAGCGTATTTATTGTCACACATGTACTTAAGCACTTATAAGGAACATAAAACATACACTTAGATGTCTGGCCATGAGTGTGTGTAAACGTTTGTGTAAGTGTAAATGTATGACTGTTTACACTCGTGCATATCTCTGTGTATACGAAACAGGGGACAAATGTACAGTCAAGGAATAATGGGAAAAATAGAGAAAGACAGAAGAAGGGGAAGAGATAAAAGACAAGAATAAGAGAAATGGATAAGAAGAAGCAGAAGGTAACAAGGGGATAAATAAAGGGTAATGAAGGGGGAACTGAGAATCAAGGGGGATGGTAAGGGTAAATGGGGACTTTATGCACCAGTGGCTGAATGGTTTTGTTCCTCGACTCCTTTCCTTGGGGTCTCTGGTTCATACGGGACCCCCCCCCCCAACACCCAGTTGTGAATGAGTACCTAACCTAACCTAACCGAACATAACCTAACCTAACTTTACAGATGGGGAGATGAAGGTGGTCGAGTGCAGTGCCGGCCATACTGTCTTCTAGTGTATCAAAAAGAAAAGGTTTAGTATTCAGTCTGCTATATCCACATAGTCTCTAATGGGTCGTTAAGACTATGAGAAGTACTTTCACTTTCTCGTGGAGCATAAGTGGTGAAAAGGGGAGAGCATAGGGGTACGCACTTTTTCTGGGAGCATAAGTGGTGAAAAAAGGGGAGAGCATAAGGGCACGCACTTTTTCAGGGAGCATAAGTGGTGAAAAGGGAGAAAGCATTAGTGCCCACACATTCTCAGGGAGCATAAATGGTGAAAAGGAGGGGAAGAGAGCAGAAGGGCACAAGAACTCCCTCATGACGCAACTGGTTAGTTCCTTGGCCACTAAAGATCACATGAACGATTTTATGTGTTGCTCATTACCCGAGGTCTGTGCCCCCCTCCCTCCCTCCCTCCCTCCCTCACTACTGTCCCTATTTGCTCCCGTTGTTTTATGTTGTTCTAGATGTGTTCTTCTATCATCATCATCATCATCATCATCATCATCATCATCATCATCATGGTCTCCCTGGCGTATTTGTGTCACTGGAACATCGGGAATATTCCAGTTATTGACAGGGAGTTCATCAGCATCAATTGGGAATAAATTAACAATGGCGCTGTGTACTGTGTTTCATCTTTCCCCCAATTCTACAGCGTCCGACCCAGGTCCTCTTATTACTTCTGTTTATCCCTGATGAAGCGAGGAGTGTGTTTGTCCGGGTCGTGTTTTTTTTTTTTTTTATTCGGAATGTTTGTCTTGTATGTATATATATGTTTTATTTGTGTATTATTTAGTTATGATCAAAATGCTGCGAGACTGAACGAAATGTCGAGGATTTGTTGGCTGAATAACAAGGTGAGGAAATACGTCTTGATGATGTGAATGTTTGGTAGATAAACCAATGAATTTGATGCAGAAATATACAAAGAAATACAACTATTACTCAAAAGCAAAACAAAAAAACAACTTAAATTACTTGTTAACATCACAGAAAAAGAAGAATTTTTTTTTAAATTTGTTGTCTAGTTTAACACTTAGATATATAACACCAATAAACTACTTGAATTAAAAGAAAACAAAAGTCTGCTCAGTCACAGTTGTTCTTATATTATGAGTAGAAGACACATCACCCTGCCTAAACCCACATCAAGCCGTGGGATATCCCGAGATCAGGTTCTTGTTGATTGGAGACGGTGAGTATATGAGGTATAGTTTAGATAATATACTGTAGAACTGTAGATCGTGTTGTAGAGTGTTGGCGATAAGAATAAAGAAGCAACCAATTCACAAAAATTCCCACCTTCAAGTTACGATTGAGTTTCAGTGTAATTTCGATTTGATTCTGGGTATGAACTTTGTCATGGCGTAACTTATGTGAGTCAGTTCAAACGTTTTCACATCTCCTCCAGTTAGGGGAAAATCTGGATCCCAGCTGTTGTTGCATTATCTTATTCTCAAAGGCTGATTATATTTACCCGTCAAAACCTTAGTGTTGGATGCTGGCGTTACTCAGATGGGAATGCGTAGTCGTAAAGTGACTCTTCATGAGCTTTGTCGACATGAACTTCAGGCTCATACAGGGGTAAAGGAGCGTCAGAGTATCCTCCCCGAATATGTTGTTTAGCGTTAAGAGGAAAACTCCCCTCTCTCCTTCAGGCAAACAACAGTGCTACTCTCACGAACGGGGCGCTTGGCAGGCTAAGACCACGGATGCTGTAAGGTCATGACCAGGCAGTGACCAACAATGCTGCGAGGTACTATTAACTCTACGACCTATGCTGTTCCTCTTTGATGAAGGATGCTGCGAGCCCTCTACCGGCGATGCTGTGAATATGCAGATGAGATGGCAAAGGGTTGACAGCTGGGGGCGAGTGGACATCAATTATGACAGCGGTTCAACAGGAGGAATACCCCCTAGCAGGAAGCTACTCTGGCCGGGAGGGATAAACCTTTTGAGCACAAGGGGAGGAGTTTTACATTATTCATCGTGGGCAAAGTGAGAAAGGCTGACTTCAAAAGAATATGCAATGGACGGCCTCGAATTATTTGCCTGTGTGTGTGTGTGTGTTAGGGAGTTAAGGTTAGAGAGACGAGGTAAGGGGAGGGGGTGGTTTGGCGGAGAAGAGATGAGAGTGATTTGTGTGTGGGCGGTATAGTGAGGAAGTAAGAAAGTCAGTGTGTGTGTGTGTGTGTGTGTGTGTGTGTGTGTGTGTGTGTGTGTGTGTGTGTGTGTGTGTGTGTGTGTGTGTGTGTGTGTGTGTGTGTGTGTGGGTGTGTGTGTGTGTGTGCGCTAGTTACATATGTGATGATTCCAGATCTATAGTGACAATTACACAATCCAAACATCACGTGTCTCACAATACACAAATAAAAATCACTTAAAACATTTTACATATATAGTTCAACATCGTGTCACCCAGCTGAAACAAATCAAATATCAGGTTACAGTCGTATATATGAACAGACTTTTAAATACAAAGTTAATAATATAACTCGGAATATTACAGCCAGTGTTCTTTGTTCTAGTTCATCAAGATATCTAATAACAAATGATAGGGAACGAGAGGAAAGACATCACCCGATTACAACCCGATTACACCCGATTACTTCGCGATGACTTGGCGGCATCTGACCCCCGCCGAGATTACCGATAAGGATTTCCCCCTTTTTCAGTACCGTATTTTTGTCCTATTATGTGAGGGGAAATTAAAGATGGCGCTCGTCTACATGTGCAATTATCCCTAGAAAAACCTTGAGGGCGTTGATGATGCTACAGTCAAGTAAAACTCTGACAAGTGGCACACTCTTAAGAACTCTCCACCGTGATTAAACCCAGCGTCGATAACCCAGAGAGAGAGAGAGAGAGAGAGAGAGAGAGAGAGAGAGATGAAGAATAACAGGATTGTGAGATAAAGCATGAGGAAAAGGGAGAACAAAGAAGAAAAAAATAAGAGAGGAAAAGGAAAACAGAGAGAAAAAGATAGGTACCCAGTTAGGTTAGGTATTTATTATGTGTTAGCAGACTGGGGTGGTCTATCGGTGGGAAGTCCTGCCTTTGAGAGAGACTGACGCTGATACCGGTGTCGTGTTGTGGAAGTCAGTCACAGGGCATAACAGACTTCCTCTCTCTACCATAAACTATTCCATTCTCTTTCAACTTTCTTCCCACTGAACAAATTCTGCTTCATTTTTGTCTCCTCGTCCTCATCTATGAAATATTGAGGTTAGTGTAAAACTTTCACGCGGACCAGCGAATGCTAAGTGTATCCTGAGAGAGAGAGAGAGAGAGAGAGAGAGAGAGAGAGAGAGAGAGAGAGAGAGAGAGAGAGAGAGAGAGAGAGAGAGAGAGAGAGAGAGAGAGAGAGAGAGAGAGAGAGAGAGAGAGAGAGATCATTGACCAACATAACAAGTCTTCATCAGATAAGTTCTCGAGGCACCACATAATTGCACGAACAATATCCTATACCTCCCCTCTACCCTACACATCCTCCCCCTATCCCCCTACCTACAACCCCTACCCCTCTACCCAACACATACCCCCTATTCCCTTCCCCCTCAACCCCCATTGGTACGCTCAATTAGGCCTACAGAGAGATGTCCTTCCACCACCAGCTGTCTACCTTCCCCCTCTCCCCCCTTCCTCCTCAGAAAGGAATAGGCCTATTCTTCGAGGTCAGCCAGCGTCTCGTTGGATGAAGCCCCGAGCTGTAAATGGCCAGGAGGAGCAGGATGGTGTGGCCAATTTACTCCATCAGATTGGTGAAAATGTCTTAGCCAGATGTTTGAAGCCGCATTCTCAAAGATTCCTACGTTAATGTTTTTTTCCATCCCTATTCTCTAGCAGGGTGAGATGTGAGCGCCCCCCCCCCCTCCCCCCACACACCCCACTCCCTCATCTAACTGTCCTCTTTTAAGCTACGACAAAGAGCTGTGGGTCAAATGGACACTTAAGAAACTCTTAACACCGCCTCGATCCGCGTTACTCATCTCCGCCTGGTGTGTTACGAGGGAAAATTATTATCTGTACTGTCTAAATATGTATTTGCATTAATTACATTTACTTACTATCACTTCATCTTTCACCTTTTGGGGAAGGGAAGGAAGGTGTGAAAGATGGTGATATCTGCCTCCTTTCCTGGCAGAAGAAGTGTGTGTGTGTGTGGGGGGGGGGGGTAGAGGTGGACTTACAATTGCAAAGGTGTTGCTAAAAGGGGTCCGGGGTGATCACATTAGATTGAACCTCGTATCTGAATAAGGTCTGTCATATTTGGTAGGGGAGGTGCATTAGTAGTGAAGGGTGGAGCAGCTGCCACGGAGAGACGGCGGAGTACAACTGAGGAGGTTAATTCATTGGGTGGGCGTGTCAGACGGCTTGGATGGAGTGGCACAGGGAAGGGTGTGTGGGCGTGGGCGTGTATATGTATGTTTGTGTGTGTGTGTGTGTGTGTGTGTGTGTGTGTGTGTAGGGATGGGAGAGGGGAGTGGGAGGTGAGTGTGGGGAAGTGTGAACGTGGTATACAGTGTATTATCATATTTGTTTTTCCTGTAGGTTTTTATAATTTGGGTTAGAATCGATCATATATATTAGTCGCCCTTGTCCCAAATCCACTAACCTAAAAAAAAATACAGCCTTCACTACACACAGTCGTTTCATTTTGCCTTCCTATTAGAATCTGTGTCTATATCTCAATTTCATTTTTCATCACTCTGTTCTCCTTATCCTCTCTTCGTCTCCTCTCTTCCCCTTCTCTTCTTGTATTATTTTTTCCCTGTTTCTTTACCAGCTTCCTCCCCTTAATCATTTTCCTCCCTGTTAATTTCCCATTTTTCCCTCCCACGTGTATTCTTTATTTATTTTAAATTTCTCTCTTCCCTAAATTTCTTCTCCTTTTCCCTATTCTCCTCTCCGTCTTCTCTGTCTTACTTTATACTCCGCCCTATAAGTATCTTTACTCTTAATTTACTTTCCCTTTCTCTCCCTATTCCCACTACCACCCCCCTATTCATTCCTAAGTTCCTCTGTCTCCCCTCCTTCAAAATGCTCCTATTCCTCCTTCTGCTCCTCAATCTACCCATCGTCTTCCTCCTCCTACTTCTTCTTCTCCTCTTCCCCTTCACCATTGTGTGGGCCGCCAACCCTCAGCCTACGTCTAAAAATTTTCTGGCTACTGGCATTCATTAATGAACCTTTTCCGGACGAGTGGTTTGCTCAGCAGCCGGAGTGCCACCAAATTGAGAGAAGGCGATCGAAAAAAATATATCACCGTTATAATCGTGAAAAGAAAGAAGGTCGTTTTATTTCCTGATTACACTACGCCTTTATTGTGTGCTGAGATCATAAGAGGCATGTATAATGGAATGGTTGAAACTCGCTTTATTAATAATGTCATTTATGTAATATGTAATTATGAGAAATGAGGGTTAGTGAGTACTGATATATTTATTTTTTATTTTTATGGGGTTGAGATGATAAAAAATTAACTTTATTTCCGGGTTACATCGTGTATGTGAATAAAACATGAGGCTTAGCGGTTTTTCATCATGTATAGGTAAAAAAAAAAAGTGACGCTTACCTCACTCTTTTGGTATATATTCAGGAAAAAGGAACCTTGAAATTGCTTTTTATCTCATACGCACGCATGAATATATGAATACAGAATAGATTCATTATCCCTAAATACACACGTACATACTTACACATATAAAATGAGGTTACATCTTACCGTGGATCTACACAACAGAATCATCCAACAACACACTCATGTCAGGACTAACCTTCTCATAACCTCATAAGTGAGTAAAAAGACCAGAAAAAGGAGCAGTTGTGTAGTATATCAAGGCGCTGTGGTTCACCTCCCGGGCCGTCTCACTGAATACAGGAAAATAATCTATTCTCCCTAGTTTTTATAGCTGGTGTCACCCCCCGGCCTCTCGTCTCCAGTCAGAGCGGCTTAGCTCACACAAGTGGGAAGGTTCTGCAATATCACTAAGAGGTTGTAAAAAAAAGGGACGCTGGTCATAAATTCATAGCAGGCCGTCGAATGTTAAGCCCCCCTACCCCCCCTTCCTCCTGTAGGCGTAGCTACACAACAGGGGACAGACGTCACGGTGCATGAGGGTTTATTTAGAGGCTGTTCTCCCTCTTCCGAATTGTTATGGATTCGCCCTTCCCATAATAGGGATTACTTAGAATCCACCCTTCCCATTTTAGGGATTATTTAAGAAGGGCCTTTCCAATAATCGGGGTTACTTAGAGAACCCCTACCCATAGTCAGGGTTACTTAGAAAACTCGTTTCTACTTTATGGCACGTTTAGAAAACGGTTCTCCCATAATCTGTCTTGTTTAGTGATTCTTTTTACACCGAATTCGGTTTGTTACACAACACCTTTCCTAAATTCGGATGAGTGAACGGAACTACACTTGATGTTTGTCCACACTTCGATACACTCAAGTAATATTTGCAGGTAAATTTTTATTTTATTTCTTTAATAAAATATGTGATACATTATAATGTACACTGTACGTCCAGAATACCTTAGGCTCCTCGCAATGTGTGTCGTGAACCTCTGATGAGGCTCCACGCATCCAAGGTTCAGAAGCACTGCGTTATTTAATTAACTCTACAATTGTTCACGAGTCATTTTAGAATTTCTGAAGCAGCTAATGCCTGGTAAATTTTTAACACATTTACAGTAACTGTTTCAAACAATTTCGGTACAGTTGATAGGAGTGTGTTTAACAAACTGGCAGGACTATCAAGAGCGCGGCTACTTAACTTTAGACAAGTAGTATAACCTCGTTTGTTGACATCTGAGTCATTTACGACTTTCTTAACCAACCACTTCAGATCGAGAGGCCTTGTTAGTCAACCTTATGGCACATGAAAACTTTGGATGTGAAGGGGTCCCACTAGGGGAGCGTAATCTACCTCTTTTGTGGTAGACGGGGATTAACTGGGCATTGGTTTCTGATGAACATTTGGCCTGCGTGGCGTGTGGAGCTCGCGGCCGCCTCTGCTGATAGCGTCTTTACGGCCGACCACACCACTGATATAAGCCATTCCAGCGGCCTTTATTGCCTCCACCGCTACAGAGAATTGTGCAAGAAGCTGCTGTCACTCCATAGTAGAAGGAGCTTTATGACGGGAGGGAACTGAGACAAGAAGAGCAGAACGGGGAGATAGCTGAAGTAGAATTGTATTGTTGATGTTGATAGTAACAGCACCAGCGTATTGATAAAGAGAGAGAGAGAGAGAGAGAGAGAGAGAGAGAGAGAGAGAGAGAGAGAGAGAGAGAGAGAGAGAGAGAGAGAGAGAGAGATTACTTATTTTTGTTATAGGTCAAAGGTCACGTTTAATAGACACATCAAAGTTTTCTCCCGCAAATTCACTTTCTTTTATACTCGTCCAGCTGCCAACGAGCACTATGATACGCCCTGATAACTAAGACGTTTGTAACCTATCCCTAGTATGTAATGACCTGGAGGGAGAAATATGCTCAAATTGATTCTATATCTATTTTTCCCTTTCGTTTATTCATCTTTTAATATCATCTATGGGTTTACTGAAACATCATCCAGTCTCTCTCAATTCCACAACATCATCCACATCCCATCAAATAAAACACTCTCCATCTCTCAGCATCCTCCTCCTTTCCATCTCCCTACATCATCCTCCTCTCCACCCCAACATCATCCTCCTCTTCATCTCTCAACATCATCCTCCTCTCCATCTCCCTCCACCATCTCCTCTCCACCCCAGCATCCTCCTCCTCTCCATCTCCCTCCACCACCTCCTCTCCACCCCAGCATCCTCCTCCTCTCCACCCCAGCACCATCCTCCTCTTCATCTCCCTCCACCATCTCCTCTCCACCCCAGCATCCTCCTCCTCTCCACCCCAGCCAACACTCTTTACTTCATCTCTGGGACAATCGAAATGGATACACACAAGAGTCTACAGTTTTGGTCCTGGTCGCTGCCCTAATGGATGTTGAGGAGAAAGCAAACATGAGGAGATAACACCATCCCCATAACCCACAACACAGAGACACACACACACACACACACACACACACACACACACACACACACACACACACACACACACACACACACTCACATTCATTCCTACCTCCAAACAGTCGTGTGAACTTACGGCGTTGTGCACTTTCATTTGTTTTGTTTTGGTTTTCAGGTAAAGTGACATATGGCTTTTAGAAATGTAATGATGGCGTCCTGTTGTTTCCCGGTATACATGTGACGGTAAGAGTGATGTACACACACACACACACACACACACACACACACACACACACACACACACACACACATTATATTTATGTTGTACTTACTGTCTATATTCATAACACAACCACAACGACATTATAATGAAATTGTGGTCTTGAAAATCTAAATTAATATATATTTTGTTACGGATACAAACTTATAATTTAAATATGAATATATATAATGAAATCTTACTAATAAAGAGTATCAATATTTCAGTTGGATTCGACACACAAAAGGACACGATGAAGAACAAACTGCTGTAGGGAAGTAAGCAAACAGTCTCCACAGGGTAGCTGGAAAGTATATGAGGTCAATAGGATGGTAGAGCAGGCTGTGTATAGGTCCTTCTCGACTTCAAGATGGTAAGGTTAAGAAGACGAAGACAATAAACAATAAATTGAACAGGTATATGAGAAGAAAAATGAATAAAATAACAAAATCACAAACTCTGTATTCTTTGTATCTGAATCTGAATTACTGAAAAAATTACTTCTGGCTGAAGAAGTAATGGTAAAATCCTCTTAAGTAATTGTACTGAAGAGGGTTGTATTTTTTAAGTATATATATATATATATATATATATATATATATATATATATATATATATATATATATATATATATATATATATATATATATATATATATATATATATATATATATATATATATATATATCATAAACGGACATTATACACTACTGCTTATTGTCTTTCAGCTCCAGAAATTTTGAAAGGAAAATAAACTTATTCTAAGATAAGTGGCAAAGTAAACTAAGATAAGTAGTGGCAAAATAAACTAAGATAAGTGGCAAAATAAATTAACTATAAGACAAGTGGCAAAATAACCAATTGCTTAAGTAATTAACATCACTGCCGAAGTATATTCCACATTCACAAAAACACAGAGTCGTTTTTTCCTCCACTGGTAAAGAAAGGGGACACAACTTGTGAATAAAAGTCTCTGGGGGGGTTTCGTCGCCATTTTCTGGATAAAGAAGCTTTTTCTGTCGTAACGAGTCGATGGTGTGTTCCCTAGACACTCCCAGTCCACCCAGCAGTTAACTACAGAGTGAGTGAAGGGTTTATGGGTCTCGCAGCAACTTGGGTAATTCACAGTAGACTAAACGAATGGAATAGTGGCTCAGGTTAGGTTAGGTTAGGCTCGTGCAGTAAATTGAATGAATAAAATAGCAATTCCTACCAAACTAAACGAATGAAACAGCGAATCATATACCAGAAATGTAATCAATTCCTTCACTAATAATGTAAATACAATACACGGACAACTTCTGGCAGTACTATATACGACATAAGCTAATTTACCAGATGTAATTGAAACGAATAACACTCACAGTACTCTTAGTAAAACAGAGTACAAATTACAGCAGTTCTGAAATCCTAGTGAGTCGTTCTCTGTACTCTGTAACTTGTAGTGTAATGTATATATGGTTTTAAATGAATTGTAATGTTGAATTTATTGTCCTTCGAAAGTTGATGAAGTGATAGAGACTTGAGTGTAAGTTGTTAAAAGTTGACTAAATGGTGGATGGAGAAACCGTGGAGGATTATGTGATGGAGGAAGTTGAAGTAGACTAAAGGAAGTTGACTTTGTAATGAAGGAAGACTGGAATTGAAATCAAGGGAGTTAATTCATTGATGGAGATTGATTGTGGAACCTGATGGAGGAAGGGGAGATAAGGAGAGAGAGGGGCGGGGGAGGGAGAGGGAGGAAGGAAGAAAGATAGGGAAAGGGAGAGAGGAAGAGAAAGACCATCAACTCATTAACATAAGCCACTAGTTCAACTCTTCATAATAGACATTTTGCGCCTGGACGAACACTGATCTAAAAACTTTCTCACCGATTAAATTGTTCTTGTATGAAGTCGATTTTCTCTTTCATTCTTCGCTGAGGGTCTCTCTCTCTCTCTCTCTCTCTCTCTCTCAAAACACACAAACCAAAAAAGAAAGAAAATCGTTTTCTTACATAAAATTTGTTTTATAAAGAGTTGAAGATGCAAGCGAGTTAGGGCATTGGAAGGAGTGTGTGTGGATGTGTGGGTGCGTGTGTGGAGTGAGTGTGTGGGTACGTGTGTGGGTGCGTGTGTGGAGTGGGTAATTCAACAAAAGCTTTCGGTAAAAAGAACAAGAAGGAAACATGAGGAATCTGATAATCGTTACAGTGGTTGGAAAGGGATGGTCTCGTGTGTGTGTGTGTGTGTGTGTGTGTGTGTGTGTGTGTGTGTGTGTGTGTATGTATGCATATATGTGTGTGTGTGTGTGTGTGTGTGTGTGTGTGTGTGTGTGTGTGTGTGTGTGTGTGTGTGTGTGTGTGTGTGTGTGTGTGTGTGTGTGTGTGTGTGTGTGTGTGTGTGTGTGTGTGTGTGTGTGTGTGTGTGTGTGTGTGTGTGTGTGTGTGTGTGTGTGTTCTAGTCGGTCAGTGGTTAAAACGGGATGTTCTCTATAAATATAACACAATCATTTTACTTCAGATAGAAAATTGAAAGTTCAGTTATGATTCAAATTGTGCTTCTGTGAGGAGATGGTCGATAGCTCAGGAAAGATAAGGAGAGAAGTGGAGATAAAAGGAAAAATGTGAGAAATAGGAAGAGAGAGAGAAGGAGTGAAAGGTGGGAGAGAGACTGAGGGATGGAAAGAGAGAGAAGGGGGATGGAACAGGGGAAGGAAAATTACGGAATGAGGAGATAAAAGGAAAGGAAAATACTGAGGAACGAATGGAAACAGAGTAAAAACAATAGATAAAAAATGCGAAAACACTAAGGAATGGGGGAAAAACGAATTAGGAATGAGGGAATAGGGAGAAGAATGAGTCAGCCACACCTTAAATATGAAAAAAATAGTTGTAATACGTCATTCTAGGGATATTACGGATGGGTAAGGGCTTCCGATCCTACACTGAAATCCTTTTAGTGGCATCTAGTTCATAGTGTGATGAAAAAAATGAGAAAAATTCTATTATCCCATTTGACACTTTCTTTTATATGACTTATTATTCATTGGCTGATAAAAATAGTTATTCACTGTCTCGTAAACTGTTCTCTGTATAGATGGCATAACAAAGCCTATTACAGAGAGAGAGAGAGAGAGAGAGTGTAAAACAGACAACTCACAAAACTTTCTACCAGAGCCAATAGTGCCCAAGTGGGACACCCTCAGACCTCTTTCCCAGACATTGTAAACAAATTCCTGTGGTGAAAAAAAGTCCACAAGAAAAAAAACGAAAAAAAAAAACGAAAAGCGTCACGAGGAAGCTGACCATGTTCTTAAACTCCTCGACGACTTTGGAATGAACTTCATAAAAAAAGGGTAGTCAACTTTCCTTCATAGGTCTCAGCTCACCACCACGTTAAACCCCCCCATCTTACACACACACACACACACACACACAAAGGTAACTACCAATCGTTCACTGACCACATTAACCATCACTTGCAATAAAACATCCCTCAGTAGCAAAACACTTCCATCAGTCAGGTCACTATCAAGTAAACATTGGGTGCCCTAACAACAGCGAAAAAAAAAAACCCAAGTATTTCGTCAGCTGAGATCATTACAACAGTGTATAAAATATAGTCCCTTGTGTAGGTCACCTTGTAAAACAGTAACCATTCTTGCCATCATGGTAACTATCATACTAAAGAGCAGTACATCAACCATACTCACCAATGGTAAGTATTTAATATATGAGAAGAAATATATGTAGGTTTGTGAAAATAAGTCAAAACTACTTACTAACATGATGCTGAAATGATGATGTTGTGTAGTGGCGACAGGGGGGGGGCTAGGAGGAAAACTATAATTTATACACTGATCTTGAGCTACTCGCTGTGGCCTTCAGTAACTTCTGCAGAGGTTGGTACCCTTTGTGGATTCTAACTTCATAGGTGCAGGTATTCCACAGATGTTAAGTATCTACATGTGCCAGTAATGTGCTGAGGACAGTATCAACAGCCATTTCTTCTCAGCAAGTGTTGGTATGTTACTTGTGTTGGCGCTATAGACGTTGCTCATATAACTTATAGCAGTTTATAGCTGGCAGGTTTTAATACCTCACAGATGTTTGTACTCTACAGGCACTTGTACTCTACACAAGTTAGTATCTATAACTGTCATACTTGGCTATGCTACCTAAACAGTGTATACTCTCCCCCTACGATACTAATTATGTACCCATAGCCTCCCATCTCTTCAACCTCAACTACGACTACTGAGCAAGGAGTAATGTTGCACTATTTTCCACTGACTATCACACACTACATGGCGAGATTCCTTTCACACTTTACAGAGATGTGCAGTAGATAAGGCAAGAGACAGCTACGGAAGGTTAATGTAAGAGACAAATATATAGAAAACTAAGACCTGCAGAGACCTGTTTACGCTCACCGTTTCCCCCTAGACGAATAAATATAAATGGTTATATAACAGCCAGAGAGAAGAGGTAAAAAAGTGCTTGGTGGCGTAAAGGGGGGAAGGGGGGCGAGGGAAGAGAAGGGGGAAAAGGGAGGGTAGTGGGAAAATAAGATGGGTGGAGAAGGAGGACGAAGGGATTGGGATGGAGAGAAATTGGAATAGCTGAGGAAAGGATGTAGATAAATTAGGAATAAGGATGAAGAAACGTTATTTAAGGGACGAGTGAGAAACCATGAGATAAAGGAGAAAGGAGAATAGATGAGGTGAAGTCGTGATGGAGAGTAGGAGGAGGAAGATAGAAGAAGAAAAAGAAAGAAGGAGCAATAGGATGATGATGGTCAGGAGGAGGAGGGGAAGGGAAGACTTTTGTAGAAGGAGTACCGGTGCTAACTGACTACCACACAATCACGTTTAGTCCTTCACCAGACCGTTTTCAATAGACTTCACAATAGCGTCTGGGAAGTGTACGAACTGGCCGCCCGTCTCCACAAACGACTATACGCAAAACATATACAAAAATTATCTTATTTCTCATTGGCGGAGACCTTGTTTTAGCTGGTATTCGAGCAAGAGATAGAGGACGCTAATGGGCCGATTTTTTGATCGGTGTTAAGAGAATGGGGAAATTGGTGAGGAAAATTGGGCAAGGTTTTCCTCCAAGAATTGGTTCAAGGACAAGGACAGAAGCGGGCCATGAGGCAGACGCGTAATAGAGCGAGAAATGGCGTGGTCGTGGTGCGAGGCGTGGGGGGAGGGCAGGGTGCAGTAGAGGGGGGAGGGCGTGGAATAGTGTGTAGAGGGAAGCAGTGGTGCAGAGTGTGAAGGAAGGCGTGGTGAAGTGTGAAGGAAGGCGTGGTGAAGTTTGAAGGAAGGCGTGGTGAAGTGTGAAGGAAGGCGTGGTGAAGTTTGAAGGAAGGAGTGGTGAAGTGTGAAGGAAGGCGTGGTGAAGTGGTGAAGTGTGAAGGAAGGCGTGGTGAAGTGTGAAGGCGTGGTGCGTGGTTGTGAAGGCGTGAAGTGAAGTGTGAAGTGTGAAAGAAGGCGTGGTGTAGAGGTGAAGCAGAAGGAATGTAGAGGTGAAGGAAGGTGGTGAAGTGTGGTGAAGGCGTGGTGTAAGTGTAAGGAAGGCGTGGTGAAGGTGGCGGGTAGAAGTGAAGGAAGGTGGTGTAGTGTGTGAAGGAAGGCGTGGTGAAGGAAAGAGGAAGGCAGTGTGTGAAGGAAGGTGTGTGTAAGTGTGAAGGAAGGCGTGGTGAAGTGTGAAGGAAGGCGTGGTGAAGTGTGAAGGAAGGCGTGGTGAAGTGGAAGGCGTGGTGAAGTGTGAAGGAAGTGGTGGTGAAGTGTGAAGGAAGGCGTGGTGCAGTGTGAAGGAAGGCGTGGTGAAGTGTGAAGGAAGGCGTGGTGCAGTGTGTGAAGGAAGGCGTGGTGTAGTGTGAAGGAAGGCGTGGTGCAGTGTGAAGGAAGGCGTGGTGAAGTGTGAAGGAAAGCGTGGCGCAAAGTGTGAAGGGGGAGATGTGGGAGAGTGAGACAGCCACAACCACACTGAAATCAAATAACACTGGAGCCAAAATTCACAATTAACCAGGCGTTAAGTTTCCCTCGTCAATGGACACGCACCTAGTTAGAGTACCATTAACATTTGGAAGCCATTTAGACTCATTATCCTTTTCTGGTAATTTAAATGAGACAGTTGGATGCGGTCTCACATCCACAGGCAGGATAGCAGCGATTCTTAACAGATTAGTGGTGGTCTTATCATTACATATCCTACACGGAGAGACCCTGAACGCGCTATAAAGCATGGTCGTGCTTTTGGTGTCTAGAGGATCCAGGGGGATTAAATAAAAAAGGTCAACCTTCCCTACAGGGTTTACCGTAAAAAATATATACGTATATAATACCCTGGAGGTGTGTGGCAGGTCGTCCGTATCATCAGACTTGGTCCTGAAAAGTCTGCTTTGGATTTTATTTCGTCAAATTAACCTCCGTGTACATGTCAAGGCTGAGGTGGAGGGATTCATGCCGGAATTTATTAACATATTCTTTGATGACTAAGTTATTTATTCACATGACTTGCGTGTGATTATTATTTGCGAACATATTATTAGCAAACATTAATAAACATAGTAAATTCATTAGTAATACGTACTTAATTACTTAATTTGTAAGTAATTACACATACAAATGTTTATTATTTGTAAATATTCATAAACTAAAGCCTGCAAATAGTATAATTATAAGATGTGAGTCTGGCTGTCTCATCCTAACTCGAGGCTGATAATTATTGAGGATTGGGATAACTCATGTCGCCTCAACACGAGGTCTAAGAAACACGTCCCTTCCTCTTGTTGTCTTTCTTATTAGGTTGTATACAACATAGCGGCTGAAAACGATGTAAAGAACATAAAACAACACTTTCCTGATAAAGGGATTATCAAAATAAATTTTCAATACAAAAAAAGTTCGACCTCATTAGTGACAATTTCTGATGAAACCTTTACCACGGGAGGTCCCTTCACTTATAACAGGAAATAGTTCTCAGAGTCACATTAACTCTTCTAAAATTATGTGTATTGACTGAACTACCCAGATTAGGCAAAACTGAACCCCAGTCTTGATGATTAAGGTGTTAATCTAAGTAAACACCTTAAGATACCTTCTCATATTGTTACGTCATCTCAGCTAGTGTTGCTTTTATTCTTATATCAAAATCGGCTGCAAAAACACTGTCGAGTTCCTTCCTGAGGCTGTCTGGGTGTGTGTGTGTGAGTCATTAATTGTTGTGAGGTGATGATCTATTCACCAGACTCACCCACCTAACGCTATTACTAGGCAGCTCTATAATATTACGTCAGAGTTAATGGCTTATAATGTAGGTACCCTCTCTCTCTCTCTCTCTCACTCTCTGTGATAGCACCTTCAGTGTCAAGACCTGACTGAATTACTCAGAATAGGCAAACTGTACTCCAAGCTTTGGCAATAAATTTGTTAACCGTAAAAAATCTCTCTCTCTCTCTCTCATTAGGTGGCTGGGTTGCTTCCCGTCCGGTGTTAATTAGCATGGTGTCTCGCCGGAGCATCTCAGAGCATTAATGATAAACAGGGAGCGGGACCTGGCGCTGATGTGTCCCGCCGTCAAAACAAACCGAGGCGCCCCGCCACCTTGCCCAACACAAACAACCTTTCTCCCCAGTCAAAACACGGCCCTCCCCGCCTCCCTCCCTCCCTTCCTTCCTTCCTTCCTCTCCCCCGCAACTTACTTCCCCATGCTTACCTAACTACCCCCCCATGACTACTTACTTTCTCTTATTACTACCTTCCCTCCCTCCCTCCCTCCCTGCCTCCAGCTTACCTACTCTCCCTCCCCTATTACTTCTCCCTCATGCATATCTAACTACCCTCCTTCTCTCCCCTCTCTCTTTCTCTCCATCTCCTTCATTAACCTAACCTTTTCTCTTTATCCTGCTCCTTTCTTCTCCCTCACATTCCCATTGTTATTATTTTCTTCTCCCCTTTCTCCCTCCTATAATTTGAATTGAATTGAATTGAATCAGTTTATTTACCCAGAAAAACACAGATACAGAGTGGCTAATAATAACAATATTAACATGGTTGAGCCAGTTGAGAACCTGGACTCTCTTTGAGGCACCTGATATCTGCTATACATTTATCTCAAGGAAGTATTATGTAACATTTATTATCATCTGGAATAGTACAATAGTATGGTGGTAATAAGAACATCTCATAATGTTACCACGGTTATCAATTCAATATTTATTTATTTTATTTATTCTCATCTTCCACCTCCATCTTCCAACCCTCTTCTTTTTCATGCATTCAACCACTTGCTAATCTCCTCCTCTTCTTCCCCCTCTTCCACTTCCTCCACCTCCTCTTTCACTCCTTTATTTTTCCACGGACTTCCCTCCCTCCTATGCCACCCTCCCGCCCCCACCTTCCCTCTATGACTCACTACCTACGCCCTCCTTCCTACCACCCTCACCCCCTCCCCCCTCCTCTACCTACGCCTTTCATCTCCCTATATATTAACGTATCCGTAAGGCCCTTTTTTTTCTTTCTTTTTTTCATTCTCCTCCTCCTCCTCCTTTTTGTTTCCTCATATTTTTCTTCCTTCTCTCCCATTCCACACCCACACCACACCATCCCCCATCTATCATTATTATCATTACCATTGTTGTCATTATCTATACTACTACTACTACTACTACTACTACTACTACTACTACTATTACTACTACTACCACCACTAACATCATCAACCCACCACGCTGCGACCCTTAAACACAGCGGTCCCTTACCTCCTCTATAGTGACACACACACACACACACACACATGCTCATCCAATCACGCACTCATCATGGCTATTGTGTTCCTTTATTCTCTTTCTTTATCTCTCTCTCTTTCATTGTAACCCATATTCTGTCCCTCTCCCCCCCTCCCCCCCTCGCTCCTACCCCCTCTCCCCCCCCCCTCTCTTGTATCTCCCTTTCAAACCACCACTCTTCTATCCGTCCTCTTTTCCCTCCTCTCCCTTATCCCGTTACCTCTATCCCACGACCTACCTCTCCTCCCTACCCATACATTCTCCCTCCCCTCCCATTCCCACTCCCACCTGCACCACGTGACAAGAGAAGCGAGAAGGGTGGGAGACAGCACGTGACACCCTTCCCTATTCCTCTTTCTTCCTCCTTCTCCTCCTCCTCCTCCTCCTCTCCTCCTCTCCCTCCCCAGACACCAACCAGACATGTGACTTGTTACTGAAAAGTTAATAAAGCCAGAACCTTTCACTCTCCTCCATTCTTTCATTATTGAGGTTTTGGGGTTATTCTGTGTTCTCTCTCTCTCTCTCTCTCTCTCTCTCTCTCTCTCTCTCTCTCTCTCTCTCTCTCTCTGGCGTTACTCCTTTGTTTCCCCTCAAATTAAAGACACTGCCCTCTTATCCCCTCACTCTAACAACACCACACCCTTCACAACCCACACACTCCACACAACCCCCACAGCCTTAACACTCTAACACACACCCTTTACAACCCCTCACTCTAACACCACACCCTTCACAACCCCTCACTCTAACACCACACCCTTCACAACCCTCACTCTAACACACACAACCCCTCACTCTAACACACACCCTTCACAACCCCTCACTCTAACACCACACCCCTTCACAACCCCTCACTCTAACACCACACCCTTCACAACCCCTCCTCACCACACCCTCCACACTCTAACACCCACACAACCTCCTCTCACCCAACCCCTCACTCACACCCACTCACAACCCCTCACTCCTAACACCACACCCTTCACAACCCCTCACTCTAACACCACACCCCTTCACAACCCCTCACTCTAACACCACACCCTTCACAACCCCTCACTCTAACACCACACCCTTCACAACCCCACACTCTAACACCACACAACCTTCCCACAACCCCTCACTCTAACACCACACCCTTTACAACCCCTCACTCTAACACCACACCCTTCACAACCCCTCACTCTAACACCCTTCACAACCCTTAACACCACAACCCCTCACTCTAACACCACACCCCACGACCCCTCACCTCACTCCTAATACCACACCCTTCTAACACAACCCTTCCTCTAACACCACACTCACCTAACACACACCCTTCACAACCCCTCACTCTAACACCACACCCCTCACTCTAACACCACAACTCTAATACCACACCCCTAACACCACCCCTCACTATAACACCACACCCTTCACAACCCCTCCTACCCACCCTTTACAACCCCTCACTCTAACACCACACCCTTTACAACCCCTCACTCTAACACCCACACCCCTCACTCTGGCATCACTCCCCTTCTAACACCACACCCCTCCTAACACCACACCTTCACCCCTCACTCTAACACACACCCACTATAACACCACACCCTTCACAACCCCTCTCCACCCACCTCACTCTAACACCACACCTCACTATAACACCACACCCTTACAACCCCTCACTCTAACACCCACACCCCTCACTCTAATACCACAGCCCTCACAACCCTTCACTCTAACACACACCCTTCCACAACCCCTCCTAACACCACACCCTTTACAACCCTCACTCTAACACCACACCCTCCTCTGCTCACTCCCCTCACTCTAACACCACACCCCTCCTAACACCACACCCTTCAACCCCTCACTCTAACACCACACCCCCACACTATAACACCACACCCCTTCCACCTCCCTAACACCACACCCTCACTCTAACACCACACCCCTCACTCTAACACCACACCCTTCACAACCCCCTCACTCTAACACCACACCCTCACTCTAATACCACACCCTCACAACCCTTCACTCTAACACCACCCCTTCACAACCCCTCACTCTAACACCACACCCCCTCACTCTAACACCACACCCCTCACTCTAATACCACACCACTCCCACAACCCCTCACTCTAACACACCCCTCACTCCTAATACCACTCACTCTAATACCACACCCCTCACTCTAATACCACACCCCTCACTCTAATACCACACCCCTCACAACCCCTCACTCTAACACCACACCCTCACTCTAACACCACACCCCTCACTCTAATACCACACCCCTCACAACCCCTCACTCTAACACCACACCCCTCACTCTGGCATCACTCCTCTCTTTGCCCCTCACACTTTCTCCTCCTCCCCTCTCGACAATAAAGAGTGGTCCTGGACATTAAACGTGTGTGCTTACTCTCTCTACCTACATGCAGGTTACGTTGTATTGTTCCTGTGTACATGATGTCATTGCTCTTATGTCCCTCTTACTCTGTGTGTGTGTGTGTGTGTGTGTGTGTGTGTGTGTGTGTGTGTGTTGGTACCTGACTGTCTTTTGGGGGTCAACTTGTATGTATGTCTGTCTGTCTGTCTGTCTGTTTTTCTAAAGTATTTTTCTTTCTTCCTTTTCATCAATGTTTCTCTATCAATAAACAGTCTGTCTCTGTAATTCTCTTTGACTGTCAGTTAATCTGTCTGCCTTTTTTCTTCCCTTCTATCTATGTATCTAATTTATTCCCTCTGTCTCTCTGCGTGTCCGTCTCTCTATTTTCTATCTGTCCGTCTGTCTGTCTAACGGAATAACTCCAAATCCCATCGTAAACACGAAAATAACCTTTGATATAATTTCCTTTGAATAATTTACTTCTCACCAATTACAATCTTACAAACCCTACTATAATTATACCACATGTCTTAGTTACACCACATATGTCTTACTTACACCACCTATGTCTTAGTTACACCACATGTCTTGTTACACCACACATGTCTTAGTTACACCACACATGTCTTAGTTACAAAACATGTCTCAGTACGGTCTAATAATGAATGTCCTTACAACAAATTATATGATAGCGTTATGATGTTTAGCTTGCTATTAATTGTGTCTAATATTTTGCAACTTTTAAACTCCTATATATTTCCTTGCAGTCTGAGATCTAAGTTTCTTTACGTAATCCCTAGAAATGAGTGTTTATTATACGTGGACTGCACTTGAGCAAGGTGCTAACTCAAGCAGGGTAAAGTAGTTGGTTTTTCAATTGTGTGACCTTGACTTTTTTCTTTTTCCCCTCATTACCTCTCACATTCTCACCTCTCTTTGTTATCACTACTTTAGATTTGACGCTTCTTACCTCACATCCCCTCATTCTAACATCACCCCCCTGTAATAGGCCCCTGTCTCATCAACAGAACATATTATATAAATGGGTCAATACATCTGATATTATATTCAGATTCACCATCCTGTAACTTTCCACTGTCTATGAGTAAGACATGAGTTGGACACGTGAGCGGGCAACTCACCCAAGAGGAAGAGACCCATAGCTCAGCATTTCTGTAAGCCCGCACTGCGATGCCCTTTAGCTTCAGTCGCTCACATCAACTTATATCGTAAGGACGTGACCTAACGTTTATAATACATAAACGCCGTCTCCTTCTCAATCACTCCTAGACAGTGAGACTTACGGTCGATCTACACTCAGGAATTATATATACAACCCTTTTATAATAAAACAAAGGAACTATCGTTTGGGTTTCGTTACTTAAAACCCAAATATAAATATATGTGAACGGACTGGTTAATTGGACAAGCAGCCGATTCACCCCTCGTATTCCTTCCCTGTAACGCCTTTCCCTATCCCTCCCCAAAAGAAAACAAAAACAGAGGCTTTGGTGATTGCCATGGTGAAGATAGACACATACAGTAGCAACACTGTATCCCCCTTCCGTCCATTATTTATGGAGTGGTCAAGGACATATTAACCTAAAGTGTGTGACCTTGAAGTTTGACCTCGTAATGTCACAATATAGCAGTGTCATGGCCTATCATGGTGAAATATATCCGCTGAGACCCAACATTATATCTCTTTCCGGTCTCGAGTCATCCTCCAAACAAGGGAATATATATCAAAGTCATCATAACCTTGAACTGCAATCTTTTGACCTTAATATTTGTTTTTTTCTTTCATGTACGCATCGAGTTTCAACACTGTAGCACTTTCCGGCCTTGAGTTATGCTGCGGAAATACATCGTTAAGCAGAGAAGGACCTGACCCTTCTCCTTTCGGAATCCCAGATGGCGTGAGCCGTGAGGAAGATTACGCTCTAACTGAGAACCAGGGAACGTGTTGCTTGCAGAGACGAGAGAACCAGTGCTACGTTCTTTTCAGTAGTCGACAAGGATGTGGAAATAACCAAGAATAATTATAGAAAACGAAGCAAAAACAATAGTAAATAAACATAAGATATAATCTAGGAAACGTAAATAAAAGAGTTTATACGTGTAATTAACTCTTAGACTTCAAAAGACCTCCCCCATCATATAGAGATGCCAGAAAATAAATATGTGAATAATTAAAATGTAAATTTAAAAAAAAAAACATTCAAAGGAATAAATTGCTTAAAAAATAGAAAATGCAACTCGGAAATGAAAACAAAACAAAAAAACAAAATATAATACAAAATCAACAGCTTAATTACCTCACATACGACCGTCGAGCAAAAACATGAGCAAATATAAACAAAAAAAATCCGTAAGAATATGATAAGAATTGAGAGGAAACAAATAAATAAAAAACAAAAAACACACAAAGATCATATTTAGCACAATGTCTACGGGGGTGAAAAATCGCGCTCACAAAAGTCAAAAATCGGTAACCTTCTGAAGCCATATTCGGTCATGTCTGGGGAATTTCCTGAGTGTCTCGTCCTAGGGAGGGAGGAAGAGGAGAAAGATAGGAAAGGAAAAGGGAGAGGAAAAGAAAAAAAGGAAGGGTAGGGAGAAAGAGTAGGCAAGGAGAAAGGAGAGAGGAAGGAAGAGGAGAAGGGAGAAAGATAGGAAGGAGAATGGGAAGAGAAGGATATGAAAAGAGAAATTAAGAATAGATGTAGAGGTAAATAGCGAAAAGAAAAGAAAAGAGAAAGTCAGAAGAAAGGTGAGTGTCATCGAGGTTGTTATTGGTCCAGGTGGAAAGATAGAAAAACCAGAGGGAGTTAAAGAGAGTTGGGCCGTGAATTGTTAGATGGTAAGAGTTAATGGATTCTTCAAATTGGAGAGACAGAGGAAGAGTGTTAAATACGGGCTATCCGCTGGAGAAAAGACAATATGGGGAGAAATAGGGTGAAGGAGAAAAGGAGGAAGAAGCGGTGGAAAAGGGGAAGGTTAGAAAACTGAAGTGAAAGCATTAGAGGAGTGGATAGAAAATACGGAATAGAAGGAAAGAGAATGAAAGAATTGACGTAAAGGATAGAGAAAACGGAAGGGGAGTGAAGAGAATGGAAGAGGAAGGGTAATGTAAGTGAGGATGGGAAGAAAACTAGGAAAGGAAGGGGGGCAAAAAGAGACAAGGACTGGAGAAAAGAAGAGGGAAGGGAAGGGATAGAAGGAAGGACGGAGTAGATGGTGTCGCAGCAGCAGGAGGGAGAGGGGGATGAGGAGGGGGGGGAGGGTGGGGGTAAAGGGGTGAGAGTTATGTTGCTAAGCACAGCTGGGAGTAGTACACAAAGGGGCCCTCCCTAGCACAACCTCTCTCTCTCTCTCTCTCTCTCTCTCTCTCTCTCTCTCTCTCTCTCTCTCTCCTGCGTCCTTGCCTCATTAACGTGTTGTATCTACGTTGAGTTTCGCGAGACAGGTGTTGCAAATCGGTTATTATTGGGGCGAGGAAGCGTGATATTACGTAGGTATGACAATAACCGGAGGCCATACATACAGGTATATCTCACTCAGACTCCTCCCCCTCCCTCCCTCCCTCCCTCTCTCTGCTTTCTACCCTCTCACCCCTGGCTTACCTTTCCATCTACCCCTACTATTTCCACCTCTTCCCCTTCCCTCCCTTTTTGCCATTATTAACTATCATTCCTTCCCTCCCCCCATCTTACCTACCCCACCTGCGTCATTCCTTAGTCTTACC
Source organism: Homarus americanus (assembly GCF_018991925.1). Lineage (NCBI taxonomy): Eukaryota > Metazoa > Arthropoda > Malacostraca > Decapoda > Nephropidae > Homarus > Homarus americanus. Next base: position 376,256 of record NW_024746240.1, read on the forward strand.
TACCTCCATCTTCCCCTTGCTCAGATTTATCTACCTTTTATCTCCCCCTTTACCATCTCTTTAATGTTACTTCGTCTTTCTCCCTCTCTATCATCTTTCCTCGTCTTAGTTACGTTGACATACTCCCTCCCTCACCCTTCCTTTAGTCTTGCCTAAGGTGAGGATAGTGACAATAGCAATGATAAACTTAAAAAAAATACAATTAATAATAATAATAATTCTATCCCACGTAAATTCTACGATGTCTAGGTTCCACAGTGCTCAGGTCATAGATTAAACCCTACGGTACTCACAACGCATGCCATATCGATTCACAATATTCACTTTCACGATATTAAAATTTCACGAATATCCGAATCCACTTTAAAAATATTCCGTTTTTTTTTTTCCGTTGCCCTAATTTTTCGATACAACTATTTGATGATAGACTAATTTTACGATACTTCAATACCAATGGTCAGATTATACGGTGGACTTACCCGTGTCAACTTGATACCTTAAGTAGACATGTTTACTCCGATATGAGGTCTGTGTATAGCCCGACTTCTTGATACCACGATTCAGCTAACAGGAGCAAAACCCCTTCAACAGTTTACTGGAGGTCGGGCGAGTCGGCTGGAGCGGAAACACCCACTTAGTCATAGTGTCTGAAGTGGGTGGTCGGGGTGGGGTAGGGGGTGGGGTGATACTGTTGGGGTGGGGAGGGTGAGTAAGACTGCTGGAGGAGGTGGGACGGGGGTAGGGAAGGAGTGGGTGGGTGGGTGGGGAGGGGTAGGATGGGGGCTAGAGGAAGGGGGAGTTATTTATAATGACTGGTGGCAGGGGTGGGGATCTGTAGTAGTAGTAGTAGTAGTAGTAGGAAAAAAAGTAGTAGTAGTAGTAGTTAATTTAGAAGGGGTAGCCAGTATGCACTTAGATAAGGCGTACTGTAGTATACTCGGTGGAAGACACAGCAGCAGCAGCAACAACAGTAACAACAACAGTAACCAAAACAACAGTGTGTAGTGTGAGATCAAGAAACACATAATAAAACTCAATCCCAACCTCCACTATGAGTCTTCCCGCCCCCCTCCCCACCACCTAACATTACAACCCTCTTCCTCCCGCGACCCACCCACTCCATGCCCCCCCCCAACACACTCCACTCCACCACACTTTATACTCTCCATCATTCTCCGGCAATTTCTTTGTACCTGTATATATAAAATGAATAATCTACGCCATGCAGGTCCCGTTATTCATCTGAGACGCACCTGAGTGTTTATACGCTACAAAATTAATGGCGCAATCCACAAGTTGTGTTTGTCATTATATTATTCAGGGCACTGTGTTTTCATATCATATTAAGGGGCAGGAAAAGGGGTGTAGGGGGGAGAAAGCATTTGGTGAACGATATACTAATGAATGATTGATGATAAGAGACCTTGGGCCTACGGTAATGGTGTTGTGGCATATTTCAACTACTACTAATACCAATAACATTAGTCCTTTAGCTTCTTTCACCAAACATATGTCAATGCCTAACTTACAACAGTAACAACTGCCACCTCTAGTACTGTTAATGTAATGTTCCAGTGAAGGAAGGTAATCATAGTACGGCAATGTAAATTGTATGGATCTGAATTTTGCATGGAAGCCGCTGTGTGGTGAGCTATATATAGAACAAACTTTTTTCCTTTGTGTGCTCTCTCGAGGACAGACAGGCAGGGTAGGGGTGAGAGAAGGCGAGACGAGAGGGGGTAAGGGAGGGGAGAGAAGGATATCAGTTAGGGGGAAGGGTGATGGGATATCAGGGAAGTGGTAAGGGGGAAGGAGTTGCTGCAGAATAAGGCTCAATTTTCTCTACTGCCTCTCCCCTCCCTTTCTCCTTTTCTCTATTCCACTTATCATATTCACCCCCCTCCCCTTTCCTCCCCTCGATTCCCCCCACTCTCACCAGCAACGCACTTACCATTTCTGTTGAACGAGATTTGTGTCCACTGCCAAGTAACTTAGACGTTTTCCTGATTGCATTACTGGCGGTGTGTGTGTCAACAACCAGGTGTTGTACCCATAAAGGCTTTCTTCAGGGGGAGACTTTGTCTCACTTTAAATGTTCAATTTGTAAATTCCGTCAATAGGAATCAAGTTTACAGAGCAAATGTGTCCACGAAGACAATATTTGTGTATTGTCATTTTTTTTTTAAATATAGCAAGCTAAGGCTGTGGTCATCCCACAGCACGGAAAAGGACTAATATACCAGTCAGGATGTGGCCAGATGTCGTGTTTCAGCTGCCTGTTGCTGTTGTTGCCAGCCGCGGCTGCCGGAAGGGACAACACGTGGCCGGTAACACCACGCCAAAATTACTGTTTGGCATCTTGCCTGGCGTGGCAGTGACTCATTTTCACAGGATGGTAACCTTTTGTCCCAGGGATAATGTCCTGAGTGCACCCCCACTCATCCGATAGCCAATGGAAACGCTTGGCGGCAAAAAGCAGCCAATCAGGACGTTTCCTGACTCGCATTAGCCAATAGCAGCTGTTCCCGCCACGCATGGTGCATTGTCCTCCAGTGATGCCGGGCGGTTGTCTTTAATAAACTCCGCAATAACATTTGATTCAAGACGTTCCTTTGCAGTCCTTTGTTCGGCTATCGACAATGCGTTGACCTTGACGAGGTAACGCCCGTAAATTTTGAGGTGAATCAACCCGGCGCCCAAGTTCAAGGAATTTATCCGTGTCTGCTGCCGTCTGGTTCTGACATTGTTTTTTTTGTTTTGTTTTAAGCAACTGAGCGTTCTTGGTGTACCCTCCCCCCCCTTCAACCATCATAGTTCACTCCCCTCCTCCCCTTCCGCGGAGCTGATCACGGCCACGTCAGGGAGGCACGGGAGTTCGCCTACCTCCCGAGTCGGTCTGGTAATTTGACCTTGAGGGCTAGAGTTCCTTCCCTCCACCCCCGCGACCCCCACAGTCTCATTCTCTCCCCCCACCTTTCTGCTCCTCCCACAGCCGTCCCCACCAGAGCTAACTGTTGGTTACCAAGGAATAATAGCGTGTTGACTGCGTAATTAAACACCCCCCCACCAGGCACCCTCCGTTCCCCGTACCCCAATCGCCACCACGTCCGTCTCCTCCTCCTCGTCCCGTCCCCTGTACCATAATGTGTGACGGGGGTAGGAAGGGGGGTATGTTACTATGTGACTGAACTACCCCCTCTACCACCCCCACCCCTGGCGTGAGACGGGGGGTGAGGGGACTGAGAGAGGGAGGGAGCCTCTGTGTTGTGTGATTGAACCCTGGCCACGCTCACACGCACACTGAACTCAGAACGAACCCGCAATAGAGTTCATGCGGCAAAAATAACTTCCCGACACGCTCCTTCCACCGCGCATTCACACACGCGGTTATGCGCGCGCAGAATACACAACACAGTATACCTCTTACCGCACCCCTACATAGAGACACTCCCTTTCCTACATCCTTCCTTACCTTACCCCCCCACGCAAGCGCCCTTCATTCCTCTCCCCTCTCCCCCTCCTCCCCCCCAAACAGACCTGGGTGGGTACAAACCGGTCATATTTACGCCGACCACGTGACGCCGGCCACCAAACCCCGTCATAAGGAACGTCTGGGTGTGGAGAGCGACGGACCTGGTAACAGCGGCACCATAACAGTGTTGTGTCCCACCAACACACAACACTGGCCTCCAGGTCCACACACCAGCTGTCTACATCACCGATTTTCTTAAATTATGTAATTTCCCTTCTTGGTATTTTTGTGTTTGAGGTGTTCTGTTTCCACGATAAATATAACTTTCCGTCGTGCTCTAGGGACCATTGTTGTTGTTGTTGTTGTTCTTTTTTTTTATTTGTCTTCCCCTTGATCTTCATTTTTTTCTCTTATGGTCTATTTACTACTTGTTTTGCTTCGCTCACTACAGCTATGTGTTGCTAAACTTGAGATCTTTCACACGTACAGTAATTATAACTTTGGCGTATCGAGATGAGCTAAATATCAACTAGTGAGGAGGCGGAGGAGGACCATCTGCACAACTCGTCCGGGATGTACCGGAGTCATTATGGTTTATTTCCACACACGCGCACCGGTTGACGTGTCAGTGTTCTATAACAAGGTGCAACACTCAACAAGTATAAGGAACCACATGGGACTTACCACGTACAGCCGAACCAGAGAAAGAGAATTCGCGGGCCGATGATTCACCGTGGTGAGTGAGGGTCAGCGACACACACACACACGCCGCCAACGCAGTCCGGTTCGTGCGTCACCAGTCAGCAGAATGTTGTGTCTTACTGGGATGTTACGAGCATGACAGATCTGTAACTCCAAGATGGTGTGTGTGTGTGTGGAGAGGGTGGTATTTGGTCTCCGGATGTGCCATTTCACAGATCTCATCTGTAGGGGTGTATACTGGTCAGGGACATGTACTGTACTTATTCCTTTACTGGCAAGGTAACACGCGTCTACCCCAGGGATGATGGTTTAAATGCTGAGAGGACGATAATATATTTGACTAAGACTGTCACTGAACAAATCTGCAGTCTTGGAGATGTAGTTCGGAGATGATTATCATGAACTCGGACTTGTACTTCAGGGAACACTGTGCATATGCTGAAAGAGCTTCTGAAGTTTGGGGACAATTACTGTAGAACTAATGTGTGGGCTGACCTTATTTATACTCTACCGATGTTGTTGAACTCCTAACTACCTCTACTACAAAGACATCATAATACCACAACTACAAAAGCTTTTCGTGTTGGGATATACAGGCTGTAAGTACTCCAAAAATGTCCTTGAGAACCTTGGAGGACGCACTTGGAAACCAGACAAAGCTGTCAAAAGATCGGACATGTATTGTACTCGAGTTAGGTTGGTGGGCTGGACCTCTTAGGTGGAATATTAAATAGTATTTTTGTATCACCAACCTCGTAGACCAGAGAATATTACTTGTCCTCATTGCGCCTTCAATCTTAATTAAAGTTCTTTTTATACACTGCCACTGCTGGTGTTGCTTTGCTATCACTGTTGCTGTCGCCATTTCACGCTCTGGCTACTTACAGTCCTCACTGGGGCTTGTCACCGTCTGTATTCTCCTAAATAAAGACCAAGAGCTTTACTGTACAGTCCATGGATTTGGAACGTCAAAGATATTCTTAGTTATGTTATCTGTCAGCAATTAACAAAAATAAGGTCAGGATAATCTTGCTTCAGAGCACTTTACAGTGCTTCTGCCCGCTGTTATAAACCGGTGCAGGACTGTAGTAACCTAAAACTCTCAGGCCTCAGCTGATTGCCTCATTATCATGTATAGAATAATGCATACATTTTGTATTTCTTTTTGTACACTATATATATATAAATATATATATATATATATATATATATATATATATATATATATATATATATATATATATATATATATATATATATATACTGTATATATAACAAAATTAGTAGTCAAGCAGCAGTACAAAACTGACACGTTTCTCTGACATGTAGAGCTCAAAAAGGCTTAAGTGAAGTCTGATCTGGACTATGAAGCTCTTGTTGTTATAAACAAGATACGCATCATCTCAACATTGCGGTTAATAAGATAGGAACAAATTCACGGTGTTGATATCCAACTCTGTTACATACGACGAACTTTCACCAGCCATCAAAACTTGGTGTGTTCCTATTCAGAGTGTGTTGGCGGGTGTCAGGCTGGGGCGCCCCAGTGTCTGCAGCCTTGCAACCGATGATCTTGCTTGAGAGGATCTGCGTCTGATCTCTTTAGCGTCAGCAAGAGAGGGTGGTCGTCAGCTTTTTGTCCTTATTGGCTCGTGCTGACACCATGTCGTTGTCAGGCGCCAACAGAGGCGTGAGTCGAGCGTCAGCCGGCATATCACTGACGCACAATAATGTTGTCGAGCACGTGTTCCTGAGCGGTGTACCCCTGGGCGTATTGGTTGTGCTTTGTTTTGTTATTCGTCAGTGTGAAGTGACGACGGACCCTCACGTCTGTGTGTGTGTGTGTGTTGTTGATGTTGTGAATAAGTAACGTTGAGTTTCCTCTCTCGTCAATGTGTGTGCTTGTTAATTCCTGTTCTCGTGTTGTCACTAACACTCCTGTCTCCAGATGTGTCTGTTGACTCTCCCTTAACGCCTTCCGCATGTGTGTGTGTGTGTGTAATTGGTGTGGTAATTGGTCTTTATTCCACTAAGTCTACAAGTATCAATGAACATCTGTGATCATCTTCCCAACCCGCTGGCTCATATTTACCAGTACACAGGTGTAAACAGCCTTTGTTAACCCCAGTAAAAGATGTATCAATGGACATTCCTGATAAACTTCCCTACCTTATGAAGGATGTAAATATCAGTAAGTAGTTGTCAACAACATCTGTGATCCCAGAGACTGTGTGCGTGTGTGTGTGTGCGTGTGTGTGTGTATTTTCTTAATTATCAGCTCTTGTTACAAATACATGCGTGTGTTTTTTATGCACAGTAGTAACACGTTTTAGGGGTTTCCGGCGTCTATATATATTTATCTTATAAACGACGATGTGAATAACCTGTACGGCTGCGGGCATGATGTTGTTGTGTTGTTGATGTTTTTTTAAAGAGCAGATGTAAATGACTTGTTCTGCTCCCGGCGGTATGGGTGTTTTTTACTTACACTTCTTGTTTACTACACTTTCTACTGATGATTTAAAGTTTATTTCTGATAACTCGATGTAAGATTGCAGTAAACACAGAATAGTATACAAGCCATCACAAGTAAACAAATGCAATGCAACTACTGTTAATAAGTAGAGCATGCGTAACCCAGCAAGGTCACAGTTTGGTCCATCTCTGTTTATCATTTATCGGAGTTATTATTATTATTAGTAGTAGTAGTAGTAGAAGTAGTGGTAGTAGTAGTAGCAGCAGTAGTAGTAGTAGTAGTAGTAGTGACAATGCACCACAATGTCAAATGGCGTAAGTAGTCGACACACAGAGGATGACAATGACGACGCAAGAACTACTGTGTTGGTGGCTACGTCGCACAGTGACTCTTTCATTGTCCTAATTTTATACATCCGAAGGGCAATGCTTGATAGTGATGACGTGTTGTCTCGTGCGTCTGTTTCATGTTTGTATGTCTCTTTGTCGGACTGTTATCTTTGGTCTTTTAGTTGTTCTCTCTTATTTTCTGCCTCGTTCTCTATCCTTCTCTCTGTCTATTTTTCCTCACAATTATGATGTGGTATATCTCGACTTTAGCAAAGCCTTCGACAGAGTCCCCCACGAAAGACTAATTAGAAAGGTAGAAGCACATGGCATCAAAGGTGACATCCTTAAATGGATTAGGGCGTGGTTACAGGACAGGAAACAGCGAGTGAGCATTAACGGCACTAAGTCCCATTGGAGCAACGTCACAAGTGTATTCCCCAAAGGCTCGATACTTGGACCATTATTATTATTATATACATAAACGACATAGATATCGGCATAGACAGCAACACCAGCAAATTTGCGCAGTGACACTAAAATAGGACGATGTTATTAAATCTGACGAGGAGACTCAGCAAAACTACTGCAGGAAGATCCTGAAGCAAAGTTTTTCCGAATGGTTCTGAAAAATAGCGGTAGAATTCAACGACAAGACAAATGTAAAGAGTACTCAAATAGAATCATAAAACAGAAACCAGATACCAGATGAATATAACGATGCCATAGAAATCAAGCTGCAGAGGAATTTACGGAAATCAACTGATAAATGGAACCTTAATAAAAGTAAACAATGTTTTTGCTCGTAACAAAGGCTAATAAAGTACTTGGGTTCATACAAAGGAGTGTTAGTTACAAGACTAGCGAGGTCATCGTAAAACTGTATCTTGCTCTTGTGAGACCACACCTGGACTACGCAGTTCAGTTCTGGTCACCGTATTAAAGAATGGATATAGAATCCTTGGAAAGAATTCAGAGGAGAATGACAAGACTAATCCTGGGCATTAGGAACCTTGAATATAGAGACAGGCTAAAGCATCTTAATTTGCACTCCCTCGAGAGACGTAGAGCGAGGGGCGACCTGATAGAGGTGTATAAGTGGAAGGCAGGGCTAAACAAAGGGGACATTACAAAGGTACTCAAACTATCCAACCAGGAGCGAACTCGTAACAATGGTTTTAAATTAGATAAATTTAGATTTAGGCGTGAAATCAATTAAAACAAGTGGAATGGAACAAGTTACAATATCTATTATGAATATGGCTTTCTCATGGTTATGGATGTATATAACCAGGGATGGTGCCCAGTATGAACAATAAATTCCTCCATTCTTATGTTCTTATGTTCTTATCTATACAGTATTCATCTTCTAATTCCACAGTAATTTGTTTTGATAGCATCACTTGTCAGTAAGCGTATAACACCCTCAAGTATTTCCTTTTGTAATATTCATAAATAAACATTAAAATTACCCTAATTTCAGTATAATTTGTGTTAACAGGTGATTCGTCCCTAAGATGAAACAAATCTCCTATTATCACTATGTCATGTATATTTATATTTCCCTTATGTCTGTAAATCTAGTGTAATCAGGTATTGAATTCTGTTTTATTTGTTTATTGTAATTCATCTTATTTTCAATGTTTTATTGTATACCAGCGTCACAATTATGAACTCTAGGGGATAACGCGGCCCTGTTTCATATGCAAGTGCTGGGGGGGAGGGTCTTGTCTCTGGGCGCCGCTGACTCGTGTGTGTGTGTGTGTGTGTGTGTGTGTGTTCTATCTGTCTGTCTCTCTGTATAAATTTAATATGCGTACATATGCGTGAGTGCGTGCTTCTCTGTCCCTCGACCATTTCCACGTAATCTCATTCACAGGCAAACGACGCACCGGAAACGAACACAGCCGTTCTCCTTCATCCTACCCTCCGTCTATCCCTCCTTCCCTCCCTCTATCCCTCCTTCCCTCCCTCTATCCCTCCTTCCCTTCCTCTCCCCTCACTATGTCCTCATGACTGTATCGCTGGTGTGACGTCAGTTGTCCAAGAATTAGACCGCTCCTCCCTCCCTCTCTCCCTCCCTCCCTCCCTCCCTCCCCATCCTCCTCCCCGTACCATCGTGTCCTCGGTGTTTATAAACAAACCGTCTACAGTTGTCGCTCTAACGTCCTTCAACAGGATTTTAATTCCATAATGTTTAATTTTTTTTCTCAGTTTCAGGTATTTGGTAGGAGTAGACATGTCGAGGCGGAGCTAAAAACCAACCACTCAGGTTTTTTTACTACCGAAATCGTTGATCTATGTCAGTTACGTTAGGTTAGGATATGTTAGAGGTTAGTTATGTTGTGTGTGTGTGTGTGTGTGTGTGTGTGTGTGTGTGTGTGTGTGTGTGTGTGTGTGTGTGTGTGTGTGTAATCCACTCCAAGTCAGTCTGATATAAATAATTACTTTCAGTACAACCCCAACAATATCGTGGAAGATACGTAAGCGAGTCAATAGAGCAAGGGTCGGCATGGGAAGTTAAAAGGTGGCAGGTGGGGTGTGGCAGGTGGGATGTGGCAGGTGGGATGTGGCGGTGGGAGTCTATTAGCCAGGTGGGGTGTGGCAGGTGGGATGTGGCAGGTGGGATGTGACTGTAGGGTGTGAGAGGTGAGTTGTAGGGAGTATGTGGAGCAGGTGAGGGATTTAGCTGTGGTGGGGGTGAGATACAATGCTGTTTGGGGATGTGAGGTATATGGCTGTCGGAACGAGAGGAGATCCGAGAGAGGTGGCACCAGGTGAGGGGAAAGGTAAGGGGACAGGTAGTACACAATTGAATGAACAGGTGGAGGGGTGAGCTAGAAGGGTGTGGCAGAGGGTACATACAGGTGAGGGGGTGTGGTCAGGGTGCAAGTAAGGGGAAAGGGGGAGAGGGAGACGAGGGCCAGTGTGGGGGAGGGGGTGAGAGTAAGGGAAAAGAGGGTAGGGAGGGGAGACAGGAAAGGGTCACGCGACGTTGTACCGGACACTGACCCCAGCCACCACGCCTCGTCTGGCCGCCCCCACCGTACCCCACCCCACCCCACCACTACCACACTTCCTCTCATTTATATTTCATTAACTTTATTAATCTACCCATTTGCTGGACCTCTGAGGGCTAGATTACCATATAAAGGGGAGATTTATCCTCAGGGTGAGAATAGGAGGCTCTCACAACTCCCCTTTACCCCCCTCCCTCCCCTTAGACGAAGAAAGAAGATGAAGTAAGCGCCAGTTGCCAGGTATACCGGGGCGGACTCCTCGAGCACACGCCAGACATCGGCTATCAGGGAGGGGAGAGGGGGGTACGGGGAGGGGAAATGAGGGGAGACGGAGGGTAGGATAGGGGGTAGAGGGATAGCTGGGATGGGGGGGTGAGGGTTAATGAGATGCTCGGTAACACCTGACACGCACACACGCCGGGAGGGGAGGCAGGTGACGGGGGGGATAGGGGTAGATAAGGGCTTGGGGAAGAGGGATAGGTAAGTAGGGAGGGAAAGGGGTGGTTGAAGAGGGGCAGCTGTAAAAGGGTGAGGCGGTAGTTAACGAGGAGTATTAGTTGATTTGGAGGTAGGTGGAGGGAACGATAGGTGAAGGCAGAAGGTATGGCTATAAGGGGCAGTAGTAATAATAGTAGTAAGTAGTAGTAGTAGTAGTAGTAGTAATAGACATCTAGGCGCAGTAATTGGCACTGCGGACTTCAAGACCGAGTACGTAGCGGGAAAGGTGAATGAGTGGGTTAGTGAAATCCAAGTTCTGTCTGAGATTGCTAGCACAGAGCCACATGAGGCCTTTGCTGCATTCACCCATGGAGTCAAGCATCGTTGGAACTACCTGATGAGTACTATCCCTGATATCGGACCCCTCCTCCACCCTCTGGAAGAAGTTATCAGTGTCAATTTCATTCCTAAATTAGTGAAACACCCTGACTTAACCCCAGCAGAAAGAGCACTTCTTGCACTTCCATCAAGACTGGGAGGGATGGGACTAACCAATCCAGAGGAGATTGCTGCCACTGAACATCAAAATTCACTTAAGCTCACGGCAGCCCTCACGGACCACATAATAGCCCAGAATGCAACAGGGGAAGTGGATACCAGTGAAGTAAATAAGATTCGTAGGTCCATTACGACAGATCGACAGCACTGCCAAAATGATAAGTTGCAGCAACTGTTGCTGCAGGTACCAGAAAATTTGAAAAAAAAAGTAGCTATAGCGCAGGAGGTGGGCGCCTCGAACTGGTTAACTACGTTACCGATAAGGGCAAATGGTTTCAGTCTTAATAAACAAGAATTTACAGATGCCATTGCTCTAAGGTACGGTCGGCCAGTAGAAGGTTTGCCCTCCCAATGCGTGTGTGGCTCTTCCTATGATGGCGATCACGCCATGGTGTGCAAGAAAGGGGGCTTCATATGCATGAGGCATGACGAGGTAAGGGACCTCACAGCAAATATGTTGAAGGAAATCTGCCGGGATGTCATGGTAGAACCGACCCTCCTTCCATTGGATGGTGAGATCTTCCAACACAGGACTTCAAACACATCTAACGAAGCCCGTGTGGACGTCAGTGCTCGAGGATTCTGGACGCGGGGACAGCGAGCTTTCTTCGACATCAGGATTTTTGATCCCATGGCCGCATGTCACCGTAACCTAGCTCTCGATGCTGCACATAGGAGGAACGAGAACGACAAGAGAAGGGCATATGGGGAGAGAATTCAAAACGTTGATCAAGGCAGCTTCACTCCTCTAGTGTTCACATCCTCTGGTGGGATGGGACCAAGTGCAAGATGTTTCTACGCCAGACTCGCGGAGGTGCTCTCCGAACAGAAGCAGCAGCCCAGAAGTTATGTTACAGCCTGGATGAGATGTCGACTGTCCTTCTCTCTCCTTCGGTCGGCTTTGCTCTGCCTCAGGGGAACGAGAGCTTCTGCCCCAACTCCGACAACTGCTGCAGATATTGACTATGAGGCTACTGTCACTGAATGCCGTATAGATCTGCGGCTCAACTAACTTAACACAGCTAGAATAGCTACTATGTATTAGGATATTTAATATTAAGGTAATAAAATGGTGGCGAAGGTATTGTTATTGGGGAAGGCTGGAGGCCACGTAGTAGTAGTAGTAGTAATAGAGGGGTTGCAAGATCTTCAGCCCCTAAGCCAACAGCAGTCGCAGACAGTCAAGAGGCAAGGGAGGGAGGGAGGGAGGTTATTGTTGTATGTACCTCTATATATCTACAAATTTATGTATTTTAATAATTTATGTTTACTGATTCTTATCATATATGAATCTTTTTACACACACATACACCTATACGACTATTATATACCTGTACTTATTACCTGTTGCTATGCCTGTACTTTATTCTGGTTGTTTCTGTATTAGCAAATAAAAAATAAAATAAATAATGGCTTAACAAATGGAAAAAGTAGGTAGAAAAATTTACCTGATGATGGTAGTTAAAAATTGTGTAGTTAGTGACTCGTGGGTAGAGGATAACGAGGTGCGGTAGTTGAGAGGGGGGTGAGGGGGATGAGAGGGAGTAGTTGTTAAGGGTTTGGAGTGTAGGCGTAATTACAGAGAGGATGGAGATGGGGAGGAGGTGAGATGGTGTGATGGGGAGATGGAGAGGTTGGATGATGGGGAGACGGAGAGGTTGGATGATGGGGAGATGGAGAGGTTGGATGATGGGGAGACGGAGAGGTTGGATGATGGGGAGATGGAGAGGTTGGATGATGGGGAGACGGAGAGGTTGGATGATGGGGAGATGGAGAGGTTGGATGGATGAGGAGAAGGAGAGGTTGGATGATGGTTGGAGACGGAGAGGGGGGGAGATGGAGAGGTTGATGATGGGGGAGACGGGAGGTTGGATGATGGGGAGATGGAGAGGCGGGATGATGGGGAGATGGAGAGGTTGGATGATGGGGAGATGGAGAGGTTGGATGATGGGGAGACGGGGAGTTGGATGATGGGGAGATGGAGAGGTTGGATGATGGGGAGATGGAGAGGTTGGATGATGGGGAGATGGAGAGGTTGGATGATGGGAGATGAGAGGTTGGATGATGGGGAGATGTAGGGTTGAGATGGGAGATGGGGAGGTTGGATGATGGGGGAGATGAGAGGTTGGGATGATGGGGGAGATGGAGAGGTTGGATGATGGGGAGATGGAGAGGGTTGGGATGATGGGGAGAGATGGAGAGGTTGGATGATGGGGGAGATGGGAGGTTGATAATGGGGAGACGGAGGTTGGATGATGGGGAGATGAGAGGTTGGATGATGATGGGAGAGATGGAAATGATGGGAGGTTGGATGATGGGGAGACGGAGAGGTTGGATGAAAGGGAAATGGAGAGGTTGGATGATGGGGAGACGGAGAGGTTGGATGAAAGGGAAATGGAGAGGTTGGATGAAAGGGAAATGGAGAGGTTGGATGATGGGGAGACGGAGAGGTTGGATGATGGGGAGACGGAGAGGTTGGATGAAAGGGAGATGGAGAGATTGGGCTATGGGGCGGTGGGTTGAGAGAAGACGATGGGACTATCGAGAGCAGATGAAGGGGCTACTCAACGTTCAGCCAGGATATCAAAAGCTTATATCGACTGCCAATTTCTGATAATGAAAACTTTTAGAAATGACCGATCGATTGTGTCCCCAGACATGCAACTATTATGTAACGGTGAGTCGCCCCTCCTCCCAATCCCTCCCACTCTCAGCACTTCCCAGTCCTTCCCAGCCCCTGCCCCACCTCCTCCTCCTGCCTCCTCATTGAATTTTAATTTTGAATTTTCTGACAGTAGCTATTTGTGTGCACCCATACTCATCCTGTGAGTGGTGCGCCTTCTCGTGTGTGTGTGTGTGTGTGTGTGTGTGTGTGTGTGTGTGTGTGTGTGTGTGTGTGTGTGTGTGAGTGTGTGTGTGTGTGTGTGTGTGTGTGTGTGTGTGTGTGTGTGTGTGTGAGTTATTTCACCTCTTTGGTAGGACGTTGGTCCACTAGCTAATGAACAATAAACACACACACACACACTGTATTAAAGAGTGTGTATCACTAGATAAAGCCGGCAGGACAGCTCACCGCCTGACCTCTACTTGTCCAGCACGGCATGACACTTGCTGCCAGCCTCATGTGTAATTAACCAGGAGTCATACACAGCGTCACGGCCAGTGGGGCAGCAACCAGTTAACAAACAAACACTGCCTTTGACGTTAGTTGCTGGTTAATGGTCAATGTTTGTCTTACGTATGGCCTCTTTAAAACATTTATTTATTTTTAAATTATATATTATCTTATACTGAAGAAAAGAGAAACTTACATTAATGAAATATGAGCATTATACTTCGTGTATCATAAGAGAACAGAGAACCAAAGACAATTAGAGATACTGACACAATCAGACAATGATAAACAGAGATTAAAAAACAGTCAAACAGAGAAACACAGACAAGAGAGAGAGAGAGAGAGAGAGAGAGAGAGAGAGAGAGAGAGAGAGAGAGAGAGAGAGAGAGAGAGAGAGAGAGAGAGAGAGAGAAACACACATTGCCAACATCAAACACCACCAGAGTTGATTGCCCTTCACAGAACATGAGACTTGACAACCGTTCGTATTATACAACTCCAATTCTCGAAAAAGCAGGACGCGAGAACTTATATGAACGGGTCAATAGCACTACCGTTCCCAGAATCCTCGGTGCCCATCTGTCTGCACGAGAGGACAGTGCATGTGTTTACTTGTTCCATGCATAAACTGATTTATGTCTTATGGCTATATAATTTATGTCGGCTGGGATATGCATGTCAGAGAGGGATAGGTATATCAAATAAGACTCTACATAAGCTCTGTTATGGCTGTTTAAGTCTGGTAAGATTATGTCTGAGTGGTACCGATGTGTATGCCTGATAAGGGTAAACATGAGACCATGGGACCTTGCATGTCTGAGGCTGGTTTAACAAAATGTTGGTAATTAAACAATGACCCGTGAGGCTCGTGTGTGGGAAATGAGCAACCAGGGTAAGGGTGACTCACAGGCGGAGAACAGACATATAAAGTGTAGAGCTGTGTGTGTGTGTGTGTGTGTGTGTGTGTGTGTGTGTGTGTGTGTGTGTGTGTGTGTGTAAAGAGGTAGAATTAATCCATAAACCAGATGAACCAAAGGACGGGGTGGGGGGGGGGTAGTAGATGGAGTATTGGAGGGAGTCTACCTACTATCGATCCCTCCTTGACAAGTGTCCTCATATATCGGCAAAACCGTCCATAGAAAAATGTATAAAAAGTAAAAGTTTTACCTACGATTATGTTCCTGCTTGAGGATTGTCTAGTACAGAAATTAAGACTTATTTAACGATGTATAACGACCCTTAAATACAGGAAATTACATTAGAAAGGTCACAATGGGCGTCAATAAGCACAAGACAATAACATTATGTCTTTGTTGTTGAAGAGTTCGTCATCTTGAAACTTCTTTTTTTTTCCACCAAACACTCGACCCAGTTCACCCTCTCCTGACTCCTCAAGTACAAGTCCTCCTCCTCCTCCTCGAACCCTCACCGCCCCAGTGCTTATCCCGGTGTTCTCTGGTGTTCTACTTACAATATCCCTGGCCTCCACAATCAACACAAGACGGATAGGTTAGGTTAAGTCAGGTTAGGTTAGGTCAGGTTAGGTTAAGTCAGGTTAGGTTAGGTTAGGTCAGGTTAGATTAGGTTAGGTCAGGTTAGGTTAGGTCAGGTCAGGTTAGGTTAGGTTAGGTTAGGTTAGGTTAGGTTAGATTAGGTTAGGTCAGGTTAGGTTAGGTCAGGTTAGGTTAGGTCAGGTTAGGTCAGGTTAGGTTAGGTTAGGTCAGGTTAGGTTAGGTTAGGTTAGGTCAGGTCAGGTTGGGTTAGGTCAGGTCAGGTTAGGTTAGGTTGTTAGGTTAGGTTAGGTCAGGTTAGGTTAGGTTATCTTATTATCAATCCTGACAATCCCTGCATTTTTGTGCCTTTATGTTTGTATAAGCCCGCCTGCTCCCCGGTGATAGCTTTTTACTACCGTTGTCTCGAGAAGAACAAACACCTACTGACTGAGTGAATACACTTTGTTCCCCGGGACAGAGGCGCCTCGGGACAACATGCGGGTTCCTAGGAATAAACCTGGAGGCAAGTGAGGTAACCAACGCAAAAGGATTTCTTCTAATTTTTCTTTCATGATGTTTTTTTCTCTCCCTGAAGCTGTCACATTTTCTTAGAATATCGAACAATTTTGATATATTTTCTTCATATATTTTATTTTCTTCATATATTGTGAGAATAAATAGAACTCTGTATCAATTTTACTCACACCTCATAATTCATCATCACGAATTCTATTAAAACGAGTAAAAGTGAAAGAGGATTGTCAAGCACGTGTGACTTCCATGTAAGCAGCTAAATATGGAACATGACTACGGTTACCATTTATACTCAACGTTTGGTGGAAATAGCGTGCTTGCGTGTGGGAGACCAGCGTGTACTGTCTAGTTCCAGGAAGCTGCCGGGTACTTGTGTAGGAGAGTGATCAATGTGTGAAATCCCCCGGCACCAGTCCCCACTCCTTCATTGACACCCCCCACTCACCCATCCTCCTCAATCACCACCTTACCAATCACCCACCCTTCACTTACCTTCCCCACTCACCCACCCTCCCCACAATCCCTTTCCCAACTTCCTCCTCTTCCTATCTACTCAACATATCATCCTGAATTATCTCCCTTCCTTTACCCTCTTATTGACTGACTCAGGTGTACCAATATTGCCTCAGGTGACAGCGTTTAGAATGTTTTTGAAGCCATATAAAAAAAATAATAATAAATTAAAAAAAAAATAATAATCACAGTATTGGCATCAGTAAAAATGACTAATTAAACATTTAAATAAGATAGACCTAATAATAATCATCACTATTATATATATATTTTTAATTTATCTTTAATTGACAGTAGTGGCTAAGGCACAGGTATCATGAAGGTATTAGTCCTTCCCTTTCCTGCCCCCTTCCCATCTCTACCCAACACCCTAAGTTTCCCTCCTTTTCTCTCTACCACACACTCTATTTCTCCCTTCCCCTCTTTCCCATTCCACTTTCCCCTCCTATCAATCCACAACATAACCCTTACTCCTCCCCTCACCTCTAAAGATAAACGCTATTGTATTTCCCTGAACCCTACCTGTACTACACTAACACACACACACACACATATCGTCCCCCACTCCCACATCTATTTCTTCTCTCCCTGACTCCCCCCCCCCCCCCCCACCCCGACATCCACTTCTTCTCTCCCTCTCTACCCCCGCCATGAGACACACCTCCACGCAAGCACTGTTATCGACCAGGTATGGCTTACCAATACCAGAGGGAGTCACACTGCAGACCTTCACCAAGCCAGGGATTTTACACGACAATTCTGGGAGAGGATCGAACACCTACCAGATGGTCTAAAAACTGAATATTAATCCCCCTCTTGTTCCCTGTAACTGTTGGGGCGTCGGGTCAATGGCTCAGGGAATGGGATCTAAGTGGAGTATTAATCGTGTCTTTTGTTCAGTGGAAGGTGTTCGCTGTATTGGCTTCAGGGAGTCGAGGTCACAGAGTCTCAAATTTGAAGAAAACTGGAAGTAAAGTTAGTGATCAAAGGGAAGGAATTCTCTTGAAATGGTTAGAACACAACTTAGCCTTATATCTCTGGTGTTTGGGCGTGGGGCATGTGTGGGGGTGTGTGTGTGGTGAGGGGATGTGGGGTGGGTGTGTGGTGAGGGGATGCGGTGGGGGATGTATGGGGTGGAGTGTGTGGTGAGGATGTGCGGTGAGGGGATGTAGGGATGGGTGTGTGGGTGTGTGGGTGGGAGGGATGTGGGGGTGTGTGTGTGTGTGTGTGTGTGTGTGTGTGTGTGTGTGTGTGTGTGTGTGGGTGTGGGTGTGTGTGGGTTTGGGTGTGTGGGTGGGAGGGATGTGAGGGTAGGTGTATGTGTGTTGAGGTGTGTGTGTGTGTGTGTGGGTGTGTGTGTGTGTGTGTGTGTGTGTGTGTGTGTGTGTGTGTGTGTGTGTGTGTGTGTGTGTGTGTGTGTGGGTTTGGGTGTGTGTGTGTGTGTGTGTGTGTGTGTGTGTGTGTGTGTGTGTGTGTGTGTGTGGTGTGTGTGGGTGTGGGTGGGTTTATATCTCCGTTTGTACGCGTATTTATTTATCTATACCTTTATGTATTCTTATGTTTGTGTATATACATGTAAACACGCTTCACATACTGTACACCCCGCGGACACAATTCTGCGGTTTTTCATATCCACTTTTTAGTGTTATACTTCCCTAGGTATGTTGCCTCGAGACGCCCGTTAATACACCTCACCAGTGACACACATCACCCACCACTGATGGTTTACGGGCCTCACCTCACGCACACCTCAGCCCCTGGGGACACCACCGTCATGAACTTCTCCTGACGCTTGGAAAATATTACGTTCGACCTCTCTTATGAAGTGCGTTATGAGCGACAACCTAGACAGAAGTTACTGACGAAAAACATGACAGGAATGATTTATAGACGGAGGAGCGACAGTGTGGCAGACAGGTTAGACAGTATAATAGTCAGTCAGTAGGAGCGTGTGCGTGATGGTGTGTGTGAACTTGACCATAAAAAAAATTAAACAAACAAATAGTCTCCTGTATTATCGTGACCTTATGTGGTATGAAAATATGTAGCTATATATTACAATAGATAACTAAGAAGGAATAGATCAATAAGGTAAAGAGGAGTGTTGTTGTGTGTGAAGGTAACCTGTAGTGTAGTGATCTTCTGAAAGCTGAATAATCCAGAACAAGCAAATATGTTAAATGTTTCTTTTATTGTGTAATGCTGCGGCAGTACGTGTTATATATTGTGTTCTTTGTAATATATAACTATATTTTTTTCCATTTTTTTTCTCTGACTTTTAAAACGTTAGTAATTTCAAGATGTGTTTTATTAGTTAAATGTTAAAATTCAGTCATTATTATTTTCTTAGTTTCATTACTCATATAATCTTAGTTAATAGATATAGGTCCTTAACTATCTAGGATGCAGACACACATTATAAAAAGTGTATGGAGAGGAAGGACTCAAAGTCAATGACGTCCCCAAAGCGTCACACCTGTTCGGGAAATACCAGAGATCTGACGTCATAAATGTCTTGCTTCGTGGAAAGTATTATTTTGATGATGAAACAGAAGACATCAATACACTTGATTGTATATTAGAGAGAGAATAAATGACCCACAACAATCAGACAAGAAAGGCAGAAATATGAGGGTTGTGGCTGTTGACGTAATTACTAACACACACTCAAGAACGGACAGAGGAACGGACAGACGCCCAGCACAAGCGTCGTAGTTGTTGTCAGCAGTGAGGAAGGAGTCTCACCTGTCAACACACGTAAGGTTAGGTTAGGTTAGGTTAGGAGGCGCGACAATATCATAACGATTATTATATTGGAACGTAAAGGTGAACCAAATTATAAGATGAAAAATAAGATAAAAATATATATGGGAGAAACTGACTTACAATGGCGTGATGTTTGTGTGATAATAATAATAATAATAATAATAATAATAATAATAATAATAATAATAATAATAATAATAATAATAATAATAATAATAATAATACAGTAATAATAATAATAATAATAATAAAAGTGTGAAGTAAATAAAAAATAAAAGAAACCGGGATAAATGAGAAATTGTATAAAATAATTAAGGTAAGAAAGACAATAAGTGAAAAGAAGAGAAGAAAACAGATAAATGACGATGTAAAAGAAAATGAAAAAATGATACTCAGAGACGAAATAAGTGAAAGATGAACAGTGTATGGAAGGGAAGTGATAGCAGAGGGTGATAAAGGTGGGTGTGAGGCAATGGTAGGATTAATGAGTTTATTAAAAGAAGAAGAAGAAGAAGAAGAACTGGGATAACAACACAAACAAACTTCTCACTAGTCGATATACACAACAATATTTACAAACTTCTCAATGAGGTCAATGTAGCCAGAACAGCCTTAAGATATATTAACTGTATTGAATTTAATCCTAATAATGCCACTATAACCTAGAAATTTGTCCAATATTGACCAGAATTGTCCAGTGAGCCTGTGACCACTCAGATGTGTGGGATTTTGCCAAAGATCGGACAAAAAACGTGACTACAGACAAACTACAGAATGGCAGTCGAAGGAATATCCCACCACCTGGATAAAGGCCATGAGATATCCCAATATAGACCATGTGAAGCAACCTTGGCCACATCATCTGCTGCAATAAAGACAGACAGACAGACACACAGGCAGGCAAACGAAACCGATTGACGGACAGACAGGCGAACTTTACCAATCGATAGACCGATCGATAGACAGACAGACGAACTAGACCGATCGATAGACAGACACACAGACACACCAAACCGATCGATATAGATGACAATCACCGTTTTCGACAATTACAAGGAACAACATCACGAATTTTAACAATGACAAAAAAGGAAAAACACAATAACAGGAACAAAGAAGAAAACAATAAACAATAAAACAAAAGAATAATACAAATTAAATAGTCAACAAATGTAAATAACTTAGTAACTAAATAAAATAAAATCAGACGAAAGAAAAGTAGTTAAAACGACAAAATTACAAATACAGAATAAAACATATATGAATAAAGACTAACAGAGGAGAACAATAGATGACGATGACAAGAGAAGAAAATCAATAAAAAAAAAGAGAAATGAGGAAGACACTCAGAGTAAACAAGAAACATCAGATTATAAAATGGAATTAACATCAAATTAGACCAGACAAGACGAACAACAGGTAAAATGAGACGCGCGTGGGAGAGTGGGGGAGGGAAGTCTCTACTGGAGGTGATTGCGTGGAGGTGAAGGACAATGACGTCACCTGTACCCTAACGCGAGTGTGTGTGTGTGTCTGTGTGTGTGTGTGTGTGTGTGTGTTCTTCCTCTTATATATCACCTAACTACGCCGTCACAGGTGAGTCTCTTCCCTTGAGTGTATGAGCAATTACGAATCCTGCTACACCTGGTCAACAACTTTACTATCAAACATTTGCGTTAATCAGTAAATCACACCCTTATCAACCGTATATCTTACCTTACTGTGTGTGGGGAAGAAATACTGTAATCCAAGTGTTAGAAACAATTTAACTCCGGTACACAATATCTCAGATTATATAATATTCGTTTTTTGCTCTAATTTGTAATGAGAGAACACGTCATTTAAACACCTCACTTAAGCAACGATACAGATTTAACCACTAACCTGACTCCCTGAATCGTTACTTTAATGATCCTAGATGCGTTCATTTACCTCGAGTTAGTGTTATTATATTAACTTACGAATCTTGGAGAATTCATGTGTTAATCTCGGACTCTTAAAGGATCGTAAGTTAGATTTTTCTCGCGGAAAGAAATATATATTGACACATTCAGTTGGCTTATTCAAACCACAGGACAGATTTTCACGTTCAATTAAAATTAACACGTCACTAAGGTTGAGTGTGTGTGTGTGTGTGTGTGTGTGTGTGTGTGTGTGTGTGTGTGTGTGTGTGTGTGTGTGTGTGTGTGTGTGTGTGTGTGTGTGTGTTGAAGCGAGGTGAGGGACGCATGTTGCTGTCTGTTGGGTGAACGTGTTCTATCATGGTGAAGCTACCACGTTCTCTCTCTCTCTCTTCCAATCCTCTCTTCTCCCCTCCATGTTTCCTCCTTCAGTCCGTCTACCACCCACCTCCCTCTTGCATTGTCCTTCCACGCCTCCCTCTTACCACACCACCAGGTGAAATTGAAGACAAGAGGCTGGGAGGAAATTATTGAGAGGAAAAAAAAGATGACAGGAGGGGGAGAAGTGAATAATCATAGAGGAGAAGGAAGTTGATCATAGGGAAGGGGGAGGAAGCTGATTATTAGAGGAGGTGAAAATAAGAAAGGAAAAGAGGAGGAACAGAGGTAGGAAAAGGACTAGCAATCACAGAGGACGATGGCTAGAGTGGTCCCCAGGGGGTGAGATGGGGGGGCGGTGTTGGAGACGTGAGGAGAAATCTGGAGAGAGAAGTGCCCATAGGAAAATACGAAGAGAGGAGATGAAATTGATGATAAATGGGAGAGAGAGTGGAGGAAGAGTCATAAAGGAGAGGAGAAATGAGAGGGCGTATCAGAACGAAAATAATATTTACTAATACACTTAAGAACTTCAGTGATGCATGCGTAACATTAATGAAGGTCATAACCGTAACATATTGCATTACTCTTTACCAACACACACACACACACACACACACACACACACATACACACACACACACACACACACACACACACATACACGCACTCTATTCTACGTCTCTCACTCAGTCTTATCCCCAACAAAACGTAACAAATTTCTATGACACACTCTGTTATGGAGGACCTTCCCTAGAGTAATGCGCTGTCAAGGCCATAAGCCGAGGCACACTGCAGAACACACGCTCTTTTTTTCTCCATAACGCACTTATCCTTTTAACCCAAACGCACAACCTGACGTCTACCCTATTACGCAAATCCTTCTTGGGACGCACGCCCCCCCTCTCTGCCATATCGGGTTCATGCTGCAGAACGCATTCTTCACGGCGCGCCAGCCACCAAGGCCCCACCGAACATCCTCGGCTAGTATAAGCAATTATTATGGTGTCCCAATATGGTGGTAGTGGCGCTGCTGGCATTGTTATGGTGTCCCAATATGGCGGGTGGCGATGCAGCTGCTGGTACAACAACATCAGGCAGGGATCCATTGCTTGAGGTTTTTATATTCCTTATTGCGAGTCCTCTGTTTAAAACATTCCATTTCAAAGAGAGAATAAGTGTGTTTGGGGCGGGTATAATGCTGCTGTTTCCCTCGTTATACACATTGTCCTTTTTAGGTTGGTAGTGTTCCACCAGTTATTGTCTTATGTTGTATTTCTTTATTTGGTTCAGACAAAATTGTATTTTTTTCATCAAATTGACAAGACTTAAAAGCCAATGATATATGTTTATGGGGAGTTTTTCAGTTTGTTTTTGTTATCTCTCTCTCCTATTTATTTCTACCTTGGGAGGTAAGGATTACAGACTGCCTCACCTGGATTTTACTTAATCATGTAAGGCCTCTTTGTGAGGTTTATTTCTGGGTTTGCCTGGCGTTTGTCCTGTTGTCTCTCGTCAAATAGTATACCAAGTTGAGCAGCGTCATTTAAAGGAGTCGTAGGAATGCATAGTTACCACCCGAATATGTCCGTGAGTTTGTCTAAGCCTTAATGTACCTGGCCGTTCGTGTGTCTGTAGGTTCGTCTTTGCCTTGGTTTATCTGTCCGTTCGTATGTCTGGGAGGGGTGATTTGACACGAGTTGAATAATAATCAGTATTTCTGCCGTCAAGGTCTAGAATTATGGTACCTGGAACTTCAGTGAGGCGCTGCGAGGGAATCACACACACACACACACACACACCTTCAGTGGCAATTTGAAGCACTGACTACACCCGTAAATATATCATCCCCTTGATGGTGATAAATGGTAAATTGTTGATGTTGGGAGTAGTGTTGAAGGTTATGTGTGGGGGGCGCGCATCACCGGCGGGGACTGGTGGGGGCTGAGGATAAGGGCGGCCGGCATGAACTCGGAGGTCAAGACTCCAGACCTTAGTCACCGTGTGGGTGGTCTCTTTTCCACCACCTTCAAGGACACCACGAGGGATATTTATCTCAGGATGAACAAGGCATTACTCTGTTACCACTAGTCAAAAAAGATAATGGCTGCTAAATTCAACTTTGATTCGACTATTTGACATCTACATCATGAATTTTAGTAGATTAAATTTGATATTAAGATTTCATAGTATTTATCTTTTTTTTAACTCCTAGCTGATTAATTACTTTATTATTTCTATATCTTAGGCGACATTCGGGTAGTGTTTGTCCATCCTAGAAAAAAAATAGAAATAAAATTGCCTGCACTGTGTATTGGTCAGAGCCGGAGGACATTGGTTAGTTCTGAGAATCGTGGTTGTTGCCCCTCTGTGAGCTTCAGGGGTGTGTCGTCGTCATGTTGACCACTTCACCCACGATTTTCTTGTTTACTTTACTTCATCCGTCACGTCACATCCATTAAAATGTTCCAAATCTATCACAGGTAATGTCTTCAAGTGTTCCATTTTTTTTTTAATTATGGACCAATTTATTCTTTCGTCTTTTTATGCGACAATTTATTCTTTTTACGATGTTTTGTATTTGTTTCTTTAATTTTGTCACTGGTTTATTGTTTGCCTTGAGCCTGTGTTTACTTTTTGTTCTTTAAATCATTCCGTTAGTTTCACAATTATGATCATATGTCACTGAGTTAGTTACAGTATGTGTGGGAGTGGGGTATACAGGTATGAGTGGGCAAGGTATGAAAGGGTTGGGTGTGAGAGGGGGTCAGGAGTGAGAGGATCAGGAGTGAGAGGGTCAAGAGTGAGAGGGGATCAGGAGTGCGAGAATCAGGAGTGGGAAGCGTCAAGAGTGAGAGTCAGTAGTGAGAGGGTCAGGAGTGAGAGGGGATCAGGAGTGCGAGGATCAGGAGTGGGAAGCGTCAAGAGTGAGAGTCAGGAGTGAGCCAGTAGCGAGAGGGTCAGGAGAGGGGCATGAGTGGGAGGCGTCAGGAGTGAGAGGGGCATGTATAAGAGGGTAAGAGACAAAATAAGACGGACAGAGACCTTCAATATTTTTTCTTCTTTAAGTTTGTCCTTGATGGCCTTCAGTCGTCTTCTTTTTGTTCACCACACACGGTCATTATCCCCTTCCTCCTCGCCTCCACTTCTTCTTATTATTATTATTCTTCTCTGCCTTAGTCCCACGTGTCTCTGTCTTTTTCCTTTCCCTTTTTTCTGTATTTTCTCCATTGCCTCTTTTATCCTTCTTCTTTTCTTTCCTCCCCCTCCTTATATTCTTCCTCCACTTTGTCTTTTTACTCTTATTCATTATCTTCTTTGTCTTCTCTGTTGCCTTAATGTTCTTCATTATCATTATCTTCTTCCTTTCTTATTTAATCCCTCTTTGTTTTCTGCAGCCTATTTCTTCATACTTCTTTCTTTTATCTCTTCTCCTGTTCGTCTCTCTCTTCCCTTCGCTTTGTATTTTTTTTTCTTGCCTCTTTTTTCTCTTCCTCTCCAACGCAGCCTACACCAGCTTCTGCGTCTCCTTCACCAGCTCTACACTCATTCCCTAACCTCCTCCTCTTCTGCAGATTAAGATTCGTTCCTCGCCATGTGGAGGCCGCGACCTTGGTGTAGGCGTCACAAGGTACGGTCGTCAGCCTGGCCCGGGGCACTGGATGTGCTGACCTCATCGTCCACGCCGCTCCTCCATCACCCCCTCCTCCATTTACTCCATATCCTCCTCCTACTGCTGCTTGTCCTGACGCTGCGCTTGTTTGTGTTGACGCTGCGCTGGTTTGTGTTGACGCTGCGCTTGTTTGTCCTGACGCTGCACCGTTTGTATTGACACTGCGCTGTTTCTCCTGACGCTGCACCGTTTGCCCTGACGCTGCGCTGTTTGTACTGACGCTGCGCTGGTTTGTGTTGACTCTGCGCTTGTTTGTCCTAACGCTGCACCGTTTGCCCTGACGCTGCGCTGTTTGTACTGACGCTGCACCGTTTGTGTCGACATTATACAGATGTTTGTAGGTTCTCATGAAGTTTCGCAGGTGTGTATGTGTGTGTGTGTGTGTAGTTCTTCTTGATATTCTGATGGTGTTCCCTGACATTTCGCTTATATATCTTCACGTTATGTTGATGGGACGTGGGTCTGTGTTTATTTGTCGTGACGGAACTCTAGTTCATTTTAATCTTCCTTGAAATCCAGGTCATATTTATTTTAATTTGCCTTGATGGAACACCGATATATGACTGATATAAAGGGCCTATAGCAGTACTATATGGTTAATATGTTAGTAGTATACGATAATTATATTCACGGTATTTGTAAAGTATGATAATGATATATGGAATATTAGGTATGCTATTGAAGTATGCTTGAATGAGTATATTACCAGAAGCGCTGTATAGTTTCATAAATATATATATGTAATGAATACCATATGAAGGACAACTGGAATGGTATATCCTTTCTCCATGTACTGTAGGTCATGAATAATGTAGACGAGGAGAAGTTACAGGTTGGATGAATAAGGAAGAGGGATGGAAGGAAGGGAGGAGACTAGAGGGTTATAATGGACCTATAGAGGGGGTAGGTAAGGAAGGGATGAGAAAATATGATAAAGGAGACAACTAGGGGGAAGGGAATAGGAATAAAAGGGTAGACGAGAGAAAACAAGAAGGAGAGGACACAGGAGAGACTGGAGAAGGATAGATGGAAGGGAGGTGAGAGGAAGAAGAGAAGAGGGAGAAAATTGGAAGAGGAGGAAAAGGAGACGATTAAAAAAGATAACTGGGAAAGAAGGGAAGATAAAGGAAGGTTAGGATAGAACACATAGAAAGATAAGAAATAAGTGACAACGAAAAGAGGAAATGTGAAAACAATTGAAGAAAAAAATAGACAAAAGAAGAAGGGAAAGTAAAGAAGAAAGAAAAACCAGAAAGTATTGAAAGCAGTGAGAATCCATAATAAGAGGGGGAAAAATAGATAAAAATTGAAAGTAAACAAGAGACATAAAGAAGACGGAGAGAAGAGGAAAGAATTGGGCGTATCCTTTGATCCACCCCCCATCCCTGCACCGCCCAGCCACACCCATACGAAAGCAGAGACAGACAGAAGGGGGAGTTAATTATATGCCCAGTGTCACGTAGTAAGCGAGACGAGGTGAGGGGAATAATGACCAACATTAGCTATATGGTCGAGGTTGTTGTCACTGTCTGTCTGTCTGTCTGTCTGTCTGTTGGTTTATCAGCTTCTAGAATATGGAATCTCTGACAGCTGATTCATACCTTTCTACCTAAAACACACACACACACACACACACACACACACACACACACAGAGCACACACATACATTGGCTTCAAATATGCAGACAGACAGACAGACATACAGACATATACCGTGACGACAACCGAGCCCGTTTGTCTAATGATGGTTATTATCCCCTCCCACATACTTACTACGTGACACTGGCTATGTAATTACTTCACCTTCTGTCTGTCTGTCATTTTTTCGGTCCTTATACAAGCTAAGAAGGA
This sequence comes from Homarus americanus, assembly GCF_018991925.1. Lineage (NCBI taxonomy): Eukaryota > Metazoa > Arthropoda > Malacostraca > Decapoda > Nephropidae > Homarus > Homarus americanus. The sequence goes on from NW_024746240.1 coordinate 403,473, forward strand.
AGAAGAGTTGTAGGGGGGGAGAGAGGGGAGGGGGAAGTTAGAGAAGGCATAGAGACACACCCACTCCACTCCTCTCTCTCTCTTTCCTTCCCCTTCCTTCATTATTCCTATTCCCATCCTATCTTTATTCTTCTATTCCCCGCCCTCCTTTCCATTCTAGCTCTCTTCCCTTTCTTCCTTTCCACTCCTTCATTTCTCCTTTTCTCCCCAATTCCTCGTTTTATACACCATTTTTTTTCCTTTTTCCACTTTTATTTATTTTTTTCCTTCCCAACTTGATGTATTACTTTGGTCTTCAATCCATGCATACTTTGGTCTTCAAAGCTCTCTGAATGTATACTTTGGTCTTCAATGTTCTCTGTATGTATACTTTGGTCTTCAATGCTCTCTGTCTGTATACTTTGGTCTTCAATGCTCTCTGTATGTATACTTTGGTCTTCAATGCTCTCTATATGTATACTTTGGTCTTCAATGCTCTCTGTATGCATACTTTGGTCTTCAAAGCTCTCTGTATGCATACTTTGGTCTTCAATGCACTCTATGTATACTTTGGTCTTCAATGCACTCTATGTATACTTTGGTCTTCAATGCACTCCGGATGTATACTCTCACATCTCCAAGGAAAAATCAAAACCAGGAGAATGATCACACAAACTTAACCACAGTCATTCTTACCACACTACCACCACCACCACCCAGTCTCATCTCCAGCGTTACTTTACATGTAATATATTTCTTGTCTTTGCTGAGTGAAATAGATTGAGTTTTCATGGGTGGCAGAAGGCTGGGGTTGTGTTGGGGTGGTGTTTGGGTGGTGATGGGGGGTGGAAGGGTGGGGTGAAAGGCTGGGGTGATGCTGGGTGGAAGGCTGAGGTGTTGGGGAGGAGAGGAGGGGTGGATTAGGAGTTAATGAAGACGCTACCGTTCAGTACTATCGCCTCATTTGCATGTTATTATACGAGTATGAGTTTAGTTCAGATGCCTAATTTACATTTTATTAAGTTGTAGGAGTTTGACTGAGGAGATACTGCTGGGGGAGGGGGTGGAAGGAGGAGGTAGAGAAGAGGGAGGAGGAGGAGGAGGAGGAGGGGAAGAGTGGGGTAAATAATGGGGAAGAAGTATAGGTAGGTAAGGAGTTAAAGAAGGGGGTAGGAGATAAAGGGTAGATAGGGGGAAGATGTAGGTACGGGGTTAGTTAGTTTTTAGTTGAACAAATTTATTGACAAAGCTTGGAGTACAGTTTGCCTATTCTGAGTAATTCAGTCAGGTCTTGACACTGAGGGTGGTATCACTTCTCACTGCCACTGGGGAAGTGGTAAAGGGAGGATAAACAAAAGATGGGGTTGGGGAAGGAAGGAAGAAGAGTTAGTGGATGAAGAATTGATGGGAGTGAGGGGAGGGATTATAGACTACAGAGAAGGGAGAAAAAGGGGGAGGAAAAGGGTGGTAAAGAAGGGGGTTTATAGGGTTGTGGGAACAAGGGGGAGGTGGGAGATGAGAGAGAGAGGGGGGCTTAGAAGGTTGTGGT